>NC_080101.1:29387483-29711787 GCF_950005125.1 Chionomys nivalis | reverse complement strand
CTTTTGCCATTTTTCAATAAATAACTTAATTTTTCTATTTAGGCTTATAAGTTTTTTAAAAGTAAATATAGGAAATTAGACCTATTAATTTTTAAGGAAATAACACATGTTGGTTAGGCTATTTCTTCTTGAGTGGAAGATCTCTTTATAAAATCTACACTGGCTTGGGGATGTAATTCAATGGTAGAATATCCTTACCCTTTAAGACCTTCAGTTCCATCTCCAGTTCCATGAAGTGCACAAATTCTTTCTTACTAGAATAGTATTTTCTAATAGATTTAAAGGCTTTTGGTACAGTTTTCAAAGAGTTTTCTCTAAGTTCAGGGTCATTCACAATATTTTAATGATTGGCCATTGTCTCCATAACCATTGTCCTTATCCATTATGTCTATCATTCTTTACTCTCTGTTTTCCCTCTGAATTCTGTGTACCTATCCCCAGACTTTTCTTCATAAGGAATTAACTGTTCCATGTTTCTTTTCTGTCTCTTTATAATATTATAGTCTTCAGTATTGTTTTGATTCATGTTCCCTTAGCTTGCCTATCTCCATATTCACCTGATTCTGCACATAAATGCATAATCTGCATGTTCTTGTGTTTAGTTTATGGTCTCATTAAGCTTAATAAAACGAAGAACCCTGTAATGAAGTCTTTTTTGTTTGATTGCTTTCTTGGATGTGGTGCTATTTGAGGGTTGAGCTGGCAATTCTGCTGTCTCTGATTCATTGTGTCTCCTTTTCACATCAGCCTGTGCTACAGTATATACTTGAAGTGCCTGTATTGTTGCACCTTCTCTCCTATACCAAGCCAAACACAACTTTACCAGCATTAAACCCAGCCTAGGTCTAGATGGTGAACTACAGACTGGAACAATGATAAAAATATCACTCTAATGAAAGGTACGTGTTCACTAACAGCTAGTGAAAATACAACAAGAAATACTTATTCCTGAAATAGAGAAGAAACACCAATGTGTGTATCTTAGTTTGATTTTGTAAGATTGACTTAGAATTATCCAATTTTAATCCAAATACTGAGGAGAACTTCTATGCCAATGACGTGGGATTCCCCTCTGTATGCTGTGAAAACCATTGGTTAATAAAGAAACTGGCTTGGACTGATAGGGGAGAACAGAGAGCTAGGCAGGGAAAACTAAACTGAATTATGGAAGGAAGAATGTGGAGTCAGAGAGAAGCCATGTAACCCTGCAAGAACATTACCTGGTAAGCCATAGCCATGTGGCAATACACAGATTACTAGAAATGGGTTAAATTAGTAAGTCAGAGTTAGCCAATAAGAAGCTAAAGCTAAATGGCCAAGCAGTGATTTAATTAATACAATTTCTAGGTGGTTATTTTGGGGCTGAGCAGCCTCTCACAACACATCAATACTGATAGTACATAATATGTTAGTTCTGATCTCCAAAACTGAAAGGTTTTTTGAGAGCTTTGTTGAGAAAATAAAGATGATGGAAGTTTAGTTATTAACAATGAACTTATTTTCTTTCCTTAGCATCATTGTGATCTGTCAAAGTCACAAGTTACTAGCACATGTACACTTTGTCTGTAGGAAGATGGCAGAAGGATCAGTAGACATTCTCTACTTAGTGACATAATAAAGCTGGTTTCTTTCGGTGACTGTATTGTATTGTTTAATAAAGCGGTTGGGTGTTCTTTCCTATATTTCAATGATGGGACAAATTTAAGAAGTCCTTTTCTTGTGGTTTAATATGAAAGCAAATTTTAAAATACTTTAAAATTAAATAGCATGTTTCTACTTACGTGACTAACAAATGACAATGTTTTGAAATGAGTGTATCTACTATATTTAATTATAAATAATAGATAAGTTTAAACACGAGTTATGTCTCCTAGCTATTTGAGCTTCCTTTTTTTAGAATATTGTCTTCAGTCCTATAGCCCCTTTGTTCATTTCTAAATATTCCTTCAATTTTTGTTCTTTTTATTTATTCCCTTATACAATACATCCTGGCCACAGCCTCCCTTCCATACACTCCTCCCAGTCACCCACAACTATCTTCTCTCTTTCCACAGATTCACTGCTCCTCCATTTCCCTTCAGAAAAGAGAAGGACTCTCAGGGAAATCAGCAGAACACATCATAACAAGATGTAATAAAACTAGTCTAGGCACAAACCTTCCTATCAAGGCTAGACAAGGCAATCCAGTGGGGAAAAAAGGGTTCCAAGAACAGGCAGAAGAGTCAGAGACACCTCCACTCCCCCTGTTAAGACTCTCACAAAAAACTCAAGCTAAACAATCACAACATTTGTACAGAGGACCTAGCACAGACCTATGCAGGCTCCTTGATTGCCTCTTCAGTCTCTGTGAGTCCCTAAGAGCCCTGCTTATTTGATTGTGTGGTCCATGTTCTTCCAGCACTGACTCCTACCCATCTTCCTGCCCATCTTCCCCTGGGTTTCTCAAGCTCCACTAGGAATGTTTGGCTGTGAGATTTGCAGGCAAATAGATGGAACTAGAAAAAAAATCATCCTCAGTAAGTTCACCCAGACCCAGAAAGACAAACATGATATGTACTCTTAAGTGGATGTTGCCTGTTAAATAAAGAATAACAAATGCTATAGTCCACAGACCCAGAGAGATTAAGTAACAAGGAAGACTCTGGGGAGAAACATATGGATCTCTCTTGGAAGAGGAAATAGGATAGATTTTGTGGGTGCACTGGGGGCTGCTGGGGATGGAAACAGAAGGAATCATGTGTGGAAGGGAGGTACAGGGGACAGATTATGGGGAGAAATGACTGGAATTAGGGAGCATTGGGGGGGCAATGCAGAAACCTAGTGCAGTGAAAACTTCTGGAACCTATGAGGGTGACCCTAACAAGGACTCTTAATAATAGAAGATACAGAACCTGAACATGCTCTCTTCTGTAACAAGGCAAGGCTTGTACTGCTGGGACTGGGCCACCAACCCAGCTACAAAACCTTCAACCTGCAATTTATCCTGCCTGCAAGAGGTATTGGGGCAATGGTGGCTCAGAGCTTGTGGGAGTGACTAACCAATTACTGTTCTGACTTGAGGCCGCGGCCACTAGAGGGAGCCCATGCCCCATAATATCTGGGGGGCCAGGAACTGGGGTGGAACCATACATACCAGGGGGAAAATGTCAAATGAGTCCTAGTGGTATTTTGCTATAGATGGTGCCTCACCCAACCATTTCTTTTTTGTTTTTTTTTTATTGAGATTTTTCCCCAAATACTTAGGGAAATTGTTTTGTTTGTTTGTTTGTTTTTAGTTCTTTGTGTATTCTAGACACAAGTCACTGTACAGAAGCTTCCTAGTTTCATAAGATCTTATTTGTCAGTTGTTGACCTTAGACCCTGTGCTACCAGCATCTTATCCAGGAAGTCCATACCCGAACCTGTGAATTGAAAAATATTTCTACTTCTTTATCCAGTAGTGTCAGGTAGCAAATCCTATGCTGTGGTTTTTGATCCACTTGCAGTTCCGTTTTGTGTAAGGAGAGAAATAAGGATTTGGGTTCTTTTTTCTGTATGTTGAAATTTGGTTTTCCTAGCACTATTTGTTGAAGAGTCTGTATTTTCTCTAGTGTATAATTCTGAGACCTTGTCAAAAATCAGGTAACTATAGAATTATATCTAGGTCCTCAGTTCTATGCTATTGATTCACATGTCTGTTTTGGTGGCCAGCACCATGATGTTTTTAATACTATGTTTCTGTCATGTAATTTGTATTTAGGTACTGTGAAAGTCAATCAGTAGGAACAGTGGACATTCAATACTTAGAGACATTTTAAAGTGAATTTCTTTCAATAACTATAATTTGATCTTAGTTTACTGTTAGTTGCCCACAAGAAGACACCATGACCAAAGCAACTTATAAAAGAAAGCTTTTAATTGGGTGCTTATTTGTTGGGAGCAGTGAGAACCCCCCCCCCCCGATCCTGAATTTCCTGTAAACAACTTGTTTTCCCCTGCTCTGAGTGCCTACAGCTGCTCTGAGCACGAGACCTTCAGGAGTTCCTGATGGCAGGAGAGTGGTTTCTGGTGGGTTTGGCTGTGCCGTGGCTATCTCTATATAATCTGCCCCTGAACAGGGCATTCTTGGGGAATTCAAGGATGATTCATGTCTCTGTCTCTCTGTCTCTGTGTGTTTGTGTATTTTAACCTCCAGCCCCCTTGCCCGAAGCTCAGGAACTGGGTGCCAGCGCACAGAGCGCAGACACGGGGGCGTGGTGCACTGCAATTATTTACAGTTTCAGAGGGTGAGCTCATGACCATGACAGTAGGGGACATGGCAACAAGTCTGATGCTGGAGCAGAGGCTGAGAGCTTTAACCTTATCTGCAACTTGGAAACAGTGAGAGGAAGAGAGTCTGAGCCTGGCATAGAATTCTCGGATTCTGAAAACTCAAAACCCAACCCTCATTGGCACACTTCGTTCAAAAAGTCTGAACCTCTTAATCCTCTAAAAAGGGCTCACCAATGAGGGACCGAGAAAGCATTCAAGCACAGGAGTCTATGGCAATTCTCATTCAAACTACCATGATGTCCAGTATTCCTTTTTTTCAGAATTGCTTCACTATTCTTGGAATTTGGGATTTTGATTTTGTCGATTTTTTAAATTTATTTTTATTATTGCTTTTTATGCATTATTTTATTTATTATTTTACTTTTTATTTATTTAATTTTATTAATTTTTTATTCACATAAAACTGAATTGTTTTATTTCTATAAACAACAGCATTGGAATTTTATTGAGATTGTATTAAACCTTTGGTCAATTTTTAGTAGGATGATCATATTTATGATACTGATTTTTCTAATCCATGAGCATGGGCTGTCTTTCTGTATTCTAGTATCTCTCTCAATTTCTTCCTTTGGTGTCTTAAAATTACATTATAGAGGACTTCCCTTGCCTTAGGTAGATTTATTCCCAGGTATTTTATTTTATTGGGCCAGTTGTGAATGGATTGTTGCCCTGATCTCTTTCTTCTGTCTGCTCACCATTGGTATACATGAAGGCTACTAATTTGCATGCTGATTCTGTATCCTTCCACTTTGCTGCATGTGTGTTCAACAACACTAGACATCAGGGGCGTTCAGCTAAAAACTTTATGTTTTCATCACACTACACTAAGAATGACTGATGTCTGGAATACAAACAACAATTGCTGATGTGGAGGTGGGAAAAGTGACCCTTATACATGGTTGGTGGAAGTGTGAATCAGAACAGCCATACTTTAAATCATTCTGGAGGTTTCTCAACAAAACTAGAACTGGAACTATCATTTGAATCAACTGTACCTACTCTTGGGAATATACCCAAAGGGCCCTATATCCTACTACAGAGACAATTGTATTCATACGGTTTTTGCCTCTCTGTTCACAATGACAAGACTATGGAGTCAAACTTGTTGTCTATCCACAGGTGAATAGTTAAGAAAAATGTGGTACATCTGTACAATGGAATATTGCTCAGCTGAAAAGAAAAACTATGTCATGAGATCTACAGGTAAATGGATAGAACTGGAGAAATTATATTGGCTGAGGTAGTAACTCAGACCCAGAAAGTGTAGCACCATATGGTCTCTCTCATACGTGGATCCTAGTTTCATATACTTTGTTTTAGTTGTTTAACTTGGAGCATGGATATAATCCAGGAAAGGTGAAAGGGGCCTCTGTGCAGTGATGAGAGTGTGTGTTAAGGGAGGAGCATAGTAAATTCCAGGTGAAATGAAAGTAAATAAGGAAGATATTAGGGGGAGAACATTTAAGTTGGGAGAGGCTTGGATGTATAGGTGAAGTCAGGGAATGAAAAAGAGGTAAGTTACATGAAAAGCCTTATAAAAGCCTACTACCTCACAAATTAACTAAAAAAATTCAGAGGTAGCACAACACAAGGGAAATGAAAAAGAAGGGGGATACAAAGAGTTAAAATAATTTAGTGAAGGTGGTGGTGTGAAGGAGAGGTAAGGCAGTATGTGGGCAAAACCAACTACTTCTGTATGGCAAACACTGTGGAAAATAATTCGTTAATATGTGTCTTTGTTAGGGTTTCAACTGCTTTGAAGAGACACCATGACCACAGCAACTCTAAGAAAAGAAAAACACATAACTGGGGTGGCATAAAGTTTCAGAGGTCTAGTCTACTATCATTATGAAATGACATGATGGCATGAAGGCAGACATGATATTGGAGAAGTAGCTTAGAGTCCTACATCTTTACTCACAGGCAAAAGGAAGTGCTCTGGAACATTGGGCACGGCTTGAGCACATATGAGGCCTCAAAGCCCACCTCCTCAGTGACACATTCCTCCAACAAAGCCATAACTACTCCAATAAAGCCACACCTAATAGTACCATTCCAATTGGGGGCCCATTTTCTTTAAAACCACTACAATGTGCTAATTTCAAAATTAAACTTTAGGAAAAGAGTTCATGTGGAGTCACTGTGCATGGGTAGACAGTGTTGCTCACAGAATACATATCATTAAATGAAAATCACAGTACCAGAAATAAGATACATCCCTATAGTTATCGTCATATTGAGCCCAGAGGTCTTCAAAACAACACAGGCTATTTTCTTTGCCATAGGTTAGCCTCCATAACTACATGGTAAGGCCCCATTGCTGAATACACTACCTAGTTTCTCTGTAGGATATAGAAAAATCAGTCTCAAAATAACCAAGAAATCTCCCTGATACCTAAGTTTCATAGTGCTGAGAAATGTCATTCAGTTTTCTGGAGAAGAAAATAAATCAATGGTCTTAAACACCTTGCAAGCTCCAATACAAACCTGCAAGGTGTGCCCACTGATACAATAATAATATGACTGCTATGGGGTAACTAACAGCTTTCGGATTAGATTTGAGACCTGTTTCATTTGGTGAAATTGCATGCCTAGTTCTGCAATCCTAATCAAAAGCCAAGAACTAGGCAAAGCCATAGGTTCTTGGTTTTTGGTTTTTGGATTTTTTTCTAAGTAGTCATGGCTTCAAAATGCCTTCTAAATATCTTTGTTTGTACCCATAGACCTAGAACACTCTCAGTCTTGCTTAGAGAAGCTTCTTTTTGTCATGGGCAAAGATGCATGTGCATAGATAATGCATAGAAAGATACACAACTAGCCACAGTGCTGAGAGTAAGAAACTGCATGCTCAGCCCTGAGTGAACTGTATTAAGTGCCCTACCACCAAGGCTCGTAGAACATTGTAGAAGAAGAGACAGAGAGAGTTTAAGAGCCATGGGATTGGAAAGAATGCTGTGAAATTCTGTTTTCTGGTATGACATGGCTTTTGTACCTACAGCACCTGTGTCAACATGCGTGGGCAAGAATTGCACAAGACCACACGGGCAAAATTCTTGCATAGATGGGTAAATAATCTCTATGCCTCATACATACTAAGGAGTTGTTGGGACTTGATAGCTGCTAGAGGAGAAAGAATCATTATTTGAAGATAGTGCCTCCAGTAGGATTCCCATGCTCCAGTAGATGACTCCGCATCTGTGCACTTATGGACAGCACTAATTACACTTACTATGACACCAGAAGGAACAGAAAATGGGAGTAATATCATATTTCACTGCATCCATGATGAAATTCTGAAAAAAAAAATGTTATATGGGAGGGAAGAAAAAGATAAAGCCCATGTTCAGATGCCTGTTGGCTATTCTAACCTTATTCTACCCAGAAAATAATGTCATGTACGTCTGATCCTAACTCCCAGGGTAGGGATTATTGTTTTTACATGCTGAGTTCACTTTTACTGTAAAACTAACATCTTGGGTAGATGTGGGCAACTTAGTACTTGTAATGTTTTAGTGTACAAAGGTTGTTCATTGTATTTCCAATCACAAAGATTCAAATTTTACTGTGAGACTAAAGTCAAACTTCTATATTTTAGCTTATGGTTTCTGACTAAGACAAAACTATGATTCAATTTTAAAAGAGGACTCAGTCTGAAGCTCAATACCACAGAATCAGGTGATAGTGCTTAATGCAGCAATGCTGTGCTACCACACTGAGTAGGTATTATATTTCTGTCAAACACAATAAGCAAACAACCAAATATGATCCAACTAAAGAGCCACAATACACAAAGTACAAATATTTAATTTTTTCTCAACTACAACAGATGGATAATTTTTTTTAAGAATTTAGAAAACCCGGTGTGGGAGGTCCTTCTGTCTATGTGTTGCTTTTATTGGTTAATGAATAAAGAACTTACTTGACCTATAGCATGGGAGGAGAAGGGCAGAGTCAGAGAGACACCATAGATCTGCCGCCAGAGATAGACATGCTGAAACATTAGCTGGTAAGCCACTGTCACATGGTGATACACAGATTAATGGAGATGGGTTATATTAAGATGTAGGGGTTAGTCAATAAGAGGCTAGAGCTAATGGGCCAAGCAGTGATTTAAATAATATAGTTTCTGTGTGATTATTTTGGATCTAAGCTAGCCCAACAGCTGGGACAAACAAGCATTCCTTCCCCCCTCAACAAAATCCCTTTTTTAAACTCAAATTTCCCAAATATTTTGTGAGTTTTGCCTCCCCACATTTGTTCTTTGGTGAGATGTGCTATGATGGTGCCTTGGAGAACAATTTTCATGGAAGGAAGGAAAGATGAGAAGATAGACATTCAAAGTACCTACTAAGGGTCTTTAATCTGATCCCTTAGCCCCCAGCTGGACATTAGGCAAGGTTGCTCTAGATTAAGAGTCTTCAGACAGAATTTATTTGCACACCACAAAATGATTTTGGAAATTAATTTCTTGCCTTTAAAACACATTTAACCTAGGTTTCATGATACACATACAAACACACATACATACACACACACATGCAAATATCTGTAAAATGTGTAAAATGGAGGCAAGAGACTTGGGACTTCAAGGCCATCTTTGGTAAGTATGAGGCTAGACTTGATATAAATGACCTTATCTCAATAAATAACAATAAAATAACCAAAACCACATTTTTGTTGTCATTTCACAAATTTTACTGTAGAGTAAATTAGCTTCATACTGAAAATGTTACCACCTTTAAAGCAAATAACTATGGGGCCTAGCGTAAAGCTAATCACATTCTTTGTTTTGTGTTTATAAACAATGAAAGCTTAAGCAAGTTCTTCAAGTTCTCCCTGCCTTGATTTATCATTAGGAAATAAAAATAGCATCTGCATGTAGGATTATTGCACTGTGTCAATGTTTAACTTCTGAAAATTATTTGATAAACATTTGTTTGGATCAGGAATATGCAGATTGTAACCAAGAATATTGTGACAATAATATCAGAACAATCTTTCAAAATTACATGGCAAAAAGTTCATTTAAAAACTTATCAGAAATTTTAATACCAACTTGACCAAATCATTCTTTGAATTTAATCAAGCAAAGACTGACAACCCCTGAGCTACAGAAGGGTATTTGGGCTGGGAATACTTGATAGTATCATCATATGATGCTTCAGTTACTCTTCCGCCATGAAGTGCTTTTATCACTGTTGTCAAAATCAATTGCCCACCAACGTGTGGTCAGTTCCTATGTGATCAATGTTGGGCTTTCAGTTCCATCATTGACCTGAAGATCTAACCTATGCAGTGTTTGTTACCTTCAAGTAAATTCCATACCATTGCAATAAGTTTGAAATCAGTAAGTGTGAACACTGAATTTGTTCTCCTTCTCCAAAGTTGCTTGCAATTTGTGATGCCTTAAATTTTCATAATACTTTTAAGACAATTATAGGTTCTGCAAAGAAGTCCTCGGATTGCATTAAATCAATAGCTATAGGGAGGATATCATTTAACATTTATTGTTTTTCAATCCGTGAGCCGTTTCCTTCCTCCTGTTTGCATCTTCTTTCCCTGCTTTTTTCTCAGTAGTGATTTGTAGTTTTCAGTGGACAGTTTTGATATTTCTTTGGATCACCTAATCCTATGCAATTTTGTGTTGCTGTAAATTAAATTTTTTATACCGTATTTACAAATACTCACTATGGCTTAATAGATACATGTGTGGTTTTTATACTAGCTTGCATGCTGTTTTTGCTCTATTCATTAATGAGCTCTGAAGACTGCTGCTATAATTTGCTGGGGTTTCCTGTCAGCGAGCTCATGCCACCAGCAAATGCAGCTGTTTTACTGTTTCCTTCATAATCACATCTTCTAATTTTTTTCTTGCTATTTGGCATAATTAGAACCTCTCCTCTAATGGGGAATAGAAATAGAGATTAGATGCTCTTGTCTCATTCCTGATCTTACTTAAATGCTTTCAGCCACTCATCCTCAAGCACAATGTTAGTTCCAGGTTTTTCACAGATACCCTTTGTCTGTTAGATGATGTCATCATTCTTGCTAGTTAGGATATCGGTGGGATATGCTTGAACATTGAAATGGCTCATGGGTTAGATATTTGATCTCTACTGTGGTGGTGCAGAGAGTTGGGAGTCTCAAAAGAGATCTGAAATGGCAGCGCAATGAAAAGAGAAAGCTTGCAGCCCATGCACACTCCTAAAACTCTACTGTTTGAGAAGCATAGGCAAGAGACCACAGCCAAGTCTACAGCATAAGCTTCAGAGTCATCACCTCAAAAGCATGAAGATGAAATAGAACAAGTTGTTAAAGTAGCAAACCCAGTGGGGTCTTCATCTGGCATTCTACTCCCAGATGACGTCTCTTCCACACATGCCCCCACCACTGTGACTCATCAATCCTAAAGTCCTAAAGAGTGCCACGCTAATGCTGCTGCCATGGCTCTGACTCTTTCAAACTCTAAGCCAAAGAACTACTTTTTTCTTTTCTCTGTGTTACCCTGCCTTGTTAGACTAACACAAATGATACTGATATTAACTGGTTAATGCAGCTGTGTGCCCAGTGTGCAGATTAGATTTTCATGGTGCTCCTCTGCATTGCTGGAAGATATGTCTCTTTAATCTATTTGTGATGGGCTACACTGCTTGGTTTTTGAATCTCCAACTAATTGCATTCTTTGTATAAATCTCACTTGACCATGTTACATAATGTATTCCATGCACTGTTAGATTTGGTTTGCTTATGGGAAAGATTTTGCATCTGTATTCACAAAGGTTACTGGCCTAAAGTCTTTTTCTTGTTATATCTGGTTTAGTTTAGAAAAATACTGACATCATAAACAAGATTAGGTATCACTCCTCTACTTGTATTTTTTTCCAAAAGATTTAAGAAGGACTGTATTTTCTTTAAATAAAATTTAATAGTAAGACTGTGGAGTCATGAACTCTTCTTTGTGAATAATTTTAAATTTTTATTTATTTATTCTGTACTTCTGTGCATGATATGTTTATGTGAATGTATGTGCCCACTCATTCCAGACATAACTCTTTCTCCTGCCTTGACATGAGCTCTAAGGGATTATTTCATACTATTTATGGTCAATGATAAAAATTACATAGATTCTCAGTTCTTTGCCATGCATGTCCACAGTCCTAGGTGTGTAAATAGCCCTCTAAATGTTTGGGAATATCCCAAGGTTGCAAAGTCTACATCTGCTGACGTCCATCACTTCTGATAAGATGTGAATGAGCTTCACCACAAATGCACTGCAGCCTGGACCAGGGACTAGAGTCTTTGGGTTAATTCTCCACTGCCTTGAGAAAGGCAGGTTCAGGAATTTTCTGATGAGGGTCACTTTTCACCATTGAAAGAGAAAATACCCTAGGAATGCAGTGTAGGAAGCCAGTGAAGACACAAATGAAATTCTGATAGAATGTGCATTATTTGACAAGCACTAGGAAGGACCAAGGAATCAGACCCATGGGAAACCGGCAAAGCTTTTTTGGGGGGTCAGGTTCAGAAGGGCAAACCCTCCACTGTCCATGTATGAAAGTTTCTAAGTAATTGGTCTTTCTGTGCAAAAACTAGCAACTGCCACTTCCTCCTCCCAGATGACTGCAGTCTGAAACTACACACCTACACACACCTCCTATCAAGACTAACCATTTCCCCCACCCCTGTGCTGTATGTATACACATGTTGCGCTTCTGGATTGCTATGGTAATTGATGCAGCTCCATGAGAATGCATATAACTCACCTCATCTATATGTGTCTGTATTGTTTGTGTGTTCTTCATTCCTATTGATGACACTATTCAGGGTTCCAAGACCAAGTCATGCAGGATGCTATACAATTCAGCACTGCTTCCAACTCCCAACCTATGAGGCCAGGTAATATTCAGTCCTTTCTCCTGGAAGATGTCCTCAAATTTCCTTCAAACTATTGTTCTTAAACTTGAGGCTCTGTCCTGTGCTACATCCCTTTGGAGTTTCTCCATAGTAGAGTCAGCCAAGGAGCTTGACTTCTGCTCGGCCATTCATTGCTTTCTATTGTCTTCTGTGTTTCTAGAGTTTGTCTGTCATATGACCATGAATAGGTAGAGGCCACACAGATGTCCCTCTGCATTTCTTATGCCCTCACCCTATCATAGATTCCATTATTTCTTACTGATCAACTGACGTAACCTTTAAGTTTATTTCAACAAATCTATATCTGCTGTTCTTTAGTTTATGATATCACCCTCTTGCTTGAAGGTTTTTTGGAAGATCTTTGTCCTTTGTATAAAGATCCTGCCAGGCAATGAATAACCCACTACCACTTACCAGCTTCTTTGCGTGATTTGCTGTCCTTCCATGTTTTCCTTTTTTCTGTCTTTCCTTCTTCTTTCTTGCTTTTCTTTCTTTCTTTCTTTCTTTCCTTCTTTCTTTCTTTCCTTCATTTTCACCTTCCTTCCTTTCTTTCTTCCTTCCTTTCTTTCTTTTTTTGAGATGGGGTCACACTATGTAGCTCTGGCTGACCTGGGACTCATTAAGTAGGTAGGCCAGACTGGCCCATCTGACTTTGCCTTCTGAGTGCTGGAATTAAATTCTGTGCCCCTGCACCTAGTTGTCCTTGTATTTTCCGAAGCCAGACTCATATTCTTATTTCCGTGTTAGATTTCCAACCCCAGAGCACTTAAACACGCCTTTTCCTCTACTTGTGCTGGGTCCCTCCACACAGAATTCATCGTAGCCCAGCCTTCAGAGACCATAGAGTGTTACTTCCTCCAGGCAGCCATCTCTGCTAACTAGTCCACATCACAACTTCCTCCTTAACAATATAAACGGAAACCACTGGTGATGTGTAAGGATCGTGTTTTCTCCAAAATAACATTGCTTCACCACAGCTGGGACTTTAGCCTCAGGACTGATAAAACAAAGAGCAAATTAATTGTAAAGGGGGAAAAGCTTATAAATGAAATGAAAGATGGGGAAATTTTAAATGCTTTCACATAGATTACATAATGCTAACAAAAAACTTGTGTAGCAAATAATAACATTTCCATTTTATAGATAAGAAAATTGACTCAGTTTTATAGGACCATCCTTTGTGGTGAGAAGAATTGTTCTCATCTGAGTACGGAGGAATTCTTGGAACTAAATATGGTTGTCCACTATAAAATGGCAGTGCAAGTGCATTTCCTTACTAACATGGAGTTGCCATCATTTTATGGATCTAATACCATGTTAAAATAAATTATATGCGTATCTTATTTTATATAATCTCTTTATATAAAGTAGGACTTTAGATTTAGTCCTACTTATCTGAAATATAACATTCTTTGCATTTTCCTGGAATAACATCTTGTTTCATAATTCTAACCAAGTGCAGTAAGAACTTTTTAATCTGCATTTATCTATTCTCAACGGATCATCCCTGTATATTTAGTAGCATAACACTTTTATGAATTTAGAATATAAATCATTTGTTCATAAGGATATTTATACATAGATCAATGTACTCCAGATGAAAATGAGGGCGGATTCATTATGGGGTTATCCTATTTGTGTATTTGTGTGTGTGTGTGTGTGTGTGCATGTGTACATACAAGTTAATCTTTTCCTTTTTCAGTCTGAATGTCACCTTTAAACATTAATTCTATTTACTCTCTTCCTAGAAGGCTTAAGGCAATTACTCCGTCGGTACCTTTATCAGATGTATGCCACAGGCAACAGTTTCAGCATGTTAAGTCACGAAATCCTGCTTGCAGTTTACCAGAAAATCTGGAAGCAGAGAGCCTGTAGCTTCAAATGTTTACAGCCTCAACAGCATATTTGGCTTTTTATAAGTAGGTCAGGTGTTCTCACGCTGGTTCGACGCATATCAATATAGCACATAAAAACAACTTTATCCACTAGGCATCTCAAATGAGCCTTTAAGTCTATTTCTAATACTTCTTACATGCCTTTCCACTTAAGAGGGCAGAGCTTTACATGGTGTTGAGCGGTAAAAGTCTGACCTTTATTCTTTAAAAAAATATGTTGTTTTTTGGCATTGAAATTGTGCTAAGGAAAGAACGGAGACTAAAATTTGAACTTTATTTTTCCCTAATTATATAGATTTTGGGGGTATTGGTAATCTTTATGAGATGATTTCTACATCAAGAAGATAATTACACAAGCATACCCAAGGGCAATAGTACCCTATGACTACCCCTACTCTAATGATAACCACAGCAGGAAATGCATTTTGAAGTTTAACCAAACTATTAAGACACACTTGATGAGCCTGAGAGATTTCATATAATGGGGGAAAAAATTAAGAAGCTATAGCCATCTCAGCACCACTATTTTGGCTTTACACACACACACACACATACAGAGAGAGAGAGAGAGAGAGAGAGAGAGAGAGAGAGAGAGAGAATACCACAGGTTTTATTCTCTTACTTTATGCTATTTTCTCAAACAAGTTGATGCTTTTCTTTAAAGAAATTACTATAAGCTAAATCTGTAAAACAAACCAGTTGTTGATTTTGTATATTTTTCATATCCTGAAATTTCTGCATAAGTAGTATGCATTATTTTTAGGTGGGTTCTGAGACTTTTCTTTCTAATGTGTATTTTTATTGTGCTTAACAGTTTAACCATGAGACCAGTTAAGGAATTAGACACCTATAGCAAAATGCTCAAGAGTTGTGACATTTTTCCTGGGAGATATAAAGTCAGACTTGGTGAACCAATGAATATATTATGGTTACTTAGAGAAATAACAGGAGACGAGTTACCTACAGGAAACAGAATATTAAGAGGCAGCTCCATCGTGGAGAAAGTGGCTTGCTCTCAGCACAGGCTATGAGTCACGAAGGCTGGACTCTGGAGTACGGTTCAGGACTTGCAGACGGCTTGGAAGGCCATAGAATCTCCTTTGCTCGAAATCCCTCTGCCAAGGTAACCTTGAGGATGGAATAGATAAGTTATAAAAACTTCCTGAGACTTGTGACTTGTCTGCATGCTGAGTTTTAAGGAACTTTCCCAGAGACTGGAATGTTTCAGATGGGAAGAAATTACTGGGGAGTACCAGTATAATCAAACAGGTGAACTCCAGGGTCAATGAGAGACTTGTCTCAAAAATAAAATGAGTTGTAAAATGACTGAGAAACACATCAAATGTTGTCAATGCCTATATCCCCCAAAACACTCACACACATACATATACACAGAGAAAGAGAGAGAGAGACAGAGACACACAGAGAGAGATACAAATGTATAAACACCAGATTGTAGTTGTGTTTAATTTGTAACTCATGCATTTCTTTTCTCTCCTCTCTTGATCCTTCTCAGTGTTTTGACTCTTTCTTTTTCTTTTTTCTTTTTTTAATGATTTCCTAATAGACTTCACTTGACCTACACACATAGGTCCATATGAAGAATACTGATTTGTCTTTATAGGTTTTGTTTCTTGCTTTTTCTACTGTTATAAAAAAATTTTCAACTTTATTGTGTTAAAATCAACAAGAAAATTATATATAAATATTTTAAATACATGAACTTATACTTTGATTTTTTAAAAAATATATACCCTGTGTTTTCTTTTGATCAGTACAATCACTAATTAACATTTACATGTACAAATATTTACGAGAATAGAGAAAAAACAGAGAGGGAGAGAGAGAGAGACTGATCTACCCTTTTGACACTTTGAGCCATCTGAATTGAGCTGTGCCCTCAGATTATTTTAAGTCTAAATTTTTGTGCAATAAGGCTGGAAATAGTAAGGTATCCAAATGATACAGGAATAGTACCTTTTTAAAATTCAAGGATCACTTGTACAACAAAAATTCCCTGTTTCCTTTGTATAAGATCTTCACTTTATGCCACTATCAAAAATTTTGTCACAGATGAAGATGTCTTTTATACACTTGCCTAGTTGTACATTTGTGTAACCATAAAATGGCTGTCAGGATGCTGCCTGGTACAGCCTTAAAGTTGTGAGCTAGCTTGACCAGACATCTATTTTCATGGTAGGTAAGGAAACAGGCACATAATGCATCTCTGTACTTGAGTTTTATTCTGTCTTTTCCATTAACCTTGTGGGGGAAGGAGGTGAGTTAAACATCCTCCTCTCTTTGCCAGGTGCTATTGTCACTGGTGTGGCCAAGGCTCCACTCTCATTGACTCGCCATTTACTTCATAATGAATCTTACCTTCACCTTCCCCCACAGATAACCACTCTGATGCCCGATACACATATTGAGAATGGTCCCTTTCTGTGGTTTCTTTATTCAGCTGATTGCTTATTTGTCAGAACATTTCTCTTGTAAATGATGTTTCTTTGGCAACTATATTATTTAAGAACATTAGTGGGTTTTAATTCTTTGCTTTTACTCATTCCCTTTCAGTGAAGATGTTCAGTATGTCTAGAATAGTTTGGAATTGACAAGATATTTTAAATATGCCATCACCTAGAATCTGAGTGACCACATTTTGTGTCTGTGTGGCAATTGTCATGATTTGAAGCTAAAATAAGCTGATGTTGTCAAACCACTGTCCCTGGGTTGTGGCTAAAGGCTCTTGAAGGACTAGGCCATGGTTGTTTGAAGTAGGTCACTGAGAACAGGCTTTTGAAAGTCACACTTAGCCCTGGTTTGATCTAGCTCTCTGCCTTCTGCAACAGTGCACAGAAGGCATTATGCCACCTCTGTCACAGAAGAAGCTGATCAATTCTGTTCCGGTTCTGATGGACTAAAATCCCTCTAAAACCATAAGACTTAAAATTAAACCTTTGCTCACTTTGTTCAGTAAGATGTGAAATGATGGAAGTGTCTAAATGCTCTAGAGGTTGGTGTAGAGCATGTGATTACAACTAATGATACTGAGATATATACTTGAAATCTCTTGAGACTGGGTCTTAAGTATTCTCTATACACACAAGTAAAATTGCTGGGTTTGTGAGCTGGTACTTGTGTCAATTAATTTGACTATGGTAATAACTTTGCTACATGTATTTATATCACATTGTACACTTATAAATACATGTAATTTTTATTTGTCAATTTAAAGTCAATAAAAGCTAAAGAAAAAGCAAAATCCAAACAAATACCAAAGTCTTTAATCACTTAAATAGATTTATCTATCAGCCAGAAACTGAGTTGGAGAATTGCTTGTTTCCTCTCTATTTCCCCCCAAAAACAATTGGCAACGTGATGGCTGCATCAGGGCAGATGTGATGTTTCATAGATACACTACACATTCACATGATATAGTAATATTCTCAACTACAGGTATTTTACAAATCTAATATTTATAAAACAGATAACTCAGAAGAATGGTTGTAAAAAACAGAATTAAAAATGTTTACATAAATCTTCAGACTAAGAGCAAAAGACAGAGTGGGATGATATGCCAGTGGATAAAGGCTTTAGCCACATGAACCTGTCCATCTAAGTTCCATCTTAAGAGCCCATGTAACAAAAACCAGAAGCAGAGACATGTATCTGTAATGTCAGCATTCCTCCAGCCAGATGGGAGTCTGAGACAAGAGAACTAGCCGGAAGCTCAGTGGTGGCTAGCCTACTACTGTACACAGTGATGCAGAGACAGGACAGACTATCTCAACAAGGCTAGAAGTAAGTCCTGAAAAGTTATACTCATACACACACACACACACACAAATAATTTTTTACAAAAGTGGAAGATAAATACATTGATAAAAACTCATTCGTTCATTCCTTAACCAGAATTGACTTCATAAAAAGACAGTGGTATCAGCAGTGCAGGAAGGTCAATTGTACAAGAGAGTTGCAGAGCTAAGCACTGGAATTTCTTGAGAGACAAAGGGAAAATCAAGTGGAACCAGAAATGGAAAGACTAGAATATGGTTATTGTGAAGGTTCGATTGATATGTCAAGTGATTTTGTGTGTGTGTGATTATTCAATATTTCTACTTCCTGGCCACCTGCATGAAGCTAGGTCACGGTATACTAATATCCTTAGCTACTGAGGGGAGGCAAAAAGCCTGAAGCAGCTGCAGCTCGTTCCATTTCACTGACGACAAGCCCTCGATATCTTCTCCCTTTCCTTGAATGACAGACAAGCAGAATAGGGCCTGACAACTTCTCTACATCACCCAGAGGCAATGAGCATGATGTGTGACAATTGCTATTCAAGGCCCTCCGTGTGTCACTGGGTAGGGCCAAGGTGGGGTCAAAAGCCCAAGCCCAACTCATTCAACAATGGCATCACTAATGAGGCGCATGAGAAAGCAAGGTGGCGGGAACTACTGATGAGTTAATAACCAGACCGTAACCCAGAAGTCTCTTGTTCACGTGCAGCAAGCACGTCTATTTGAAATTATTGTAGTGGCTTAATGAGTTGAGGTAATGCAGAATGGTGGCTTCTATGGTGCTTATGAACCCCAAACATGCACATTTCATCTTTTTCCTTCTTGTATGAGCAGTTTTGCAAGCACATGCATACACGTGTGCGTGTATATTTATCTGTGCATGTCTATATGAAGAGGGCAGAGATTAACAATTGTATTTATTTTGTAACAATTGTTTTTGTTTTGTTAACAATTGTATTTGTAACAAAGGTATTTTTGATAACACCTTATTATTTGAGAGATAGTATCTCTCATTGAATCTGAGCTTATCTGACTCAACTAAACTGACTGACCAGTGAGCCTCAGGGGTCCTCCTGGCTCCGCCTTCTGAACCCTGGGGTTATAAGTGTCTATCACAAAGCTCAGCATCTAACATTGGTCCAGGGGACAAAAACTGTGGTCCTTCTGCTTGTATGCTTATACAGCAAGCATTTTACATTCTCATCCTGCTCCCCAGCCCCTGTGTGAATACCTGATATGAATAAGTTTAAGTTTAAAACCTATGGAAATCATCCCAAGTAATTTCAATATTTATTTGCCAATAAGAGTTTTTTTTTAAAAATCAAAGACTTAAAATAAATTTGCAATGCCTTCGTTATAACCAATGATTTGAAATACTAAAGGGAAGCATTTAATACTCTGTGGTTCAGAGTAAGGAGCTAGAATTAAAGGCATGTGTCACCCCTCCCCGGGTAGTGTGCCCTATTATAATAAATGAAAGAGCAGGAAGATCATGGTAAACAATGATAAGCCATATTGTGCTTAAGTAAGCAAATGCTTCAAACCCTAGTTCATTACCATGACTAACATCTTCTAGATCAAGGAAGTGCTATGAACTTAAGCTGCTTCTTTTCTTTCCCCCCTTCTTTTTTCCTCTTTCTTTCTTATTCCCCCTTTTCCGTGAGTTCCTTAATTTTAGATGCTAACTGAAGTACATGTTTGGTTCTTCTCTTGTTCTAAACTCCCAGATTCCTAAAGTTTCCCTTTATTGTGCCAATTTTCACCCATCACATCTATGATTAGTCAAATTTAATGAATTGTGTAACTGTACACTCCCCTGTAAAATTATGCACTGCACTCTCTTTGTTCCCAGGTCCAGTGTGTTAGTCAGCTTCCCATTGCTATGAGAAAATACCACAGATAAATACCTGATGCAGAAGAAGGGTTCATTTCCGGTTGCTTGGCACTGTGGTGACATGGGCATCATGTTGTGATCACCTAGCAGATATCTGTTTACCATAAAGCAGCAAGGAAGCAGAGAAGAGACCATCACCCCTTGAGAAGCACATTCCAATGTCATAAGGGCTTTCTGCTATGCCTCAGCTGCTAAAGATTCCAAAACCAAAGCCTTCTAATAGCTCTGGCAGCTGGAAGTCAAACCTTCATCACATAAAGCTTTTAGAAATTCACAACCTAAGTCATAGTGCTGCAACCCAGAAAGTCCTCCGGGATTACACAGAGGAACAAGCAGACAGCTTCATTCCCTAAAACACTGCATACAGACAGCTGTGCTGGATGGGGAAAGAAGTGCAGTGGATTTTGAGCAAGGAATAACCTGTGGTTGACTCCAGCTTCCTGAGAGTCCTAGCATCACCAACACATTCCTCAAATTCTGTGTGCACTTCTATTAATTAGTTTACAAGTCTGATAATGTTCAACTATCTTTATAAATTTTAATATCTATACATTGTCCTCCTCCGTTTTTCCTCTCTAAGGGGAGATGTTTCACTTCTCAACCACAGCACTAAGAAAGAGTAAATTTTGGTGACCCTCCTCCAAGGAAAATTAGAAACCACCTAGCAATAATTTACAGCTCACGTATAAAATCTTTCTTTGCTAATACAGGCCACAAGAGGGTTTGCTTTGGGTGTCTCCAGGAGAGATTTAACTCAGGCAGCATCAGTTGTAAAGGTTCTGGTTCCTGAGAGGCAATTTATAAAAAGTGTAAGTGAGTCTAAGGAAAGAACAGACTAGACTAGTGAGTCCAGTCCAACTATGGAGGGTTTTCACTGTGCCAAATACTTTACAAATTTAACAAAATATGAGGCAATTCTCTGGTTGTTATTTTCATTAGCCAGTTTTCTGTTGCTATGAGGAAATACTAGGTATGGAACTTCACAAAGGCAAGAAGTTTATTTTGGCTCACAGGTTTGGAGTCCAAGATTGAGGGACCTGGTCTGGAAATGGCCTTCTTGCTGATGGAGTCCTGAGGCACTGTGGGCCACCATGTAGCAAGAGACCAAGAGACAGGACACATGAATGTGTGTCTCTTCTGGTCACTCTCTTCTTGCAATTTCACCAGTGTTCAATAATGAGGGCACTCTAATAACCTTGTATAATTCCAGTCATACCCCAAAGGCATCCCCTCTAAGCACTTTAGATTAATTTTCTATTATTTGACATCTCACAATGGGAATTGAGTTTCCATACATGAACCTTGAAGGGCACACGCGAGCCTTATTGAAACAGAAACGCTCCAGAACCCAGAAAGCATCAATAACTATCACATCCATTTATAGAATAAGCTTGGCATGGGTAGCAGATATATTGGGGAAAATATTTTCTTTAGTTTTACTATTCAAAAAAGATAATAATTCTTCAAAGATTGTAGCAATTAACAAATTTAAAATATCCAGAACTTTTGGAAAAGGATTATTTAAAATTTCCATGAAGATTCTTTCTGATCTCAGTGAGTCTGTTTCTTCCTACTAATTCCATACATGCTGATACACAGGAATGTGTTCAGAATAGACTAATTTTTTTTAAAAAGTTATTTATTATCTATAAAATTGGCACCTGGATTTGTTGGGAAATCTATTGAAAACACCCATTTTATCTTCTGTCTTAGAAATTGTAATTATGAATTGTATCCACAGGATTTATGCAAAATTATTCCACGAAAAGGAACAGAGAGACTAATCTGTGCTTTTGCAACAAATAACCAATTAATGAACAAATTCTCAAAGTTGTAAAATGCCACCTTGCAGCCGATCGTCTTATAGAGAGAATGTTGGGATTTCACTACTATGATAATTTGGGGTCCAAAAAAAAGGTTATCATGAAATATAAAACAATATAATCAGTTTTTTTTTAAAAAAAAAATCAGATATTTTCTTCTGTCACTCATCCCTCCCCCTTACCTCTTTGTTACTTCACAAGTGGGTACTGTCCATGTGTGATCCCTGCTGAACCAGTTTCCATCTCAGAAACAGAGCCAGATCAGGAAATTTAATTTAGCAAATCAGCCACAGAGGTTTTAGGAAGTATAACAATGTGAAACTGGAGACACTTTGAACTTACACCATCTACCAAAGAGAGAGAAATCGAGCTTTATTGATATTCAGAGGCCTCAGCCACCAGCCGAAATCTCAGTGATTGGGCTGCTCAAGACAGCATCCTATGGGCCATAGAAAAGGCTCCACCCAGAGTAACTGCATCCCCTGAGGACAGACCAAGGACAGCAATTGGTCTGTCTCACAGTGCTTGCTTTTAGGGGTGACTGAGGTCATAAAAGCTGGTGACAAGAGAAAGCTACCTAAAAGGACCTTGGAACATGAGGATTTCACTAATAAAGATTCCAACTGAAGTACATCCTCACCCACCCCATGTCCTGCCACTCATGTGGACAGAAACCAAATGGAGGAGAGTGGACACAGAATCCCGAGAAACAACTTTCAAAGATCAGCTTGCATCCATAGGAAGAAGGACAAGCTAGCACAAAGAAGAGGAAATGTACACTCTGTCTTAAGTGCTTTTCTGTTGCTACAGTAAGGCACCATGACCAAATGACTTAGAGAAGAAAGAGCTGGTTCGGTGTGTGGTTGCGGAGAGCTAGATATTCACAAGGGTGGGGAGGGCATGCTTGAAGGAGACTGTAGCGGGAAGCTGAGAGGTCGGGTCTCAACTTCTCACCTCCACAGAGGAAGCAGAGGGAGTAAACTGGAAATGGGGAAAGGCTATTAGCTCTCAGAGCCCACCCCCAGTGACGTACTTCCTCCGGTAAGGATCCACATTCCAGCTCATCTATGACCTTCCCTAACTGCACCACCAACTGGAGGGAGTGTACGTACCACAGTCACACAACAGAAATGGACAACAGACGTAGTCATATTAATAGACGCACTCCTGCATGTGTGCGCAGACAAGCACGTGTGCCATGGGGTCTGTCCATTTGATCTATGCTTTTCAGACTAGATTCACCTTTTATTGGCTGATACTAAGTAGGGACAAGCCTAAGAAACCCTTTTCTTCCGTCTCAGCACCCTCACAGCAGCTGTGGGAAATTGAGTATTTATTACAGAAGATAGAAGTCTTTACCTAAGACTTTTTGACCTAGAGTATAAAGAAGAAATAGAAAAAAATTAAGGACAACTGCACTAAGGACCAAATTATCAAGACCTGGGGCAGAAGTACAGAAACCTGGCCCATCAGAGATCTGTAATTGCTTACTCAAACAGAAACCACCATGTACTGGCCCAGAAAAAGAACGAGTACATCTTTCCTCTCTTCACCTTTTGGCCTCAATTTTCTCCTTGCTCACTTTTGGCTTCCCTTTGATGTGTGAAGAACACTCGTCTCCTTGTTCTCAGTGGGTCTCACAGGAGTGGAGGACACAGGGGGCAGCTGCACACATCGTATACAAAGCCACTGATGAACAACGAAGGCGCCCCTCCCACTAGTACAGGGGGAGGGGTAGTTGTGTGAGAAAGGAGCTGAAAACCAATGAGTTATTAAAGACATAAGCAGTTTCCAGCTTCCTGTGATGTAGCTATATGGGTATTCATGCCCAGTTTAAGAAACTCTGCTAATAATCAAATAACTTAATATTATAGGTTATTTCTTTTTGTTACATTCATGATTATTTATTTAATCGGTTTTCTTACTATTCCTCATTTTAAGATTATTAACAACTTTTAAGTGTAAATGAACTCATTTAAAAGAGAAGCAATGATTTTATGCTAATGTGACTTCATAATGCTCCCTACCCCTGTTGTATTTGACTTCATAATACCCCACTCCTGTCATATTTGATGTCATAATACTCCCAAACTCTGTCATATTTGACTTCATAACATCCCAACCCCTGTCATATTTGATGTCATAATACCCCACCCCCTGTCATATTTGACTTTATATTACCCCCAAACCCTGTTGTATTTGATTTCATAATACCCCCAACACTTATCATGCTCGTTTGAACCTGAGAACTTTTCAAGTAAGCTTTTATTCCACTTCTCTGTTTTCCCCTCTTCAGCTTTATTAACAGTTGCATTGAAAAAAGAATAAAAGTAAAAATTTTTTCTTATTTACCAAATATGGACCACTTGTAGGATTCAGCATGTAAATAATTCATCTGCTCCTCTCTACAATCCCGAGATAAGCGTTTACTCTTCCTGTTCAGTTTGTAACAAAAGTAGGAGGAATGGATACTAAGCCTTGGGGTGTGTAAATCTGAGGAAACTGAGGCAGAATTGTTACTGAAGCCTGGAATGGTTAAACTTACATGGATGCCAGGAAAGAAATAGGGGACAGATTATATGACTCAATTCCAAAAAGAAACATTCTCCTGAGATCTTTACGAATTCATTCCTCTGGATACTCCTCCAAAATTCTAAGGTATATTTAGGTGTTACTCTTGTCTTGAGAAGAATCAAGATTTAACCTGAGGATTGAGTTTATAGCTCAATTGGTAGAGTGTTTGCTCAACTTGCACAAAGCCCGGGGTTCTATTCCCACCACCACTTATTGTGCCCTAGTGGTACATTGTTTAAATCCCAGCACTTGAGATATAGAAGCAAAAGATCAGAAACTGCGGGTCCTATTTGGCTACATAAAAAGTTCAAGGCTAGACCTGGATTCATAAGATAATCTTTCAAGAATAATTAATCTAAATTTTCTATAAGCCAATTATGGCTATCTGGTCACTGACAATCATAAAATGAAAGTAATTAGATATTTTATGCTGATTATAAAAGCAAATATGAAAGCAGAGAACATTATATATTTGACAATAATGTATTCAATAAAATACAAATAATTAACATTATAACAATAAAGTTTACTTTGAAACCCCATAATATCTACAATAATCATAAGTTTCATCAAATAATTCAAAGAGTTTAAAGAAGACACAATGATACACTGCCATAAAATTAAGGAGAAATAGAGTAAATATTTGAATGCTACCCAAGAAAACACAAACATAAGTCTTACAGAACAAAGACAATCTAGGACCTGACAACAGAATTCAATGAAGAGATAAAAGCATTGCAGAGAACTCAAGATAGAGTGAAAATGAAATTGAAAAACCCAGTAACCCAGCTTGAAATCTCAAAGACTTACAAATAGAATGAATCAAATAGAAGTCAGAATAACAGGACTTGAAGCTAATGTAGAGAATTTAGATGGAAGAAGCAAGGAAAATGAAATAAGGAAGGGAACTGAATGAGAATGGCCTTCATAGGCTCATATATATGAATGCCTGGTTCCCCCAGCGGAACTCTTTGAGAAGGGTGTGGGGGCGTGTCCTCACTGTGAGAGGTATATAAGTGCGGTTTGGTGCTGAGGCTTCAAAAGCCCATGCCATTCTCAGTTATCTTTCTCTATTTGCCTGGTGGTTGTTGTTTAAGATCTGATCTCACCCTCCAGCACCATGCCAGCCCACAGGCTGTCCTGCTCCCTCCCCACTAGGATCTTGGACTCACCCTCTGAAACGATAAGCCCTCAGTGATCTTTCTTCTCCTGTAGCAGCTAATTTGACTCCCTTTGGACCTAAGCAACCATTCAAGAAACCTGACACTGGACCTATCAACAACTGGTGCTTATTAAAAACAATTCCAGAAGGTTAAGTCTGTTAAAGTCTTCCAGTACTAATGTCCACAAAAGCTCTCACTGCCCTTTCCCCAAATTATATAACTGTTGTGAGGTAATGAACTAACTGCTTATTTGGCTTCTGTACACTTGCGTAATTACAACTACTAAAAGCAAGGGTGTTACATCAGGTTTGCAGAGGTTCACATCCACAAGAATAAAGAAATTGTATAATTGCAGCTTTTGATCTTAAACCCCCCACCCAGCTTCAGACAGTTCCACAGTCCTGAATCCACCAAAGGGGCTGTGGTCAACTGCAACTTAAAAACATGTTTTTTGAATGATTAAAATCTCAATAGAGTTCCAGTGGTCTTTTGGTGATCTGAAACTCTACAACGTTCTAAGTTGCCTTGGTCATGGTGTTGTATCACAGCAATACAGATGTAACTAAGACAGACACTGGGACCAGGAAGTGGGCTACTAGTGTGACAGACCTGAATGTTCTGTGCTTTGGAGGAATGTGAAGGATTCTGAAGCATTAGACTAGGAAATCGGTGAAGGTTGTAAGCAGGGATTAATAGACTTAGTAAGAGCTTGGAAGACAGTAGTGCTGAGAGCGGTACAGATCAAGAGGTATCAGAGGGGAATAATACACACTACTATGCTAAATACCATCCTTTTGGTATGTTGGCAAAGTCTACAGCTACTTTTTGTCTTTTTTCAATGGAGATGTGGGTAAATTAAAAAGTTTTAGACCAATTTCAATGCAGCTTAATACTGATTCTGTCATGTAGTTATTAGTAACAATCCATATGCAGTTCCACAATGAAAATTAGTAAGCAGGCCAAAAAGAAATACAAAATGTAGTTTGAGGATGAAATGACAAATAGGAGAATAAATGTTGGGGTCAAGGCTTGTGCTGATAGAGATAAAGTGAGGTCACACACATAGCAGAATAAAGGAAGGGAGAGCTTCAGGCCAAGACCCAACCTTAATAATGCAGATATAATTCAAGGAAAGAACCAGGCTTTATCTCAAGGGAGCAGTGTAAACTGGCAGCTTCAGCCATGTAGTTGGTATTGGTTTTAGAGTCATGAAGGATTCACGAGGAAAGGAGTTGTGGAATCTTTGCCTATATTTAAAGAAAACTGTTGAGGCCAAGCCTGTGGGAGTCCCTGCATAGAGGTCCTTGTTAATCCCACCAGCAAGAATAAGACCACTACCACAATTTGAGCCAAATTTGAAGGAATCTTTCATTGTATTGGGGTGTACCCAAGAGCTGGACTGCAACTGCCTCCTAAATCAGGTTAAACAGAAGATCCCTGTATCCATTTTGGGGCTCCTTTTAAAAAGCAAAACTGTGAGTAGTTGTAAAGCAGATTTACAGAAGAGAGATAATGAGGCTAATGAGGCTAATAAGGGAATGGAGAAAAAATTCTCAAAAGAAACCATGTGTTCACCATAGGTTAATATTACTCAATCAATGTTAAGGGAGTGACACTATTTGTTGGAATGGTGTTAATCCCAATGGTGATAATAAGATCACTACTACATTTGAACCAAATTTAAAACAAGCTTTTTTAGGGGATGCACCTAAGAGCTGGCCAGCAACTGCCTCTTAAGTTGGGTTAAGAGAGTAGGCCCAAATCCATTTCTTGACCCTCGTTAAGGAATAAAATCACAAGTAGTTTTAGAGAAGAATGACAATGGATGAATAAGGAAATATAGAAAAATCTCAAAACAAAAACATCATGTGATCACCAAGTCATTAGGTGGGGTTCAGGGATGGGTATGGTGAAAGAGGATCAGGAAGAGTAAGGGTATTCTCAAAAACAAGTCAAGGTCATGGGTTGGCAAAAGTCATGTTCCAGGAAACAGAGAACAACTCAGTAAAGTGGAACTTGTTTTTTAACAATAAAGCATAGTGGATCCTGCCTTCAATATGGAGTCAGGCAGGTTCCTCAGTAGGTGTGGCCTTGTTGGAGGAAGTGTGCCTCTGGGGATAATCTTTGAGGTTTCAAGAGCCCAAGCCAGGACCATCAATGTCTCTCTTCCTAATGCCTGGATGTAGAACTCTCCGCTCCTTTTCCAGAACCGTGTCTGCCTGCACACTGCCATACTCCCAGCTGCTGTGCTTCTCGCCATGCTAATAATGGACTAAACCTCTGAAACTGTAAGCCAGCCTCCAATTAAATGCTTTCCTTTATAAGCGTTGCCATGGCCATGATATCTCTTCACAGAACTTCAACTAAGACAAACTACAGTCACCACTTTACTAAACAAGTGTAATCCTATCTAAATCCCTCACTCTCAATATCTGTCCTTATATCCACAGACAAGTGTAGTCTTCATCCCTCATTAAGAAAACTTCTATTTGCAAAAGACGGAGTCCAGGAGACAAAACCACAACCAATTAAAACACAAGGCTATGGAGTCTAGTCACAGTTAATACATCTACAACACAACCTAAGACTAAGAAATAATTTTGGAAAAGGGGGTATTGGTTGTCTGAGTTTTCTGTCCTGCCCAGTTCCCACAATCGTAAACTGATTGGTCCATTAATGCAGGCTTCTTATTAACTCTTATAACTTATATTAGCCCATTATTCTTGTCTATGCTAGCCATATGGTTCGGTACCTTTTTCAGTGGGGCAGTCCCATCTTGCTTCTTCTGTGGTCAGGTCAGGACTGCAGAGGAATGGGCTTTCCTCTTTCCACAATTCTCTTGCTCTAATTGACCTGCCTCTACTTCCTGCCTGGACAATCAGCGTTTATTTAGAATATAATTGACAGAATACAGACGATTTTCCCACACCAGGGGTAGAAAAACTATAGGTTCCAGAAGATCAGGAAGTTTGTTTGTTGTAGTTCATAGGAATGTCCTAAGCTACACCCATAAAATCTCCCGTATATGACTGTCTGAAAAATGAGATGAACAAGGACAGCAGCAATAGGCGTGCTGTTGTGGAAGCAGAAAGCTCAGGGGATTTCAATCCATACAAATAGCTACAGGCAACTAACGAATACTGAGAGCAGGAGGATTACAATTCTCCTGGGAAAAACACACCAATGATTATCTAATGCCAAATGGTTAGCCCTGAAAACACACACACACAAGTAACATTATGCCAATAGAAAAGGTTGTATTTATATATTTAGGAATATATATACCTACACATATATGTATGTAATATTACTTAATGTAGAAGAAGCCATGAATTTAAAACACAGAAAGAGGAGCATATGGCATGGTTTAAAGAGGATGATTTAAAGGGAAAGGAGAAATGATGTAACTACTTTTCTAATAACAATCTCAAAAAGTTTTAAAAATTAATTTAAAAATTGAAAATACATTTTTAATAAATAGAACATTCATGGAATGGAGCATAAGTACAGCACTGTGTTTGATGCCTAGCAACACAGAAAACAAGGTCATAGAAAAAGAAAACCCAAAGCACTTTTTTTCTAAGTAAGACATGATAGAGTCAGCCAGAAACTTAGTATGAGCAACAGCTTGAGACTTCTTTAATTGGGAAATTTTAGAGATTAATTTCTAATATATATTGTATGTATCATGTGTATGAGATAATCATTTTGTTGCAAGTTCCTAAAGTTCTGAAAAGAACCCATGCAATCACTCTTCTGTGTTAGGATGGAGGGACATTAGTTTCATCCTATCTGGTTGTCTCTTAACATCAAAAGCTTAATTTGAGGACACAGAATGTAACTCAGCAACTGTTACATTGTAATAACTGGGAAATTATATTATTTTTGACATTTATAAAAATAGAGATCTGAAGGGAAAAAGTTGATTATTTAAACATATACAGAATGGAAGGAAAAAAGGATGTGTGCACATGTGTGCATGCACACACACACACACACTCCAAAATATTGAGTGAATGAAAGCCATAGCAGAAATGACAGAAACAATTTAAACCAATCGCTAGCACTCAAAATGGATGTGGATTTATTGAGAGTCCTTGTTGAAAGACTGACTTTCAGAAATAACTTGGTAGAAACCTGTTTATAAGAGGCTCACTAGCACTAAGTAACAAGAAAGTGCTTTAGCGAATGGAGAAATAAGAGAAAACCCACAGTGTGGGGCTTCTGAGAACTCCAGGGCACAAGGGCTATGCACTCACTCACGAATCCTCAGATATAACTAAATGCTAGATGTCGCCTTGGACCCCAGCTGTCTTCCCCAGGTCTGCATCAGCTCTTCAGGGATTGGGAACCATCTGGTAAGCATTTGACAATGGGCAGGCAAGAGGGACAGGGCCACCTTCTCTTTACTTCCTCCACTCCTCTTGCTTTTGCCCTGGCAACTTTCTGGAAATTATCAGCTACCTCTCATTGCTATTGTGTCTTTTATCATGTCCTTTTGTTGTCATGGCTACAGCCATCCTTATTACCATCATTCTACTTTTGTTACTTCTGTGACCATTGTCAGTATCACTGATCTGCTGCAGTATTGCCATGGCTTCTATGACGCCCACCTCAAGTTTCTGTTTCCTGTATTCCCTCTGAAATATCTACTAGCCTAATCATGTGTGTGTGTGTGTAACATTGAAAACAAAGATTATGATTCTGGAAGAGAGCAAGAATGGGTATATGGAAAAGTTCGGAGTGGGGAAAATGGTTTAATTATATTATAATATCAAAAATAAAAGAAATCGGAAAGAAGGACAGTCATGGGGAGGAGAAGCCAGAAAATTTAGACTACATAAACAGCAAATGCCAATGCATCTCAGTGTACAGAGCAACATTTCCTTTGTAAATGTTAAGACTAATGAAAACCACAATGTTAGTGCTATATTCAGTCACTGTTACCACTGCACAGCAGCTAAAATAGAAATAATAAAATAAAATGAGAAAAACAGTAAAGAGAGTTTAAAACAGATTTTCGATACCCTGATTCCACTTTAGCCCATTCAAATTTTTCCCTATGTTAGCAATGATCATCACTGAGTTGGTAGCATTGTGCTACTCCATATCTTTCTCAGCTAGAGTTACTTGAAACTTAAATGAGAATAGGACCAATACTGTTGACATGTAGAGCTAAAAATTCTGATGATAGATGTCTTTCAAAACTTATTTTAATTCCTAAAATGCATGTTCTTCAACATTTCCATTGAAACAATCTTAGAATTTAATCCATGTTTTACTTTCCTATTCAAACATTAGCCAAATATCCTAGTTTGGGTTGTTGCTGTGTTAAAACACTGAGTGACTTCAAATTAGGGAGAAAGGAGTTTATTTCATCCTTTAGAGGATCATCAAGGGAAAATGAAGGCAGAAACTCAAAGACAAGGAACTTGTCTTAGGATTTCTACTGCTGTGAAGAGACACCATGACTATATCAACTCTCAGAAGGAAAACATTTAATTGGAGGCTCACTTACATTTTTGGAAATTTAATCCATTATCATCATGGTGGGAAGCAAGGCAGCATGGAGTTAGATTTGGTGCTAAAGCTGAGAGGCCTTATATTTTGATGTAAAGGCAAAAGGAAGTGATCCAAGATACTGGGAGTGGCTTAAGCTTATATGAGACCTCAAAGCCCTCCTTCACGGTGACACAGTTCCTCCAACAAAGCCACGCCTACTTCAAAAGGCCACACCTCCTAATAGTCTCACTCCCTTTGGGAGTCATTTTCTTATAAATCTCCACAGATCTGGAAATAGAGCCTGAATCAGAGACTATGGAGAAACATTACTTACAGGTTTGTAATCTCTGGATATCTCAAGACACTTTTTCATGTAACCCAGACACAGCTGCCTAAGAATGGTATTTCCCACAGTGGGCTGGGCCCTTCCTACATCAACTAGCAATTACGAAAATACCCCAACGGCATGATCGCAGGTTAATCTGATTAAGACAACTGCATACCTGAGGATCCCTCTTCCCAGGTGTGTCAAGTTGACAGCTAAGATTAGCCATCACATCGAATATCTTATATTTGTTATTCTCTCTGATTTTTATAATCTGTTTCCTATATAATTTAGTTATGATCTTGTACTGAGTTAACTTCTTAGGAAAGATAGTCTGAATACTTACAGATGCAGTCTTCTATATCCGCATGAATATTATACTTCAAAACAATTAATTGGCCAGTCAGTAGGCATTTGTTAACTTGGTAACCATCACCTTCATTGTTGGTTTGTGATCTAAGAAACCAAACACTGAATCTGATAGTGATAAACTCTCTCTACTCCAAATATATTAGAATAAATCTTCTGATGTGTGAAAAAGGCAACTTATGCACTGTAAATAAATGAATATAAACCAAGTTGTCAGAATTTATAATGAGACAAAAGGAAGGACTTAATCGGCCTCTACGCAGAGAAATGAGCTCTACTCTGTTGAATTATATTTTAGGAAACGGTTTTAAATGTCTAACACTAGAAACCACAAACTAAACCAAATTAGAAATCACATGCACGATAAAACTTTAGGCATACTTTTATATCACAAACTAAAGTTTTATTAGATGACATAATGAGCAGAAGGAGTCTGATTCTTAGTTCTTTAGCTATCATGAGATGAATGCTAATGTGCAATTTTATTTCAATGAATATTTCTCTATGACGACTAAAAATTTTTAGGGTACTATTATAACTTAACAATTATGACCCAGAATTCCTCATTTTTTATGTGAGCAATAGCTTTGAAAGTCACCTCCTTTAAGGACACTGACCCAGCACAAGCATTGGTACCCAAGGTTTTAGCTTCCAATCTTTTCTTTCAGATACCTATAAAATCTTGCCTTTGTATCTGAGCCCTTAACAAATTGTCACTAACAATTAAAAACATCTTGGAAAACATTGAAACTATTTTTTTAGAAGATACCATGGAGACAATTCCTAACAAATTGTAGAAAATTTTAAAAACTGGAAAAGGGATAATATCAAGGAAATAAAAATCTAATCTGGGGAGGATAATTAAGAGAGGGTCAAGCTTATAACAGTCTTGTGACAGTGTCCTGAAGTTCATCCATATAGCATGCACTGTGGCCTCACGGGGTTTAACAACAGGAATTCATAAAAGGAAATTTGCTCCAAGAGACCAGAGCTCTGAATGCAAAGAACAATAAGGCCAATGAGCAGCAAAGAAAACAAAGACTGACTCACAGACACACATAGATGCAGACATACACAAAACACTCCATGTGTGGGAAAAGATGCAGAGAGACATATAGAAAAACCAGACAGTTCAGCGACTGAGACACTCGTGAAGAGCTACAGGCAAATGAGACAGAGAAGCAAGGAATCAACAGAAGGGCAGAGTTGCATGACTTTGTAGATTCCGTGATGGTCGCGCTGTCAGTCACACCTGTTATTTGCTTGTTTGCTTGCTTTTTTATTTATAAGCAAGAAACTCGAAGACACGCATTTAAAAACAGCATGGATATCTCTTAGACCAGTAAATTAGAATTTTAGATTTTCACAGGATGTCTCACAGAACTAAACAAAACCTCTAGATTACTCCCATTTTCTAAAGAGGTGAAATACATTAATTTATATATGTTGATAACTTCAACAAAGAGCTAGTTTAAAATGGCAAATACAGAAATGTTTATTAACGTAGAAAATATATATGTGTTTTCTTTCTTTTTATGGTTACTATGTAGCATAATATAAAGTGGAATGTATCTTTTAAAAGAATAAACAAAAAGCACTTCTGTTTAACTAACTGAAAATATGAGTAATGAATATGTGTGCTCCAAGTATACTAATTTCAAAACAAACAAAAAAAAAACCTAAGTTATATTTTACTAAAATTCATGTTTTGGGGTTTTTTTTAACTGAAAAATTCTCTATGCATAAGTTAAGTGTTTTTTCAAATAATAGCTTTCATTAATTTTTTTCATAGAATATATTTTGATCATGTTTCCCCTCCTCCAACTGTTCCCAGATCCTCCCTACCAGCTAGTCTCAAAACTAAAACTCAGCTTTATTTACTTTATTTTATTTCTGAGATTATAATATAATCACATTTTTCCTTTTTCTTTTTCCCCAGACATCCTCTCATAGAACCCTCTCCACACCCCTTCAAATTCATGCTCCTCCTTTTACTGATTATTATACACACCTGTATTTTTAAATATGTCCTGCATAGTTTATACAGCGTTATTTGTATGTACGCTTTTGAGCAGACCGTCCCATGACAAATAAGTCAGAATTTGTCAGACAATGAATTCCAAAATGATCTCTCGAACATTCTTCCCTGCCTAACACAGCATTCCTGACTGAACTCTGTTAAGCCATATATATATGTATCAAACCTTGTAAACCTGAAATATTTCACAAGAGAATGAAGGTATTGCTTTGGGGGCTGCTGAAATCCCAGCAAAAGATGGTGTCTTAAAAGATACTGGGAATACTAAGACCAGTTTCAGCGGGCATGTGATGTGACAGATACTTCAAGAGAATAACCTGAAGATTGGAGGATTAAAGGAGGCCTTGGGGAAAACTGACAAAGCCGTGAAATATTGCTTTTTAAAATTAACCTCTTTCTGAAGTTATTGCCAACATCAGTGTCCAGGGAAGGCTGATACATTGTGCTGTTACCAAAATTTAGTTTTCCAAAACCATTCGTTCCTTTGTCCACTCTTTGTATCATAGTCGCATTTCTATGTGTAAAGACAGTAGTCTATTTTAACATATGCATAGCATAGGATGCAAACATTTTATTTAAGTCAAATAACTTTGATAATTTTTAGTACAAAAACAAATCAGACACCGTTGATGTCTCAAATGGAGTCATTTTCAGGCGTTTCCAGATTTCAGGCATCGCTAGATTGTTGGCAGCTTCTACCTAGTAAAGTAAAAGGTGTTCAACATATAGATATAAAATGACAGCGACACAAACATTATAATAGCCGGAAGTAGGTATACGATAGATAACACCATTTATAAAAATTGTAAACATTCTCAAAAACATTGTTGTGTTTGATTTACTAGAACAATAAATTTTAGAAATTTTATTTTTTATTTTATTTATTTTTAAAATAAATAAATCTTTAAATAAATTTTATTTATTTTTAAAAATTGCGATAGGGGATGGTGAGCTGGCTCGGTCACTTGTCACACAACCATGAGTACCTGCATTGTGTCCCTAGCCCTCACACGTAAGCCAGACAAAGTAGTGTGAATATATGACCTCAGTACTAGGGAATGGTTAGGGTTCCCTGGCTGGCCAGCCTAACTAACTCAATGAGCCACAGCTTCAGTGAGGGACCCTATTTCAAAAACTAAGTGGAGAGTCATTAAGAAAGATGCAGTCACCTCTGGCCTCCAGATGCATGCCCATATACGGGCACATGCACACACACACACACACATGAGTATCACATGAACACATGTATAAGAAATATACACAAATTGCAATATAAAATGGTCAATGAATTCATCAATTTCATTCTGAAAATAATATTAGAATTCCACACGTTCTGAATAACAGGCAACTTTTGTAAATCCACAATAATGTCTTCTATAAATTAAAGTGAAAAATCACATAAGTTTAAAGAAATTTTTTTGATTTTAGATGAATTTTAATTATGCATCCCTGGCTAGCTTAGTGCTCATCGATTGGATCTCTGAGTTCAAGGCCAGCCTGCTCTACATATCTTATATATCATATAGGGATCCACCCGCTTCTACATCCCGAGTGCTGGAATTGCCTATGTGTCCCTTCAAACCCAGTTCTTTTAATCTTTCTAGGAAATGATGCTGAACTTAGAAGCTCATTTTCATCATTATAATGAAAAGATTTTGCATATTCCCTATAACTTGGGCTATGTATCATTATATGGTATAGTATATATGTATCATTACAAGGTATAGTTTCACATGGCTGAAACTATACCTTACTTAAATCTCCATAATAAAACCTTAGTACATTTCAGAAGTAAGACAATCAGAGGTAAAGGGTTGTAATGTTAGTGCTATAAGAAAAAAGTAGATGGCGTGATTTGGATAACAAACTTGCAGGGAATAATGTCAGCACAATCTAGGCTAAGAAGATTCTGACTTGGGCTCACAGGGGAAACCAGTGTAGAAATGGCGGAAACACACACACACATAAGGCCATATAATAAAACCAGATTGGGGAAAGGAGACCTTATCCATGTGGTAAAAATATTTTTTTATAAAGACACCAACATGATTAAATGTAGAGAGGTGGCTGAATAAATGTTTCAGTGGGCAAGGAAGCTAAAGTGCAGGAGTAAGAACTAGAAGTCGGATCCCAGAATCCATGTAAAAAAGTCAGATAAGGATGCACACCTGTCTCCTCAGTGCTAGGAGGTAGCAACAGGGAGACGCCTGGGTTCTGCCGGCCAGACCGGCTAGCCCCAAAGGTGATTTCAAGGTTCTGTGGAAGACCGTGTCTCCATACACACAGTGGTGAATGCTAGAGAAAAGACACGTGATGTGGCTTTCTGGCCCCCATGTATGCATGTATGGCATAGTCACACACAAACACACATGTGCACACACATGCACACAACACACAGACAATCTTCTGATTAAACGGGAAAAGATAGTCTTTACAACAAGTGATGGTGAGAAAACTGGATGTCTCCATGTGAATGAAGATGGACTCTCAGTGTATGCTACAGAAAACTTAGTTCATCTCTGATTTTTGTAAAATTAGCATAGTTGAAGGTTTGCCAATTTTACTTGTATTTTTGAAGAACTTGTTAATTTTTTGAACTCTTTTCAGTTTCTTACTTCTCCTCTGAACTTTATTTTTCCTAATGTCGTCTATATTTGAGTTTGGTTTAGTCTTCTTTTTCGAGCTGCTAGGTGAGCAGGAATAGGTTTTTGGAGACCTCTTGATAAAGTGCTTCATTCCCAAAAGCTCCCCGCTTAGCACTGCTTTTACTATACCCCATATATTTTCTTACGTTGTGTTCTCATTTTCATTCATTTTAAAAATTTATTCATTTTCCTCTTCATTTCTTCCTTGATCCATAATTTTAAGTTGTTTGATTTCAATGCATTCATATAATATCCAATCTTTTTCTTCTTGCTCATTTATATATTTTCATCACATAGAAAGTGGGAAAAGGTAGTCATTATGGTTTTCAAATCAAAGATGATAAAAGAGCTATTACAACTAAAAGTAAGGAAATAAAAATAATCATTACAACTATTATGATCATTGAGCTTGAGGAACTAGAAGAAATGGATATGATCCTGCACATGCAAGCTTAACAAGATTAAAATATGATGAAACAGAAAATCTGAGCAGACCAGGAAGGATTCAGTAATAAGTCTTTCACTAAAGAAAAGCCTAAGAAGGAAAGCTTTTGATATCCATTATATTAAACTTTTAAATAAAAATGAACAGTTTCTTTTTCAATTATTCAGAAAAAGGAAGAAATAATTATTCCAGACTCATTTTATAAGGGCAGCATTGTCCTAAGAACAAACATAATCCAGAATGTACCAATAACAGCAATAACAAAATGAAGCTTAAAGGACAATGTTTTTGGTTACTAGAATTACAAACTTTAGACTGCAGGGACATCTGAAATTGTGCTAGATATATTTTGTTATGGTTAGCCATGAGTATTCAGAGGCAAAAAGTGGAACATTATATTTTAAAAGTATTATACCTGGGTGTCAAGTTTATAGGAGTGAACTTGTGATGGTCAATATTTCCAACATGAAATGCCTAGATACCTAGAAGGCAAACCTCTGGACATGTCTGCAAGGGAAACATATTGTCATTAGATCTGGCAATTATTTCTAGGATTTTAAACTAAAAAAGACAGGCAACAAAAGAAACAAATAGCTAAAGTAAAAGTTTTAACGCAATAAAGAATATGAACAGAACAGAGCGAGCCCACTACAGAGTGATAGAAAACACTGTCATATAATTCAAATCGTGAGGAATTAAAATCTGAGGTATGTAAAGAACACAAAGAGCTATATGTAACTCTACAACAAAATCAAGCACCTAGATATTAAAATGTCCTAGAGACTACATCGTCATTCGAGTGTCAATGTGATCCACAAGTGGAAAATATCACACTATTAGACATTCTACAAAAATACTTTATAAAATTGTTTCTGGGGAGATGGCTTTTTGGCTAAGAGCATTTTCTGCTCTCACAAAGGACTAGGAAGAGGCCACAGGTGCCAGACAGCTTTCTGTAACTCCAGATTCAAGGGATCTGCTGCCTTCTCCTGGGATCCAAGGACACATGCATGCATGTGTGTGGTACACACATACACGGAGGTAACTTATAGGCATAAAATCAATAAACACTTTAAATGATTTTCTTATGTACATCACCATACTTGGAAAGGGTAATAAATTCTGTTTAAACTTATATTACATCCTCAAGATATTCCATTATGGATATGCAAATATTTCAGACTCCATAAACACACTAAATCTAACCCCACACATTTAGATACAATATACTTTACCTGTATTTAGAACTCAGGTGGGGAGTATAAACACACCTCCTAATAAACAGCATTGAGTAACAACATTCCTAAGACAGGTCCTTTGCTAAACTCACTGAAGTAATGACGATCCTTTTATCTTTCTTTTGATCCTATTTTTAAACTACCATACCAACTTTTAAGGTTTTTATTTGACTCCTTTACACAACATATATTGTTACTTTATGTTTTATTGTCACTCACCAACCCAATTTATTTCAACTGATCTCATATACCTTTAAGAAATTATATCTAAGCCGGGCGGTGGTGGCGCACGCCTTTAATCCCAGCACTCAGGAGGCAGAGGCAGGCGGATCTCTGTGAGTTCGAGGCCAGCCTGGTCTACAAGAGGTAGTTCCAGGACAGGAACCAAAAGCTACGGAGAAACCCTGTCTCGAAAAATCCAAAAAAGAAAAGAAAAGAAAAGAAAAGAAAAGAAAAGAAAAGAAAAGAAAAGAAAAGAAAAGAAAAGAAAAGAAAAGAAAAGAAATTATATCTGTGCCCTTTTGCTCAGAAAAAGGAAAAGAAAGGCTATGGTCATTAAAAATACAATTTAAGCATAGTTCTGTAACTCTATTCTGCCTGCACCATTTGACTTTGATTCTGTTAGAATGAAAGAGAAAAGAAATACAATTCATAAAGCAAAATCCCCCCATGGGTCATTCAGCAACTTAGAGAGACTATTTGGGAACCTTCCCTTTTCTACAATGCAGCCTGCAATCATTCTCCTGGAACATAATGTATGCATTCCCTCAACCAGAGCCAAGCTCTACTGCATTGTCTTGGGAGTCATTAAGACCTCTTGCAAAATTCAAGACTCCCCTGGCATTTTAGAGTCATCATACACAGGTTGCACATGCTTTCTGTTCTCCTCTGCCATAAACTTCTGGTCTGAAAACAGCGCACAGACCAAACAGCTAAATGTATTTATATTCACATTTGTCTCACACTTGCTCGGTACTTTGAGACTTCTGTCAGCCACATTAACGGTGGCAAACACAGAGCATGTAATGGTGGTTCACGTCCTACAGCTTATTTTCCTAAGGAATGAGGAGAAACAGATTAAGATAATCCCTACAAGACTTTCTCAGAAAAGAATATTTGCTAATTTGGGCTGCAAATTTAGAAGGCAGAAATGTTTGCATGTTTTCAGTTTTCATGTGTCTAAGAAACACCAAAATCGGTTTTGCTTTAAATGATTGACACCGAAGTTAAGACTACATTCAAAGCAAGAATTATCAAAGGCAATTCTGCAGAAGAGCTATTTATTTAGTTTCAGTGTCAGAAATAAGATAACTGAATGAGATTTATTTAACACCCAAATAAGTATTCAGGTGAGTTCAAATCGTGATCCAACTTAACAAGCATGTATTTAAATGAGGTACCTCTAGAATTTATCATGTGGGCACATCCAATCTTCAGTCCCTCAGCTGTCCAGCATAAACTGAAAGACTAGGAGAAACTAAATAATCCAGCTATACACAGCTATGTGTGCATGCCTAAAATCTCCAGGCAGTACAAACGGCTTTGACACGGTACTGGTATGGTTAAGGTTAACATCAGTTAATATTTCTCTAGGAATCTGGGGAGTGCCTTTTCAACTCTAGAAAGAAACAGACTACAAAAAGAGCTTTTCAAAATTTACTATTCAACAGAGTTCGTGTGCAGACCACATTGCACGGGTTGATACAGCCAAGCATCCCTGCTTCCTCAGCAATCTGCAGGGTGCACCTGTCTACAAGCTCTTCTCACCTCTGTGTGTTTTCATATCACTAGGTTGGCTTCAGCCTCCCGAGCTGTATGCGCTCACAAGTTCCTGGCTCTCCTGCGGTGTCTTATGGCTCATTTCTTTCACTTTCATGGAATAAGAAATTTTCTCACTTCACTGAGACAGGGTTTAGCCAGGTGACTTGCTTTGGACAATAGCTGTTGGCATCAAGAGACAATACCACCGAAGTTCAAAGCGTATCATCGTCATTGAGCTTGTTCTGTTATTGTCTTGAGAAGAGCATGACTGGGCTGCACCAAGAGCATGAAGGAGAGGTTGAGAGACTCATAGAGCAGAGATGCTCTAAATAAATTGAGCTGAGCATAGCCTAGAGAAGACATGGTCTACCACAGACACACAGCTAAACAAAGGCCTATTATCTTACACTCTGGGGTGATGAGGTTCTTAATTATGGAGCAATAGCTAATTGAACCTCAGTCTTTGGACTTCATCTTTACCCTCTGGAAATTCCTCTCAAGAACACACATCAGCTGAGTGATCCTAACTGAAAGGTGATCATTTTCTCTTGACCTATAGCTGTGGTGTAAGTAGCTGCACCTGGAGTTCTTTCTGAATCCCAATATCAAGTCTATTTAATAGAACATTTTTGGGGGAAAGGGAATAAGTTCAAGGACAAAGAAGCAGATATAGAGAGGGGAACTGGTGCTTATCTGGCTTTCTCCATCTTTCCTCTCTCCTTCAGTGCAGGACATCACTCCATGGTATGTTGTTGCCCACAATCAGGGCAAGGTTTCTCCTTCAGTAAATCTGGAAATAACTTCACAGACTCAAAGGTGTGTCTTATTAAATGCCCTAGACATTTTCTCCTTGGTGTTTGTTTGTTTGTTTGTATGTTTAGAGGGAGTGATAGAACTGGACATAAGACAGGGTTCTGATATCTGTCCCTTGCTGACTTTGAACATTCTATGTAGGCCAGATTGACCTTAAACTTTCAACAGTCTTCTTGTCTCAGGTTTGGGTGTTAACATAAGAGCTACTGCACCCAGATCCAAGGATATTTCTTTTACCATCATCAATGTCATTGTCATCATCATCATCATCATCATCATCTTTATTTTGTTATCATACAAAGTAATTGTGGATCTGTCATTCATATGTTATTATAGTTTGTTCTGACACATCTCCCTCCTTGACTTCCTGCTTTTCGTTCCTCTCTCCCCTTCTCATTGGTTCCTTTCTTCTGCAAACAGCACTCCCACTGCTTTCATTTCCTATGTGTTCCATTATTATCTGTTCTTTCCTCTTCTCTTAAATCCTTCTTTTCCCCTCATGATTCCCTTATCTCCTTTTTACTTTCCTGATGTAAGCACAGAACTGTTCACATGCCCAAACACACACACACACACACACACAAAGTGAGAGAGTGAGAGAGAGAGATACACATGTATGCATGCACACGCATGTTTGTGTGTATGAATCTTGTTTTGTACAGGAGGGGAAAAATGTGATATTTGTCTGTCTGGATGGCTTAGTTTGCTCAGCATAATTCTTTCTAGTTCCATCAATTTCCTTGCAAATATGATTTCATTTATCTTCGTATCAGAATAAAGTTCCATTGTGTGTAAATGCCATATTTTCTTCATCTAGTCATGTTTTAATGGACATCTAGGCTACATTTTCTAGCTACTGTAAATGGTGCAGACTGTTCAGAGACTCTTGCAGGCAGCACAGCTAATCCCTGGGCATCTCAGCTGGTCAGTATCCTCGCACGGGAGTTGTTTTCTGCTCCTGTTACCTTGAGAATTAGTCTTGTATGGAGCTGGTTTTCTCCCTGAGACTCATGAACCTCCTGCTCCTTCCTAGAGGGGAGTCTATCTTTCAGAAAATCATTGCTGCCCATGGTCCTCTTATACTCTCATTCTTCCCAAGGACGATGAGAGGTAAACTGGATGAAGCACTACTTTTCTCTCCTACCATTCTCCTCACTGTTCTTCTTAACAGTCTTGTAGGAGGCACTCATTCTTCATCCTTCTCCAGGTCAATACGTGGAAGGGTCTGAGCTCACCTTTCCTCTAACATCACAAGACTTCAAGGCAGAACAACAAATAGCAAGTCAGTATATACTTAAGATCTAGTACCTAGCCAGGCGGTGGTGGCGCACACCTTTAATTCCAGCACTCGAGAGGCAGAGACAGGCGGATCTCTGTGAGTTCGAGGCCAGCCTGGTCTACAAAGGGAGTTCCAGGACAGGCTCCAAAGCTACAGAGAAACCCTATCTCGAAAAACCAAAAAAAAAAAAAAAATCTAGTACCTAGTACAAATAAGAGTTTTGAAGAATCAACAACTGTGTAAAATGACTTCTTTGACTGCATAATGCTATAATGTTGTAATTATTTCTACATTTACATAAATTTTTATGGGAAATGTACCCGTGGTGCGTGTGTGTATGTATGTGCATGTGTGTGTGTATGCATGTGCCAAAGGATGATGTCTGTAAATCACTTCTCTCCTTCTACCACGTGAGTCCCAGCAACAAAACTCAGGTCATCAGGGTCGGTCGGGACTAAGTGACTTTACACACTGAGCCATCTGGCCAGTCCATGATCACTTTAAATCAATCCTTTGTTTGGTACTAAATTATTGATTCCAAAATTTATGTTCCTTCTTGATTTAAAGGCACCATACTGAACATGTGAACGGTAAGGAGACATTTAATGTAGATTTATTGTTTGCTCATGAATACTTGCATGAAACAACATGTGTAAGTTTCATCTTTTTTGTTTATATCCTAGTTCAGGATCTAAAACTTAGCAATTGCATTTCCGTGGAATGTCAACTCCTTTATTTCAGGGGTAGCAGAAATTTTTGGCTTTTGTGTTTATTAATTTTAAGTAAGCATAAATACAAAATAATGATTTTATTGTGCTGTTTTTACACACATATGTGTGAGAATATCTTGATCAGAGCCCCTGTTCCACCCAAACAAAAGTGCCGATTCTGTCCTTTCCTTTTTTCCTAAGAAAGTGTTCTGTCTCACCCATCTTGATTCAAATGGCTCCAAAAGATATCTAATTGCTTTTTCTCTCTTGATTTCCAAACCATCGTGTTTCATTGACTTCCTAGGAAACAAATAAAAAATAATAGGTTAAAAAGAGTAAGTTTGAATCCATCTTCATTTCTCTTCCTGCCAGACTTTCATCTCTTTTCATGCTATCATAAAGTAATTGATCTCCTAGGCAACTGGACTAACCTTAACCTTTCTCCCAAATTCAGTTATGCATTAGTCATTAGCTTTTGCTTCTATCAGACTTTTCTTTATCCCTTCCTCATTTTTCCTCACCTCTGGTTCAAATTTAAGTATACTTTACCCTCTTCCTGGCCTAATGGAATACCCTGGTATTTGAGTACTACATTTCCATTCTTTATTCTAATCTAGACTTCATATTGCTACATTATACTATAGCACAATAAAACTTAACATCAAATCTATTTCTTATTCAGGAGGTCTCAATAGCTCCTAATGGCTACTTAATATGGTACAATCATCACCTTGACACTCGGGAGTCACCACAGAATATGAATCTGCCAGCCCAGGGAGGCTGCTTGTTACATTCATGACCTTTGCAGTACATAACATTTTAATGTAAACCACTTGTTCCCAACTAGAACTTCAGCCTGCTAGAGAGAGAAAACTATCATTTTAGGCTTATATGAAATGCCTTATTGCTGATAGTACCAAGCCAATTTCTATCTGATTGAGAATCATTTTGAGAGTCTCATATTTTTTATTAAATTATTCACTTTCATTTTCAATACATGTAATGTTGCTCATCATACAGTATGGGTGTGCTTTAGGTCTTTTGTTTCTCTTTGATGGTTATGTGGGCTGTTGGAAAGCAGAGTGGACACTGCTTTTCTTTGTAGACTGTTCTGCAGGATTTCACTTTTCTTAAGATGTTTGTGTTAGTAATTGTTTGATATAAGTGGAGAGACTTCACAAGTCCTCACGGATTTGCATGACAAACAAATGCTTGGAAGATACACTCACAATGTTTTGAAAAAGTAGGAAGACAAATAATAGCCATAGTCCTATATGTTGAATATTTAAAAAACCTGGCAGATTGGGAATAGAATTTTTATCTACTGCATTATTAATAAAGAAATAATATGTAATTTTTTTAAACCCTGTATACCATGAACCTTTCTCTAAACCAGAGGAGAGTAAGAAATCATTAAAGACAAAGAGAGCCATGGTATGGCTTCTAGTGTCTCTACCTATTTCCAAATTTACACACCCACATAAATCATCAAAGGGAGCTGTTAACACCAAACAACAGGAAACTATTGATGTGGGATCCCCTCTGTATGCTGTGAATACCATTGGTTAATAAAGAAACTGTCTTGACCTGATAGGGTAGAGCTAGGCAGGAAAAACTAAAGTGAATGCTGGGAGAAAAAAGGGTGGAGTCGAGAGAGGCCATGTAGTCCCGCTGGAGACAGACGCTGGAACTTTGCCAGTAAGCCACAGCCACGCAGTGATCACAAATTAATGGAGATGGGTTAGTTTAGGATATAACAGTTAGCCAGAAATATGCTTAAGCTATTGTGGTTATTTCAGGAGTCTAGGCAGCTGGGAACACACAAGTGGACTCCTACAACAGACTACCTTGTCAAACACATCAATTCTAAAATTTGATCTCTCTCTCTCTCTCTCTCTCTCTCTCTCTCTCTCTCTCTCTCTCCCTCTCTCCCCCTCAGAGTTTCCCAAAATAAAACTGACAGAAAGCTAGAGACAGTCCTAGAAGATGTTATGTTATGAGGTGCTTAACTACTTGCGAAAAAAATATTCTGGTATTAATTTCATCTATCACATTATTAGATATTTTAAAGCTAACACATGGTGTGGGTGTAGGAATAGCAAAGTGATCTTTTAGTGAACTGTAAGTAGAATGCAAACTAAAACAGTACTAAACAGATCTCTCTGACCTGGTAATTTGCCTTCTGTGACTCATTGCTTAAAAAGAATCAGATATATTGAAGCACATTACAAGAGAATAGAGATAAGTTAGTAAGTAAGGCAGAGTCATGGGTACCTGATGTAACCACACTTCCTATTGCCCAACAGTGAATAATTCAGCCAACACATTTATAGAGTGGGTCCTCCCTGAGGCAGGGAGGCAGTTCTTTCCCCCAAGGAGGTCTGCGTGGTACGACTCTGGAATGGCTTTAGACTGGGGCTTTGTGTTAATCAGTGTTTAAGGTTCTCCATTCCTCCCAACAGGGAAAACGCTTTGGAATCCTGCCTCTCAGTCACTCTCTGGTGGTCTTCGCATTCATCACTGTTTGTACTTACATAATGGATATTCCAATACTCTAACTAATTGTTCTTATTTGTACAAAAGAAGTACAAGTTTTTTTAAAAAAAATTTCTAGATTGCTGTGACATTGTAAATTAATAAACACGATCTATTTTTCAATGCTTCCCTTTTCTTTAAAGTAACGGCCAATTAATCTCTCTGCCCTGTGTTGTTTACACCACGGCAGAAAGTGAAATTAATGACTCTGCCAATTCTCATGCATGGGACTTCATGGGACTGAATCTGGCATGAGGTGTCTTTGTTCTCCCACAAACCAGCAATGATTCCACAGGGGTCCATCACACTCTCTCGCTGCTCTTCTAATCAACGGATCACGTTTAAGAGAACACTGGCTGAAGCCTATACCTTAGCAAGTAAATCAAAGGGATGTGATTGGCCTATCAAACATACACACCAAGGTAGAAATGAATTCATTCGAAAATCTTATGGATGATGAATGCTTGAAAATCAAAACAATTTCATCTCACAGGAAGAAGACATTATAGCTCCTATTGCACCAGCCTTTGATAATAGCTTTCGTGACTGACACTCATCTGATGGAAACAGAAGTCACCCAGCACTAAAAGAAAGCTCCTGGATTCCCAGGGATCATAGCAGAAGGAAAAGGCAGTGTGGCTGAGTGTGATCAGTGAGCTTGTCTGTGGGAAAGAATGGTGTAGAATTCATAGTTTTTAAACTGTGCTGGCCGAACTTCACTCTATTGCTTTTCAAGATATTCAAAGCAAGTTTCTTGTCTGAGCCATTCTCTGCTGGTTCAAGATTAGCTCTTGAATTCACTTTATTCCCTCTTTCATTTTCTTTTCTTTCTTTTTTGCTTTTGTTGTTCCCCTAGAACTTCAGAGCACTGATGTTAGCTATTTTTCTTACAAATACAGACATCAGTTTTGTTTTATGTATGGAATAAAAGATTATTGGGGCTTTAAAGGTAACCAAAGAAAAAGGGACAAAGGATTGTTGGGGTGATGAAGGTTTTCTGATATCAGTCATGGTGGTGGCTATGCATACTGCATGCGTGCACTTGCCAACAGTCAGAGCTATACACTTGAAGTGGCTACTTTGCCCTGTTAGAAAACTGTATGGTTGGTTTAAAAACATGGTCCCATAGAAGGAAAATAATTAAATAAAAATAAAGTTGACATCTAATGTGCCTTCTGAGAAGCTTGACAAGAAAACATTTTATAACATGATTGGTGACTTGGCCTGGAAGCAATTTTTATCTTGGAATTTATTGACCAGAATTGCGCTACCATTTTTCCTCCCTCTAGCGTCTGTTTCCCAATACCTCCTCTGCAACTTATGCCAAGACACTGAGTCTCAAATTGATAGCCCCTTTTTCTTGTATTATTTTTGTTACATATGTGTGTGTGCACAAATGCATATAAATACACCCTGTTGGGTCTAGTTTTACTGTGTTTGTTTCAGGGCTGACCACTCTTCATTGGATAACCAAGAAGGAGGAAGAAGAAGAGATTAATTTTCCTTTTCCTAGCAGTCATTAGCTGTATGTAGTTCTTTGTCGAGGGGTGGGACTCTGTACATTTTCCCCTCTAATGCTAACGTCTTCACTATATTGCCATTGTTTCAGTCTATTTATTCAGCCATTTCCGTGAGACTATTTCACATAATGCTTCCTCTGTTCTGCCTCTTAGACTATTTCTGCTTATATACATATAAATGTATGCTGTGCAAACACACACACACGTGTATATGCACACACATACATATGCACACACATACGCACACACATACACACACATGTACACACATTCACATGCACACAATGTACACAATACACATTCACACATGTACATGTACACCTTCACACACACACACAGAGATTTTATAGAAACATTGGTGGATTAATTGTTGATTATACTGTTTCTCTCTTTTCTTATCCTCAGTGCCTTGCAAACAGACAGGCATCATAACTGCTGCTACTTCTTTGCTATAAGATGTTTCCTGTTACCATCACTAAAGAAATGCTTCAAGAACAGAGCCCTGGGTCATTTTAATTACTGCCACCATCGCAGCTGTTAACAAATAATGACTTTCTCTTCCTTTTCTTCTCTCTCTTTTTTCTTCTTATGACCCACAAATACTCACCAAGTACCGGCCACAAGATGCTGGAGACAGGGTAATCTCAGGAAAACTTTGCTATTCAGCCTGAAAGGATGCAGAATTGCTGGTGAGAAGTCCCGACATTTGTGATTTCCTGTTCACAAGTCAGCATTTTAAAAGCCGGAGTCCTGTGGGACTGTGGGATTGAGGTTGCCAGAGTTGGGGATGAATGGCAGCCTTCATTAGCAAAATGACATTTTAAGTGGGACCTGGCAACAAATGTACTATGCTCACATAAATGATTTTCAATGAAACTGACAATGCCCTCACCACTACCACACTAAATCCTCATAGCTAGATTAGCTTTTCTCTTTAAATGAAAACCTTCCATTCTTACCCTCTTAGGAACTTCTTAAGGTAGCCTGAGAGCAAGAGAACATTAAAGGCTTTGAAAGGAAACCATTAATTATGTTTTGCTGTCTTCTGTTTCTGCTTTGTTTTAAGAGAACTTCGTACACTCAATAGCAAATAAAAATAAAATCACCCAGCTAAAAATGGGCAGCTGACCTAAGGAGACATTTCTCAAAATGTCTATTTTGAGACACACAAATAGCCCTCACATCTGTGATAGTCTTAGCATCACTAACCATCAGAAATAAAATATTGCCTCATCCCAGTAAGAATAGCCATCAATTTTTAAAAGTCTATAGTAACACATACTAATGAAAATTTAAAGAAAAGGGAGTTCTTGAACACTACTGGAGGAGATATAAATTTATAGAACCAACTTGGGAAAATAATATGGAGTTCCCCCCCCCCAAACAATTAAAAGTAGAATTGTCATATCATCCAACAGCCCCACCACTGTCTATGCAGTCGATTAAAACTAAGTCTGTGAAATATCTGAATTCTCATGTTCCTGTAATACTGTTCATGACTGGCAAGAATTGGAAACAAATTACATATGCATCGACCAACAAAGAAAATATGATAAATATATACCCAGCCATGAAATGAAATTCATGTGATAATATGAATAAAAGCAAAGATCATTACATTAAATAAAATCAACCAATCACATAAAGACATTGTGCATGATTCCATCACATGTGAATTTAAAAAAAAAAAGTAAAATGGTGGCTGCCAGAGATTAAAGAACAAAGAAAAGTGAAGGAGGAAGAAGATGTAACCAAAATATAAGTTACAGTTATATATAAAGAAGAAATATTATTGCTTGGTAGGGTAATTATAGATTGCAATAATATATTTCAAAGATCTAGAAGAAAATATTCTGAATTTTTTCACCATAAAGAAATACTAAAGTGATGTGGGATTCCCCTCTGTATGCTGTGAATATGTTTTATTACCATTGGTTAATAAAGAACCTGCTTTGGACCTATGGCAGTGCAAAATAAAACAAGGCAAGAATTCCGAGCAGAGATGGAGGAGAAAAGAAGGTGGAGTCAAGGAGACGTCATGTAGCTGCCGAAGGAGACAGATGCCAGAATCTTACCAGTAAACTACGAGCCTCGTGGCAATACATAGAATAATCGAAATGGTTTGATTTAAGATGCAAGAGTTAGTTCATAAGAAACCTAAGCTAATAGGCCAAGCAATGTTGCAATTAATATAATTTCTATGTGATTACTTCGGGTCTAGGCAGCCAGGAAACGAATGAGTGGCCTCCATCAACAATAGGAGCTGGAGAGATGACTCAGTGGTTAAGAGCACTGGCTGCTCTTTCGGAGGACCTGAGTTCAATTCCCAGCACCCACATGGCAGCTCACAATTATCTATAGTGGTATCTGATGCCATCTTCTGGCATAGCATTGCACATGCAGCTAGAGCATTCATATACATAAAACAAGTAAATCTTTGAGAAAATAGAAATAAATACTAAAAACATAAAGAAATAGGCATGATATGACTTAAACATAGTACACACGTGTATAAAATATTGCATGGCACTCCATCAATATGCACATAATCAAAAACTTCAACTCACCACCTCTGTAGAATCATAGGTAGACACCTCAAAACGATTGTCAAAAGCTCACAGCTGTTTGCTGGGATGAACGTTCCTGCTCTCAGTTGCTGGAGGCAGAGTAACTGCCATTCTCCACCTTCCAAGCATTGCAGGAGAGTCTTTCTCTAACTAGAAACCAGACCTCAGCTCCACTAGCAGGAAAGTACAGCAGTTTCAAGGCTTCTCTTCTCCAAATGTGGGAGAGGGGGTCAAGCAGAAGAGCAATGGTAATGAGAAACATCCTCAGTGAGTACTCATCAGATGTGACAACGTCTGCTAGTCCATGGCATTTTGATGTGCTGTGAAAGAGAAAGTTAGAATAGGATGGCCTTCCCTTCTTTCTCCACAGTGGTAGAAGCTCCCAGAAAGTTTTGTGGAATCGCACTTGGTGGCCTTGATACTGTCCAACTCCAACCACATTCACCCTGATGGTTTTCTGTCTTCAAGGAAACAATACACTGTAACAGTTAACTTTTGTTCCCAAGAAAATCAAAAGGAGATTGTACACACCTTTTCCTCAGAGAAGTAAATCTCCCATTGTTGTAGCTGATAGAATGCTTGCCAACTTCCTCTGAGCCTCCTCAATTCAAAAATCCTGCCAAATTATTTTTCAGTGTTTGCCCTAAAAAGAGCCAACTCATTTCTGTCCTTGGGAATAAGAAGCAGGGTCAGAAAATAGTTTACTCAGAATTATCATTACAGTCAGTAGACAAATTTATCTATGGGTAAATGAAATCACACAAAATAAATCACACAAAAATGGGGAGAAACATCCAATAGCCCATCCATAGTGGGCTAAACCCAATATGCTGATGTCCGAGTGCTGTGCAATGCTACTGGGAGTAGAGAAGAGAAAGACAGCAGGATTGTTCTGTGAATGGTTTCTGGCACACTTGATATTTTGAAATTTTAATCCTCTTAGTTATTTCAAACAAAATCAAATTATGCCCAGATAAGGCAAGGGACTTACTCTTGACTTTAGCAAACCGTAGTGAGCCATCTGGGAAAAGGTCCTTTACCAAATCCTCACTAATGAGGCAGAAAAACGGTTACAAACTCAGGTGTTCAGAGATGTTGCCATCTAATGACTCTCCTGTCCCAGTCCTGCTCCGTGTAATGATCTGAACACAGGAAACAGGGTTGCTGCTTTTATTGGTAATAGCTAACACTCATTGCAAGGCACTAATCTAAATTTCTGATATTCTAAACAACTGGTGCTCTAAGTATTACTATTTTCTTCCATCTCAGTGGAGAAGGAACAGGGCAACAACTAAGTGTTTTGTTCAAACAAGTAAGTGACTTGAAATTGACCCGATAGTCTGACTCCAAAGGCCCTGGCTGTGATACAATATCCCACACACACAAATGGCAGGTGCTATATACCATTTTACAAAAGCAAATTTCATAACTCCTATCCTGGGTAATTAATAGGATTGATAAGAGCTCATTTGAAGGTTATTTGAGCCATTGGATTAATTTTAAAGATTTTTGGCAAGATTCATTAATTCAAAAATTCTCCAGGCTTGGGTGTTTATCTATTGACTACTTCAAATACTTTTCTTTTTTGGTGTACTCAAAATTTCTCCTGACAGTTTTATTGCAATACTATTATGATATACCATTGTAGAGAGGCCAGTAATTTTGCAGTAATTTCTTGTTCTGTATGGAGTGGCTTAGACCTTTCCCTCTGGTGTGCTCATTGGGTACTGTAGTCTGTCTTTTGCTGAAGTCAAGAGGTCAAGGAAGCACTAAGAAATCAAATGACACAGCTGTGCCCCTGCAGTATGAAGGAGCATCTTGGGGATAGGCAAGAGAGCTGGCCACATCCTCTAGAAACCAGGACTGTGAAGTTCAGAGAGCTCTGGGATTATTGTGAGTGCTTTCCTAAATTTCTTTCAGAGAGTCTCAAGTTCAACTTAAACTCCTTAAAACTTTTCCTATATATCTACTTGCTCCCATTTCATAGGCAAAACCAGTAGTTTAAAATCCAGCACATTGCCAAATCTTCGCCAGGAAACTCTACTAGCATAAGAGAAGACCACAGACTGACATAAAAAGTAGGTCACTCAAAGAAGCAAAGATTTTATTGACAGGGATGAATGATAGTACATGAACTATGAACCCTGTCCTCCAGTCACAAATTCTAAAAATTATCAGGGTATGAACCACTAGCTACATATCTCCATCATTACTAGACACTCTCTTGAGTTTCAACACTCAGTTCTCCCAGCCTGGGTAACTTTTGATGAAAGGTCTCCAAGCGTGACTCACACCTCTGGAAAGACATTCAGATCTAGGCATTAATTCTCTACTAATTTTATAATAGAGGCAAAAACCACATGTTTAACTAGAAGCAAGAGCACGATAAAATGGCCCAGACACTTCAAAAACATATTCATAGAAAGAGATGAAGAGGTCAAACTTTGGACTTTTACCTGCTTCAGACATGTTTATGATAACGTGTGAAGTGTTGACCTATGATTTTGCTTACACATGTCTGCATCACTAGTCACTGCTCACACCAAACTATCAGCAAGAAGAACCTAACAGTCATCTCCACATTCATTTAGGATATCTGGTCCTGTTCCAACAATAATTTAGAGTATATGTTGATCAACTTTTTATATGGACGCAAAACCCAAAATTTCCTTTTACCTTCATACACTTAACAAGAGCAATATATTCCTAGATGCATGCATCAAAAAGCACAGTGTTTTAGCTTAGGCAGGTTATTGAAAATGCCAAACTGATGAAGGGTGAATTAAGTGACAGTTGGTTTAACTTATGTGATCTCAGAATGAAGGTGGCCAATATTGAGAAATATAAAAGACAACTCTGTGTCCTCCCAATTATTTCTGAAGCTATTGTGAGAACTGTCTACCTGGGTGTTGGTGGATTAGACAAAGTCTATCCCTTACCTCAGAAGGTCTCAATGGCAAAACAAAGTTTGATACCACCAACGTTAACCCTGGGGAACCGATGTGTTTTGTTTTGTTTTGCTTTGCTTTGCTTTGATTTAGACTTAGCAACGGTGAAGGGTTATTGTCAGGAGCATGGTGGACTTAAACATCCACACTGGAAGGTCTGCATTCAGCACGTATGATGGCACCTCAGTTGCTGCTTGGTTGAATCCCCATTCTCCTAATCTTCCCTAGAAATTAGGGCCAAACTGCATACAACTAATTTGAAGGTCAGAGTCAATGACCCTCCTCACATCCTCCTCCTGTGAGTGAGCATCAACAGTTAAAAGCCCAGCTATAATGATCTTTTGCAAGCAGTTGAAATTGAACTCATGAAGACGGGAGTAGTTTGGCTGAAAGGAGAGTTCTGCACAACAGAAGCACACATAGCATGCACGTAAGCCCCTGCTGAGTCCAGGAATCTCTTGGACGTCACATACTTCCAACGGGCTCACGCCACTCCTGTACTGAGTCTATTTAACTCCAGTGAAGCTTCTCAGAGAAACCAGAACTCTGATCATCTTGCAATGGGAATCTCTGCAAGGAGAAAGTCAAGTGACTGATTTTGTAAAGAAAGCTTTTACATACGAGGATTGGAAGCTAGTGTTCCCATTACTGCAGACAGACTCCTGGGAGAATTGTTTCTTCTTTCATCCTATGACTACATCTGAAATCTGACTCAAGTAATGATTTCATTGAGTCTTCTTGACCCACACCAGAAATCTTTCGCCCTATCTGCCTTATGGGAGATGATCATTGGACTCTTCCCTTCAGTTCAATGCTGGCTAATAGCAGTGAAAACCAGATGTTTCCTGACTGCAGTTACCCAAACGGTTTTATTTCTATAGCAGCTCTGAAGAAATGATTTCTTTTAGAAGTTTGCACGGTCTTAATTCAAATAGTAACTACCAAAGCAACACACCACTGTTGGTCCCTGCCTTCGGCAGCTCTCCCTTTTATCTCATTGAGCTTTTGATTGTTCAGAGTTTGTTCGGTAAGCCCTACCATCCTCACTTTCCCTCCTCACTTCCTCTTACTTTGGAGCATCCATGAGGAATTAAATACATCCATAGTTTGCCAAATTGAGGTTACATTTCCAATTGATGAGAGATTTCTCTGTCATTTCTTCAACAGATTGGTTCTGCAACTTAAATCTATACTTTAACTCATTCCTTCAAGGGCCTTGTTGGGAAATGTTATTTTCAGGTGTGTGACTTTTGTTTATGCTACATTTGCTTAACTCTGTGAAGCTGTTACTGTGCCTGTCTGAAACACCTGATGCTCCTAATAAAAAGATAAATGGTCAATAGTGAGGCAGGAACAAGGATAGGCAGAGCTTCAGACAGAGAGTGTAAATAGAAGAAGGATTAGAAGGAATAGAACAAAGAGAGAAGGACATCAGGGGCAGCCACCCAGATACACAGAAAGTCATGGAGAAAGATGTAAAGAAACGTATACAGAGATAGAGAAAAATAAAAGTCCAGAGGCAAAAGGTAGTCAGGATAATTTAAGCTGGCAAGAAAAAAAGCTAAGCTAAAGGCAGACTTTCATAACTAAGAGTAAGCTTCAGTGTGTGATCTATTTGAGAGCTGGGTGTTGGGCCTCTCAAAAAGTCAAAAGAGCAAACTATATCACAACAGGGCCTCCTCTGTTTCCCTCCTTTATGGGAACCAGCAGGACTACCATCATTTTTAATAACATAGCAAACAAGAGCATAAACATCCTTCTATTTCATCAAGGCAATAGACACAGATGCATCATAAAATATTTCTTACAGATGTATGCCCTCAGCAATCACAGGAGTTTCATGAAAATAATTGCTAGTAATTTTGACTAGACTTTGTTTAAAATATTAAGAAAGGAATATGTATTATATAATATGCTTTTGTTTCATGGCTGTATTGTTTTATTGATTTTTAACATGATATATACAGGTGATAAACATAGAGTATGTTGGGTCCAAAGTGTTTTGGCTAATGGCTGACCAATTTTCTTCTATTCAAATTTTGAGAAGAGTGGTTATAATTCTTATTCTATAAAATTAAATAATTCATGAAGCGCAAATATTAACAACAAAATCTTGTCTATCCAAAATCTTGTGCCCATTAGCAATGAGATAGATGGACTGGAAAACAAGGAACTATAATTTGGGACATCTTATTTGCTACTGTGTAAGAAATATTGATCTCGACTTATTAGAAAATAATATGGTCTTCCAGATCCATTTAGCCCAAATAAACAAGGTTTTGGTACACTTTTTAGCCATTGCATAAGGAAGATGCAAGAACAAAAAGAAATGTTTAGAGAAAAGTCATTTACTCACATAATGGGTAAAAAGAAAACTAAAACTGATTTAGAGAGGGGAAACACACATATGTACATATTTATTTTAAAGGTAATATTATCAGGTTATCATGTTTCTAGTTAGTCTGAGCATGAGAGAAAATCATCTTCTCAAGTGACCCTATCCTACTATGACTGTAAGTATCAGCATTTTAACTGGAAAGGATAATGTTGAGGAAGTCAGAAACTTATGGAGAGTAATTCAAGTCTCACTTATTTTGAAACTAGAATTAAGCCTGGAGAGCTTGTTCTTTCGTTTTGTTGTATTTGTTTGATCTTCTGGTTACGGGATATGACATGGACTACCCGCTTAAAACTGAAGCCTGTTGAAAGCCTTTGATTTCCATTCTCTAAGTATGGTCAGAGGCTGCAAGAACGTGAGATTCAGAGGAACCTTTTGGGATCTGTGTCACATGACATTTGAGCAGAGGTCTGCGGTGAGCATAGAGAATTGAAGCAAAGCCCTCCATCAGCCTGTACTTCCTAACCCCTATTAAACTGAGTCCATGTAGTCATATAGTCAAGTCCTTGCCTTGAACGCACATGTTCCAGTTATTAGTCCGGCAAACACATGGTGGTAAAAGGGAAGGAGGTTCTTCTGAGTATCGTTAGATGAACAAATTTGCCTACACCACGAACTTGCTGTGTAAACGCCAAGAATTAAAATCATCCTATCCAACTCGGGAGTTTAACCATTCAAAACAATTCTATCTTCTCCATTGCAATGATTTCTTTTTTAATGTGGGTAGAGTTACTTTTCCTAAACAGCAAGTGGAATAATTACTGTCCACAGCATGATCCCTGGGTGTTTATTTAAAGGAGAAACGCAGTCAGCTTGCCAGAAACCTGTGTGACTCTGGTTTCGGAGTGAAAAAGTCAGAGAATGCATTAGTTATGCGAAGTGAGTGTTCTACCTTAATTATAGGCTTCTACAGGAGGAAAGTTGCATTGCAGCTGACTTCTTTTGTAAAGGGTGAGCTCTTTTTTCCTAAAATTTGATTTTTTTTGTCTATTTTATTCCTTGATAGTTCACTCCACATAATGAATACCTAGTGTAGCCAAGACTTTTTTTTTCTTGCTTCATTTACAGTGTATTGGTTTCCATGAGGACTCCCAGCATCTCGTCCTCAACAGGTAAACTGCCATTTTCAGAGTCTGGAATGGAGAGGGCTTCTTATGCAGCTCCAGTACCAATACTTAGCAGTGGAAAGTAGCCAGAGACTGTGCTGTCAGTTTTTATGTATAGGCTGCTATTGTGTCTCTCTTTCCTTTTAGGTTTCCATAGAGATAGTGAAGACTGCAGCAGGAATGATGTTGAGAGATGAGGGCCACAAAAGCAGGCAGTTTGTGAAGCTGCTTCGGAACCTACACTGATCCGCTGGCTTTGTCTGCAGGAGGGACCTCCTTCTGTTTTTACAACAGCTGTGGGACTGTGAAACCTTTGAATAGTAATGCTTCAACATGAGATGATTATTGGATCATTAAAAATGTCTTGTCATTTTTGAGAATTTCACATTTATATGTATGTTTAAATATGCCTATATTCATCCACCTCCTATCACCCTCCGTATTACCTCAAGCACAACTTCCCAACTTTGTGCCTTTTTGTTTACTTGATGACCCACAAACTCCAGCTAATGCTGTCCACATGTGAATGAGTGTGGGGCCACCCACTATAGCATGGGCAACACACCAGTGGTCAAAAATGATTCCTCCTTCCACAGTCTGCTCTCTGCTTGCCTGTAGTTCCTCGGTATTGGGTAGGAAGTGGAGACTAACTCAGCTATGGTAGAATTTTGAAACTCTTGACTTTGTGAAGGTGTTCGTGGCTCCTGTGAGTTCCTGAGTGCATCACTGACCTCCTATCTTTAAGACAACATTTCTGAGAACTTTTCTGCACCCTCCAGTGCTCACATTATTTGTGTCTCTCCTTCCACAATGTTCTCTGAGAAAAGGCTCTATAAAGCTTAATATAAACGTCCCATTTAAAGATGGTTATGTATCTTTTTATTATTTGTCACCCACTGCAAAAAGGAACTTCTCTGACCAAGGATAGGAGCAGAGCAGACTAGGTCTATCAGCATAAATACAGATATTTAGAACACAACTTGACAAAATTACCATTTAGAAAAAAAGTTCTCCTCAGGGTCTACAACCTTCCCCAGCTACTGGCTTTTAACAGGACTATAGAAGCTGGCATAAAATTTCTACCTGTAGGGAAGCCACAAATCCACAAAGGAACCAATAAAGGAAATTAATATACAACACATAGACTAGGAGAAAACATTCCCATCTATTCATCAGAGGATTAGTTTCTAAAATATGCAAAGAATTCATAAAAGTAAACATTAAAGAAATAAATCACCAAATTTTGAAAAATCTGGGCTATATTTATGGTTGACCATTGGAACTGGATAACCTATGAAGGTGCTCATTTGTGAAGACTAAATCTGCTTCTCTCACCTGTCATCAATCACCTGTAGCTCTTCATACAAGGGTAATGCCCTGTGACATCTCCCCATCCATGCTGGCATATAAATTGGTACTGTTACTTGCTGGTATGTTTTAGGTGATCATATAGTGGAGATTAAATGGGTGTAATTTCCGTATATATATGATACTATTTTGGTAGCTGATATCCCCAAAATTATGCAAATACAGTGCTCATGTGTGAAATTTTCAAGAAAGTTGACATTTTAGAAATTTGGACTTTAGAATGGAACAGAGATTTCTCAAAAAAAGTGCACAGTTAGGAAACTATTTAGTTATTTAAAAACAATCTTACATTACATATCAATCCCAGTTCCCTCTCCTTCCTTCCCCTCTCTGGCCCCAACTTTTCCCCGCCTGACCCCCCATCCACTCCTCAGGGTGAGGCCTCCCATGGGAAGTCAACCAAGGCCCTCCCCTCTATAGCTAGGCTGAGCAAGGTATCCCTCCATAGGTAATGGTCTTCAAAGAGCCAGTACATGCACTAGGAATAAATACTGGCTCCATGGCTAGTGGCCCCACAAACTGCCCAAGCCACAAAACAGTCACCAACATTCAGAGGGCCTAGTTCAGTATCATGTATATTCCCCAGCTGTCAGTCTGGATTCAGTGAGCTCCCACTTGCTTGGGTCAGATGTTTCTGTGACTATCCTCATTGTGGTTTTGGTATCTTTGCTCATAATATTATGCCTCCCTCTCTATGACTTGACTCCAAGAGTTTGGCCCAATGCTTAGCTGTGGATCTCTACATTTGCTTTCTTCAGTTACTGGATGAAGGTTATATGATGACAATTAAGGTAGTCATCAAAGTGATTACTGGGCAAGGCTAACTCAGGCACTCTTTCCATTATTGCTTAGGGTCTTAGCTGGGGTCATCATTGTGGATTCCTGGGAATTTCCCTAGTGTCTGGTTTCTAGCCCCATAATGGCTCCCTCTTTCAAGGTATCTCTTTTCTTTCAAGGTATCTCTGTCCTTCACCCAACTCAATCTTCACAATCCCTCATGTTCTCCTCCTGGCTTCCCTTCTGCCTGTCCCCAACACCCTCTCCACAAGCTATCAATTTCCTAAGGAGATCTTCTATACTTTCCCTTCTGGAGTGATTCATATTTGTCTTAGTGTTCTCCTTAAAAATGTTTGACATCATTAGTCATCTGAGAAATAAAATTGCAACTAAGATTCCATTTTCTCTGAGTCTGAGTGGTCATCATCTGGAATACAAATGACCACAAATGCTGGCAAGGGTGTGATGAAAGGGCAATTCTCACAAACTGTTGTTAGGAATGTAAATTACTCCACTGTGGACATCAGCCTAGAAATTCCTCAAAAGGACTGCCATATGACATAGTATACCTGAGTCCTAGGCACATGGATATCTATGTTCATTGCTCTTTTGTTCCCAACATTGAGGAAATGGAGTCAAACTGGATGTCCATCAACAAACAGATGAATGAATGAGAGAAACATGAAACATAAACACAGTAGAATTTGACTCAGCTGTAATGAAAAATGCAATCATAAAACTTAAAACTGAATGGATAGAACTTGGAAAATAACTTACGTTAGATGAGGTGATTCCGGCCTAAAGAAACAAGTGGCATAATTTCTCTCTCATATGTGAATCCTAGTTTCAAATCTTTTGTTTTGAATGTTTAGCCTGACACACGTAGAAACCAGAAAACTAGAAAAAAAGCCTCCAGGGGAGTCTTGTAAGGTGGGGGAGGGGTTACAATAAGGAGAAAACAATTGAATATTTCATTTATTCAACATGAGTCATCCCACACCAAGAGCTAATAGATACAGCATGACCAGGGAGGCTAATTTGTTTTTACAAGGTCCAAAAAGAAAATTATGCTATCTAAGTCACTGCCAAAATAGTTTTATAAAACTGAACTCTCATATAGGAAAAAGAAATAGGAGATCTTTTTCTTAATATGAATAAAGGTTTCCACTCTGAACTTGAAGTGCCATATTTAATAAGGAAATTCTTAAACAACTTCAATGAATTTTTAGAAAATAAAACAAATGTAAAGATACTTGATCATTAATAAGCACTGTTACGATTCTATGTAGCCGAAACAAAGATACTTCATAATTAAGAAATACTGTTTCAATAGTCCTAGACTAAACAAAAACAACAAAAATAGAAAAAAAATAAAAGTCAGACATTTGCAGAAATATGAGACATTTTGTGTATTCATAAATGGCCTCTTACCTATAAGAGATAAGAGAGCTCAATTCAAACAGCTAGAATTACTGAGGCTGTTTCACTGATTACTTCATTCTGAAGAAAGACACAAAGCAAATGCTTCTCTCATATATGAATACCACTGCTGTTGCCATGTTAGCTCTAAGAGTTCAGAGCTGCAGAAAGTCCTTCGGTAGGAAGAAAGGAACGGGATTAGGAAACCAATCCAGCCCTGCTGACATGGGTCTGTAATCTCACCTCCTGCACAGACGAAGGAAGGGGAGCAGCAGATTCAAATCAACCCTGGGGACTCAGTGAGGCCTCATAAAACAGGCGAAAAGGGGCTGAAGGTGCATGTGACTCAGTCATAGGGTGGTAGCTAAGCCTGTGCAAAGATCTGGGTTCAATTCACAGTACAATGTGAAGAAAAGGCCCTGATTCTATACTTAGTTCATGATCTTAAAGATCTACTAATTGTTATAGCCTTTACTATGAGGGTGATCAATAATAAATAAAACTCATTCCCCTGATATTCAGAAACCCATAACCCATAATACTGGGAAAGAGTAACACATGTATATTACATATGTATAACACACACTCACATACATACATATATATATATCTACTAAATCATTGAAGCTTAGAATTATTTCTACATTTCTTATTTAAAAACAATTCTTATGTAATATATTGTCTGCCTAAAGAGACAACATGAATGGTAAATGCTTTTATCCGACAAATGTGACTTCTAACGAAAGTATCTTGTTGTAGTTGAGGGAAGAATATGGGGGAAAGGTTATTTCAAGCTGCAAAATAAACACACGCAACTTTTCATGAAGAACAATGTCAAACTCATCAGAAAATGAGGACTGGGAACTTCTCCTTATAATGGGAATTTGTCCGCTACCCCATAGCTTGGAAAACTAAATCACATCAAAATTCTCATTCTGTCACAGAACAGAATGCGTTAAACTCTGGGCATAAATATCATAAATCTCTGTCTTCTGAATATCCTGAGATATTGCAGGACAGCCTGTATAGTATTTTTAGTGTTCAATTTGCCAAGGAGTAGAGCTTTCGAAGAGGAGCAAGGAAGAAGGAAAGGAAAATAAAAACCGTAGCTGTCATCTGACCCGGAAGCATCACGAATGAAGATGCTGTTTTTATTAACGTCTGGAGAACACGAAGCCCATCACTTCCACCCTGAGTGGAACTGCTTGGAAGAATCCTCAGGGACCTTTAATGCTAAGTAGGCACATTCCATCTCAAGTGTTGCTTCTTCGGGGATGGCAGCAATGTTAAGCCTTTCAGCAAGGGTAGTTCTGTGTCAGCTTCACGGCAGGCACCAGAGTGGAGACCAAGAGGCCTGTGTTTTGTTTTTATTGTTGATGGCTATGAGTGACTCACTTAGGGTAACTGGGTTATAGCCCATATTTGAACAGGAACACCATGACATTCCCACAGCATAAATGCCAGCAACATCTATTATATGCTAGTTTCTGGGCCATTTGAAGGAACTCTCATAAAGCAAGTCTCTATGTTTGACTCCTTTGGAGTGTGTTCTGTGTGGGTCAGTGTTTTTCCTGTGCTAGATCTAGACACTCGTATTTATATTTACATGAGCGTACATGTGTGACAGCTGAAGGGAGTTGTGGCCTTTCTCCCCTTGGGGACAGAGAACAAAGCACTTGTCAGGCTGATTTTGACAGCAGCCTGCCGCAGGAGGTTAGGATACTGGAACGTTCCAGGCAAAAACAGTTTCATCTGAGCATTTCAGATTCTTATACTAGGGAATTGCACACTATACTACTTGGCACATTAGACTTTGGTTTTATGGGAAGGAACAATTCAAATTTAATATGTAAAGTCAATATGTGGGAAGGGCAATGTAAAGGATAAACAAGTTAAATCAGAAAACTCACCCAACCTTAAACAGACCTCTGGAGGAACGAGTACTTCTACAGCACTAATTCTCCCTCCATTATCTGTTCCCGTGGAAGACTGCTATCCACCCGGCCTCACATTGTTTCATGAACTGTCCAATCCGCACTGGGCTGAGGTCTAGAGCTCTTGTTCTGGCTCTCCAGGTGCAGCCTGATGCCTGTGGGGGTTTGAGCAAGTTCCATAATCATGCTGGAGGTCAATCCAAGCAAGAGATTTGGGGTTGACAGTTTGTAGAGTAGCTACATTGCCAGTAACCATTTTTACTATCCAAGTTAGTGTGATTTAATTCGCTGTATATGTAGAGTATTTAAAACAGGAATCCTTAAAGATATGTAGAAGGGTCTCACTGAAAACAATTATGATGGGAAGGACAATTGAAACCTTCCGAGGGCCAGTGAGAAGGCTGAGTGACTGTAGGCACCATCAGAGCACCAAGCCTGGTGGTCTGGGTTCTAAATAAACATGATATTGGAGAACTAGCTGTGCACTGACCTCTGCATGCATCACACACACATACAAAATAAATAAATGAAACCTACTTGAAATACTTTTTCAAAACCATACCTTTCACTAATCTTGCTTCAGAGTTAAATCTTGTTGAGTACACTTGCATCTTCTTATGAAAATTAGGTGGAATCTTTGTCATGAAAATATGATAATTCGTATAGATAAAAATATGAGCAAATGAGTACATCTAAACTTTTAATTTCATGGAAGGAAAATCACCATAATGAGAAGAAATAGAACTTTTCTGATGGAACATTAAATGTTCCCCTTCTGTCTGGAATTAAATAACAAAAAGAAATAAAATTATGAATTTATGTAAATAATTTTCTGAAAATAGTCCTTCAAGTTACTTGTTACAACATTGGACTTTGATTATAATTGTAAAATTATTTTAATAAAGCTACTTTGAAAAAGTACTTGTAACTTCATGCTGTAAAAGCTAGAATATTATTTTCATTATACATTGTATTTTAAAAACTTTTCACAGTGTAAACACATATAGTTTTTGAAAAATAGTGGTTAACTGGTATAAATACTGTTGTTTCTGTAGCTCTTGATTGAAGAGGGACCATAGTAGAAGAATCATTGTCTTGAAGGAAGAGCACAGCTGTGTCTGTTTCCTAACCTCATGCATTTTATGCATAGTAAAGCACAAAGCCTGGATTCCCATAAATTTGGATCTTGAGCACTTTATGGCAAACATAAATGCACTGGAAGATTCTGGTAAAAATTTCATGAGACAATATTTTGTGAGCCAGCCTTTTCCAATTCACCATTAAAATTCCAAAGGAGCCATTAAAACAAAGTTTATATTAATATCAACAACAGATTAAACATTTAGTCCAACGGCCACTCCAGAGGCAATTCTCTAACAACAGAGCTTTGGAGCTGAGGTGCCTGCCACAGTGAGACTTTATCAATCTCAAATGAAGGAAAACAGAAAAGCAATTGACCTTTCTAACTTCTTCCTTCTATGTTGTAACAAATCCCAATATAGTCTGCTATCTCTATATTATAATGCTTTTTTCCTATTCCTTGTCTTCCTGACAGCATCTTTCCTCCTGAAACCAAGTAGAACTTATGATTTCCAAAAACCAGAAAAAAAAATGAAAAACTGAAGGAGGATTGTAATCTATAGATGGCAACTTCAATTCTGGGAGTTAAAATTCAACAAATAAGGCTGATTGGAAAGAATATATTTGAAATTCTCTATAAAATTCCTGATGGTCAGGAATGGTAACAGACGATTGCTGTTACCACTGAAACAGAATTTAAGAGACAGAAACATTCCACCAGAAAAGATGTCCTCAAATGTGTTTCTGTTGGGAGACAGATCTGTGCTACCATCTTCAGCAGCCCTTGGTATAAGAAAGTAATTAAAGCAACACTATGATAATGTGCCAGAGACACAGAACCTGATCCAGATATACTCAGAGCTTATCCACCTTTTCAATTGCTCCTTGTCTGGAGTCAGAATGGGTATGTAGTAAGTAAGAATATTGATTCATTAGTGATGAATTAGAATGTCAGACAGAGATCAATTGAAGAAATTCTCACGTCATCACTGAGAATTGGAGAAAGGGTTTGAAGATATTGCTCAGTGGTTAGGAGTTTCTACTGCTCTTCTAAAGGAAAATCAATCTTCCCTATCTTTCAGGATACCTGTATGTAATGGTTAGTTTTAACTGTCAACACAAGCTAGAATCAGCTCAGAGACAGGCCTCTGCGAACATCTTAGGTGATTGTTTTGTTTGCGTTGATTGATGTGGAAAGACCCACCCACTCTGGGTGGCAGTGGATACTGAACTGTGTATGACTGGAGGAAGTAGGCCAATCACTAGCACACATATATGCATTATTCTCTCCCAGTTGTGGACATAACTGGTCTGGGGAGACAGTTCAATAGGTAAGCATGAAAATCTGAGTTCAGATCCCTGGAATCCTCATAAAGTCAAATGGAGTAACTTTGTATCTGTAATCCCAGCATTCCCATAGGAAAGTGGTGAGGTGGAAGGTGAAGACAGGAGAATCCCCAGAAACTCATGTGATGGCTAGCCTACTATAGGCAGGAGGGAACAAGAGACCATTTCTCAAACGAGGTAGAAGGTGGGAATGACACCAAGACTGTGTTCACACGCATACACATACACACACACACACACACACACACACACACAATGTGAAGTAAATTAAGGCCAGAAACTATGATAGCAATCATATTAATAAATACTCAACTTTATTTGAAATTAAAAAATACTGACAGAAAATATTATCATTCAAGTATGAAATTGGCAAAGGTTTAAGAAATCATTGTTCAGAATATGTAAATAAGCCTTCTCAAGAAAGTGAATATTGGTGAAATCACTTGGAAAAGTAATTTTGCAAAATATATTAGTATAATTAAAATTAATAGTATTCTGAACAAATAACCTTATTTAAGACGATTCTTAAAAAGACTAGGAAAATGCACAAAAATCTTGATTTTTTTTAAGTTTATGTTAAGTATATTTAATGAAATATAACAGTAATTTTTTTAAGTAATATATAGCTGCAAGCAAATAATTACCTGTTAGATTTTCAGGTGTTGGATCTAACAATAATTAGAAAGTATGTTTTCAAAGAACAATAATGTAAAAAGTTTCATAGTAAGTCATACAAAAATTATAAATATAAAATAATGTGCACACTACATTTTATATATCCTGAATTTCATTTATACTTCAATAATAGAAAGTGGAAGGAGTAACCCCTGGTGTCAGTGAAATATCAGAGTGGAATTTCTCCATGTTCATGCCTGTAACATCAATTATAACAACTACCTGAGAAGAACTTCTCAAGAGCACAGAGAAGCAGGTAAAGGCTACAGATAGATTTCAGAGGGAGACTGTGTGTAGCATGCACAAGACCTGGGTTCCATTGAAAACATTATAAATAATAATGATGGTGAGAAAGAAAAGCAGAGGAGAGGTTATAGCACCGAAATGTACTCAGAATGAAGCAAGATTGCACTGAAGAAAACAGAAAGCAGCAGCCCAGGAAGCACCACATAGGGGGTACCTTCCCCTGGGAGCCTTGGTGGCTCTCAGCCTTCCTAATGCTATGACCCTTGTATACAGTCAGTCCCTCATGTTCTGCTGACCCCAACCTTAGAATTATTTCATCGCTATCTTCATAACTGTAAATTTGAATTATAATGTAAATATTTGATATGCAGTTTTTGTGGCACCCGAAGGGGTTGCAACACACAAGTTAGAACCACTGACTAGAAGGAAGGCTTGGGAGAGATTATTCATGGACTTTGCTTCACACAGCAAGAAAACTCTACTGTTTGGCAGCCCCATGGTCTCACAATACATAGGTACCTAAGGAATGAAATTCCAGGTTTGTTCCAGCACCAAACCACTTCTACAAGCGCCATCATCAGTTGGGTACCTAAAGGCCCAAGCTCCAGGACACTCTCTTTGGTTTAGTATTTTACCTCTGTGATTACAAACTCCACACCCACCTAAGGTTCCAGATCAAACTAAAGCGGCCTTAACCCACACATCAAACATTAGGCCACATCGAATCCAGGCCTGCTTTCCTGGCATCAAACACCACACTGGCAATTAGTGGCCCAGACAAGCCAATTTGACTTACCAGGCTTTACCAGGGAACTGTCCATTCAGGTCCCAACAGACTAAAGAATCAGGCAGAGCCAAGCCAGTAAAAACCCTGGGGATGTCCCCAACCCCTGACCCAGTTTCTAGTGTCCTCAGAATCCAAGCCCACAGGACTCAGACCCTCTCCTGGAAATGCAGTCTAGCACTCACATACTTAGATTGTCAGGTCTTATGACTCCATGATATGATAATTTATACGTTTATACATTCATTGTTGTGGAATATTTGTTTGCACTGACAGTCCAGGACTTCCAATGAATCAGAAGGCAGATTCAGTGATGAGCTGACCAAAATTAGCCATAGATACTTTGAAGGACTGAGGGAATCAGATAGAGAGGACCAGGAAGAGAAGAAAGGGCTTGGAGAGATTTCAAGGGCTTTTCAATCTGGGAAATGGTGAGAAGAGGGTCAGCCAATTGTTCCTCCAATGCTCTTTGGATTTATCAGAATTTATCTGAGTCCTAAGTTTTTATAAATACTAGAATGAGGTAAATGCATTATGGGTGTCTATGTCAATACATGTTGCTTCAGGTGTTAGAGGACTCAAGTCCCACTTCAAACGACCCAAAGTCCATTCCCACCAGGATAAATCCTACAAAGCTGGTCCCAGTGTACCAAAGGTCCATAGCATACCTTGCAGATTCTGGCTCCAACTCAGCTTCCAAGGAGCCAAGCTCCAGACCTGCCCTTGCACTCAGAGCCCAGATTAACCTCGGTGAATATATTTCAAGACAAACTCACTGGATCCCAGCTTCAGACATACCCCAACAGACACAGGAACCAGCTTACTCACTTGCTGACCTAGGGACATTGCATTAAGGCTTTGACTAAAATATGATATGGCCTCTCCATAATCCATGGACCAGCTGAATACTGAAGGCAGCTTCCAGAAGTGTATGCAAAGACTGGAATAAGTTACTATTCTTAAAATGCACAGATAACAGACAATGCATGATGACCAGGACCAAGATGAAAACAATGTTGCATTCCCATAAACAAAGTAAAAATCCAGAAATAAGTGCTTTTGAGCTGCTTGGCAATTCAAGTAATCTTTGTAGGGGACCAGCAAATTTCTTTGAAAATACAACGAAATAATTTAATAATATCAGGAAGACAACAAGTGTCAAAATTTTCAACAACACATATTCAATTACCCAAAGGATATTTGAGAAAATGCGTTCCATATTACTTATCTTTCACAGAGAAATGCAACTCAACTCACAGTGGAGTGTTGCCTCACCTTTTTGGGAAAAGGGAGAGCATGTAAGTATTGCAAAGATTCAGAGAAAGGAACCTCCTATAAACTGGGTGAGAAGACACATTAGTAGAGTCACTGAGCAAAACAGGATGGAGTTTCATGAAAAACATTAAAGGCTAAGCTGCCATGGGATCCATCAGTCACACTTCTGAGTGTGTAGCCAAACACATATCTTTCTGGTTTCACTTAATGATAACTGCAATAATCAAGGTAGAAGACTGATATAAATGTTTTTCTACAGTTAAATGCACTTTTTTAATATGTGAGAGATTTTTATTTTAAAATCTATTTTTAAAACAAGGGAAGTGCATATATATATGTGTGTGTACTTATTCTTTTTTATTATTTTGGGGATTATAGATTAATTGTAACATTTCTACTTCCCCACTCTTCTTCAAATTTATGGCCTCTTTTTATATTAATCATTGCTGTGAGACAAGGGTCTTGTACTTTCTAAAGATCTGTCTCTCTGATACTGTTTTAATAAACGCTGATTGGCCAGTAGCCAGGCAGGAAGTATAGACAGGTTAATGAGAACAGGAGAATTCTGGGAAGAAGAAAGGCTGAATCTGCTGTCATAATCTAGACACAGAAGAAACAAGATGAAATACCTTGCTAATTAAAGGTACCAAGGCACGTGGATAACACAGACAAGAATTAATAAGGGTTAATATGTAAGATATAAGAGTTAATAAGTAGCCTGAGCTAATAGGCCAACCAGTTTATAATTAATGTAGACCTCTGTGTGTTTCTTTGGGACTGAATGGCTACAGGACCGGGTGGGACAGAAATCTAAGGCAACAAATCATCATTACATTTGTGTGTGTGTGTAAATATTATTATGTACATAATTGTATAATACATATTATACCAAAATATAATCTATTCAGTCCATGTAATGATACCTTTATGTATGTTTTCAAAGCTGACTATTTGGCACTGAGCAACCAATTGGTGTGCTCTTTCCTGTGAAGGTCAAATCTTCTGTTCCCAGCTTTCTCCAGATCTGTGTGAAGCGTTCAAGTATTGTGAGCATTGGTGTCACGCTTATTCAGTTCACATCTGGATACTCGTATTGGTGGTACTTTATTGGAGTAGTTTATGAGATTACTAGGTGACACAATATCATAGCAAACACCCTGATTCTCTGGCTCTTATAATCATTCTGCTCCCTCTTCTACAATGTTCCCTGAGCCTTAGGTTCAGAAGTGCTTTTTGGATGTGTCCTAAATGTCTGCAGGCAAGACTCTATAATTTTGCATTTTGATTAATTGTTGTTTTCTGTAACGGTCTCTGTCTGTTGCCAGAGAAGTTTTCTTGATGAGGGGTGAAGACTACACTTATGTGGGTGTAAAGACAGGTATTTACAGATTGTTGTTAGTGATTATGCTGGTTTAGTAAATTACTGGTTGTAGAATCTCCCCCGTAATCATGACTTCACTAGCATTGAGTAGTTATGTTTACAGTACAATGCATAGCTTCCTTATTGTTAAGTAAGTCCAATTAGAAAGCTGCTAGCTACCCCTAAGCTATGTGTGCCACTGTTGTACCCATAGAGTTCTCATGCCACATTGATCATTGATGTGGTTCATAGGTGTTTTGCTTAGATAGGGCTCTTGGTTGCCTCACTCCTTTGTTATCTGGTACCATGAAAGGACTAGTCCTTGGGAAGAGCATGCCCAGGTCAGTTCTAGCTCAGGGTTCTTTCTGGGCCCTGTTTCTGAGGCACATGTTTTCAGCAGTAGAGAAATACCTTCAATCTCTTGGGGTGTCCAAGGATAATAGCCATGGGCTGTATGTTTAGGGAGTCTCTCAGACAATCCTTGGCAAAACCTCCAGAGAAGATGTCTTGTATCTGATAGTGGAGTTTTTGTTAGATGGTCTTTGGCTCTAGGAAGGAGCATCATCAGCCCAGTTGAGAAAAGTTCGTTCTAACTAGATATGTGTATTCCTAAACTGAGTCCTATATGTCAAAGTGTTTAGATGAATAGTTAATAGCATTGATTACTTGGGGCTTTTTTCAAACATCCTCATTGCATCATTTTGATAGCATAGATGAATGTGGAGGATATCAAATAAAATAAACATGACACAAAAGGACAGATATTGCATGTCTCACTTATATGAATAATAGAATCAAATCAGAACGGTGGTTTGGCAGACAGTTTTCCAAAGACAGCAAATTTTAGGTACGTGAGTTAAGTTCAAATGATCTACACCATGTTGGCCTCAGATAACAGCAATGTATTATATTCTTGAAAACAGTGTATAGGGGCCAGAGGCCCACCTGCCACCACAAGAGACAGCAGGTGAAAGAGAGCCAGAGCAAGTGTGTTTTGGCGAGATGGGAGAGAAAGAGATGTGAAAAGTTCATGCACTATGAAAAGAGATATAACTAGCAATGAGGGACAGCATGATGTTTGTATTCTGTGCTGTCACCTGAGGCTGGGTCTGGCTGCCACTTAGGGCCATGTCTCAGTCCATCCCTGCCACACACAGGGTCTATGTCTGTGTCTGTGTCCCAAGTTGTCACCACAGGCCATGTGGACATCCATGGTTTGGGATGTCACTGGGGCCATGTTGATGCCCAATGGATTCACTGAGCTAGCCCCGCCCCTAACCCGTCACTGCTCTGTGGCACCAGTGGTAATGGTGACATGGTTACAAAAACATTTATGAATTCATACATATGTTAATTAGATTAACATAGGCCATTGTACAGACTATACATATTTCAAAATATGTTGTATGCAACAAATATGTGTAACGTTTGTCAACTAAAAACATTAATTTGGGGCTAGTGAGCTAACTCAGTAGGTGCAGGCACTGCCACCAAGACTAACGACCTGAGTCTGATCCCAGGTATCCACATGGTAGAAGGAGAAAGCTTATTCCATCCATCGTCCTCTGGCTGCCAAGTGTGCACAAGCACAATGTGGCACATTTGTATATGCATGTGCACACACATACATAGGCACACATGAATGCACACACAATAAATAATAAATAAATAAATATTTTTAAGTTGTACAAATCTTTAAAAAGAGCAGATAGGAAGAACAGCAACCTTCATATAACAGCACTGTCACTTCTAACAGCAGCAAGTATATTTCATTTTAGTGCATAACTGGTACAGTTTTCAAAACTTTTAAAACTATGCATTGATTTTAACTGTCAAAAATGCAGCCGGGGTGGTGGGACATAACTTTAATACCAACTATTGGGATACAGAATCAGGTAGAGCTCTGTGAATCTGAGGCTACCCTCATATCCACAAAGAAGAGTTTCAGGCCAACCTAAAAAGGCCTAAAAAGTAAGACCCTGTCTCAACAACCAAAAATGTAAAGGAATTGCAACAACTTAAGATTTTGGAGATCACCAAGTGCCATGAGACATCCTGTATGTATAAAAGAGGCTCCGCAAAACAATCCTGTTTGAACCAGTCACATGGTGAGTGAGTTCCAGGAGCTGGCATCTTTCAAGCTATGAGTGCATACAGGCATGCACAGACACAAACATCGTCTCTCATGGATCTCATTCTCAAAGCTGCTGCAAGAGTCAGCAATCACATTTCCTCTGAGAAGGTGTTCTGCATTGCATCCATTGTGCAGAATTAGGTTAAGGCTCAGATAAGTAAACAGCTTAAGCTGTCTCAAAGGGCAGCCCACCTCGCCCTGGTCCCATGCCTTTTCTCTCATCCGTGTTGCTGTGTTTCCCATGCAAAGGTGCATTTCTCCATATGCAACAGTCTCCCCTCCCAGCCTCTCATCAGTAATCATCAGATACATACCCAAATGAGCACAAAATTCCATGCCTATAGAAAACTGTGTGAGCTTTCTACACACAGAGAGAGAGAGAGAGAGACAGAAAGAAAACCAGAAGCAAAAAGAAAAAATCCTGATAAATGTGACTGGTGAGACTATTTACACACGAAGAAACATAAACAAATACAAATATAATGAGAGTTAGCTGAAACACATTTTTCAATAGATAACAAATATCCTATAATAATTAGTAATTATGTAATAAAAACATCCAAAATGCATGAACAGAGTTAATAAGGGATACATTTGTAATAACCATGAGACACAATTCATCTTTCTGTCCAGTCTACCTCTCACTCTATCAGGGATTTCAAGCCACATAGCAAGTAGCCAGAATACTTCAGCCACTAACAGGAGGGAACGATATCTAGGCGAAAAGCCAATCCTTTACCATAGAAATGAACAAACCCATGGGAAATTGAACTGAAGTAATATTAGAAAACACACACAACAAATTCACTGTCCATCTCACTATGTCTGATAAACAGACATTTTAAAGTTATGGGAAAATATATTGATGACTGGAATCATGTTTTAACATAGTTAAGCAGAAGCAGAGACAACTGAGATAGGAAGATGATGTTAAAGATGTAAGGGGAGAGCAAACAGGTTGGCTTTGCCATGGCTCCTGTATGGATACCTACTGGAAACCAAAGGACTGCCAGTGTGCAAATGGACGAGGGCTTCCCAAAGATAACAGCAGAAATCCAAGAAAATTCAAAGTCTTGATAGTATTGTCTTGCAAGAAATGACTAGAAAAGAGCGTGTGGAAGACATTTGCACTGACACCCCTGTACACTAGCTGTGTGCAAACTCTGTGCATCAAGACAGATTTCACTCATTGTTACCTTTTATTCACATATATGTTCAACATACTATTTTCATGACTAGTGTTATTTAATTCCAATGACACTTGTCTCCCATTTGTGTCCTGTGATTTTCTGGATGTAAATGGTTTTCCAAACAGACATCCAAGACTGACACTGTGGTCTGTCTCAGACCTTCATGTGGCCCTAAGATTACCGGCAGAATGGAAATTATAATTTGAGAACCAAAGCTCTAATTTAACTTGGATCTGATATTTCCTAGTTGAAGTGCATCCTGTTTTAACAGATAACTGGACCTTTCTACTACACTACCTGGAAGTGTTATGAACACCATTTTTGTTGTTTGTTTGCATGACATTCTTTATTTCCTTCCCTGAAGAAGGAAATTAAGCTAGCCTTTGGTAATTATAGACTCTGGCTTAGAATCTTTGAATCAGATTATTAAACAAAGATATAAAAATCCTTCTAAAGTCCAGACAAGCATTTCTTCCACTAATATCTGTCAGTGTTTGATTGAGCACCTTCTAAATGTATAATGTAATTTCACGGGTTAATGCTTTTCTTGGAAGGGCAGACTTGTGATGCCTGTAAATTTAATCATTAGTTTCTTTAAAGGACCAAAGATCTTAGTTTTAAAGTTTATATATTTTCTTATTATTAATCTTTGAGAATTCTGTAGGCTGCACTTTGATAAAGTTCACCTCTCTTCTCCTATATTTTCGCAAATATAGTCCCTTCCTTCCTTCCCCTCCCACCCAACTTTGTGTGTACATATGCTTCTCTCCAGGTATCTTTGGATGTATGGCCTTCCCCGGGAATAAGGTGGACTTTTTAGGGGCTACACATTTAAGAGAAGACCTGTCCTTTCTCTCTGTGCAACACCTGACAGCTGTCAATAGCTCTGTGGCTGGAGTGGAACACTATGCCCACTTCCCTCTCTGTGCTGTGATTTGGTCTGTCTCGGGCTTGTGCAGATCCTGTGTATGCGGTTGCAACCACTGCAAGTCCATATGTGCAGCTCTCTGTTGTGTTCAGAAGCCACTTTCCTTGCACTCATCCACCATCACTGGCTCTTACACTCTTTCTGTACCATCTTCCACAATGATCCCTGAGTCCTTGAAGGGGGGTGTGTAATGCATGTGTCCTTCTTAGGGCTAGGGATTCTGCTGCAGTCTCTTAGGCTTTACATTTTAGCTTATTGTGGGTTCTATGTTCATCATCTACAAAAGAAAAGCTTCTTTCGTGAGGGTCGAGAGAATCACTAACCTATAAATATAATGATAAATCACTAGAAATTGGTTGAATATTATATCCACTTAGCAGGAAAATAGTGGTAGATTATCTACTACAGTCTATGATCAATTTAGCCATAATTGCATCAAGAACCTATGGCTATACATATCATAGGTTGTAGTAGAGAATCTACTACTATTTTTCTGCTAAATTATGTAAGTATGAGCTTCATCTTGGGAGGCAGACCTTAAATCTGAACAGAAAGTGGTTGGTATAAGGACATATATCTACATTACAGAAGCAGTTACAGAATAAAAGAGCCAAGAATTTTAGAGGACAGGGGAGGGGAAAAGGTAAAGGAGGAATGGAGCAATTATATTTTTAAATAAAAAAAAGAAAGAAACTGGTTGGTTTTTCCCACAACATTCATGCCACTTTTGTACTTTTGGGTACACAGTGACAAGCTGGCTGTTACTGTAACTCACAGGGTTCACAGCTGCTTAAGATCGATGATTGCTTTTCTCCTCTGAGATTATGCATAACCACTTCCAGAAATGTGAAAGCTCACCAGTTAAGGATAAATTTTCCAGCCCAATGCCAGTTTTATTTCTCTGTGTTCTAGGACTCAACAATATGATCTTATTATCTAATTCTCAGTAGAGGTTCCCTCTTCCCAAATGATGCTAGCCTATGTCAAATTAACATCAAAACTATCCAGTAATGTTGAAGGGGGGATTTTTGTAGGTTAACATTCTTGAACAAAGGACTGCAAGCAACTAATGACTGATGGGAGAATGAGAATTAGTCTCTCCCTTAAATGAGGCCCCTTATTTGTGGAGTGGCCAGCCCTAAGCCCATGTACTCACAAACTACAAAAACAGATTCAGCAGGTTCTATTTATATATTCTTTTCATATATAATCATGCATATATACAAACTTACCTACATATATACTGTGTAAAAATAATAATTAAAGGAAAAGATGTTATCAACCAGAAGAGGGTGAAAGATGTTTGAATGGGGTGGTGGGTTGCTAAAGGAAAGAAAATGGAAGAGCCAAAGTGATTTAATTCCATTTCAATTAAAAATATAGTCAGCAGACATATGAAATCTAAACTGCATGATTTTAAAAATAATTTAGAGTAATGCAATTATAAAGTTCTTAGAAAATAAAATAATCTTGGAAAATAAAAATAATCTTTTCTAGAGATTGGCAGCTGGAGAAATCAACTAATGAGGGTAACAAAGACATTCTCAAATAATTTCTCTTGAGGCAATATCCAAGGCTGAAGGGTACATAAATCAGTGTATAAAGTCTGTAGGAAATGGTTACTTACTGGGCCTATAAGCTGTGTGATAGATTAAATCATACCCAAGTGAAAGTTTTCCAATCCTTTTCCAGCTTTTTGTTTTGAAATGTTTTGGTTTTGTTGTTGTTGTTTGTTTGTTTGTTTGTTTGAGTTTTTTGTTTGATTTCGGGTTTTTTTAATTGATTTTTATTGAGCTCTACATTTTTCTCCTCTCCCCTCCCTGTTTCTCCCCTATTCCTTCAACCCGCCTTCAAAGTCCCCATGCTCCCAATTACTCAAGAGATATTGTCTTTTTTTACTTCCCATGTAGATTATATCTATGTAAGTCTCTCTTAGTGTCCTCATTGTTGCTTAAGTTCTCTGGGATTGTGGTTTGTAGGCTGGCTTTCTTTGCTTTATGTTTACAAACCACCTATGAGTGAGTACATGTGATAATTGTCTTTCTGTGTCTGGGTTATCTCACTCAAAATAATGTTTTCTAGCTCCATCCATTTTCCTGCAAAATTCAAGATGTCGTTATTATTTTCTGCTGTGTAGTACTCCATTGTGTAAATGCACCACATTTTCTTTATTCATTATTCTTTGGTCAATGGGCATTTAGGTTGTTTCCAGGTTCTGGCTATGACAAACAATGCTGCTGTGAATATAGTTGAACATATGTCCTTGTGGCATAATTGAGCCTCCTTTGGATATGTACCCAAAAGTGGTATTGCTGGGTCTTGAGGAAGGTTGTTTCCTAATTTTCTGAGAATCACCACACTGACATCCAAAGGGGCCGTACCAGCTTGCACTTCCACCAGTAATGCAGGAGTATTCGTTTTACCCCACAACAGCATAAGTTGCCATCAGCGTTTTTGATCTTGGCCCTTCTTAGAGGTGTAAGATGGAATCTCAGAGTTGTTTTGATTTGCATTTCTCTGATGACCAAGGATGTTGAACATTTCCTTAAGTGTTTTTCAGACATTTTAGATTCCTCTGTTGAGAGTTCTCTGTTTAGGTCTGTATTCCATTTTTTTATTGAATTATATTAAATGTTAAGTATGTACACAGTTGCTCAGAAGAATGCATTCAAACCTTTAGGGATGAATATTTCTTACATGTGAACCTGGGGAGCCATCCCACTGACACAAGATGGAGCATTACCTCTACCAGGCATGTCTTCCATCATCCTCTTCATTCTCCCAAACATAACCAGTGTAGTTGCTCTAATCACTTCCTTGTTTTTCTTTATGGTTTTAACCCATTAGTGCATCCTTAATCAAATATTCAGCTTCTCATATTTTAAATTTGTGTATAGATAAATGTACTCTTATATATTTGAAATCTTGTAGTCCACAGTCTGTAAAATTCACTTGTCATGTAGCATGAAACTCTAGTGAATTTTCTTTCATTAATACCATAGTACGGGGCTGGAGAGATGGCTCAGTGGTTAAGAGCATTGCCTGCTTTTCCAAAGGTCCTGAGTTCAATTCCCAGCAACCACATGGTGGCTTCTCACAACCATCTGTAATGACGTCTGGTGCCCTCTTCTGGCCTGCAGACATACAGACAGAATATTGTATACATAATAAATAAATAAATATTTAAAAAAAATACCATAGTACGAAAAGTCCACTCATAAGTTACACAGTGTACTATTGATAGATAGGGCCAATTTCATATGAATGGCTAATAGTGTTGCTATGTAATTTTTTATGTAAATTTCTACAATATAAGTATGGATTCTTTGGGGTACACTATCATACATAAAGTTACTAAATTTCAAGATATTTGTACCATTAAATTTATCACAAAATGAAAATTTTCTATTCAATATTTTCAGATCAATTAACAACTAGTAAATGAGATTTTTATGTTCCTATACCTTCATCAACATTGGTACTGTCAGATACCATTCATATTCACTCATAACATGGCTGTAGTTTTAAATTTTATATAATATAAAAGATTAATGCTATGCTTGAGCTTCTCTTTTTAATTTTATATTTTATGAAATGCTTGTTCAAGTATTTGGGTACATTTTGTATCTTTGTGAATGTGTGTTTCTTTCTGGGTTTCACTTCTTGTAGTAGTTTCTTCCATTGCTTGGTTCATATCTTTTCATGTCCTATTTTGATAAGCTGAAAGAATGGATTATGGTTGAATTTTATAATACCTGTATTTATTTTTTCTTTGATATATAGACATTTATATCTTGTAGTATCGAGTTAATAAAGATATTCTTTGATCCTGTGGTCTAAAGGCATGGTTCACCTTTCCCATTTCAGTCTATAATTATCTACTGTCCATGTATATAGTATCATTTTGATCTTACTATTTTTCACAGAGTTCTTCACCCACCATAGCTTAGTAAAAGGCCTTTTATGTATATCAAATATAAGTATAAACACTTTCTCTTTCTTATTATTTATTCTGGGGTGTATAATGTTGCATTAATACCACATGGCTTCTGAAACCTTAATTTTATAATAAATACTAAAAAAAATATACAAAATCATTCTGCTCTTTTGATGCTTTATGTGTTTATACACATTTATACTATTATTAGAATTTCAATATTAAGAAGCTCGTGAATTAAGACACATTAATAGCATACTGTTGAGATGTGTCTACCTCTTTTTCACTAAGTTTGAATTTTTTTTTGTTCAATCTTATGTTTTAAAACTCAGTCAAAAAGTAACATTAATTTCTTTCTTGATGTTTCAATTCTATGTTTCTCAGAGTCATCTATAAAAAGCACAGATAGAATTTTACATAGCTATTCTAGTATTGACACTATAAAATATTCATCATCTTTGGAATGAATTAATTTTATTTTTAAATGCCTTTACAGTTTTCTTGGTTAATAGCCTTGTGAAAAGAGACTTTTAACGAGTCCTTCAGAATGAGATTCATCCCCTATTTATATCTAGTTCAATATTACACAAAATGACAATTGATAGAAACTGTTACTTGGAAGGTTCTTGAAAGCATTTCAGAGTTAACTCATGCAGGAATGTGCATCTGCATCCACGTGTTTAACTGTTGTGAGTATAATGTGTTCAGCACAGGCAACTGAGTAAGCATAGAAGAATGAAAACAACAGATCCAGACATCAGTCAGCACGGCATCATCCCAAATCAACAAAGGTGACATTACTGTGAAATGAACCCCCTTTTGGTTTTATGCACAGACTTACATCTCCATATGTCTACATAACTTCACAGTCACATAACAGTTACTGTAAAAAACTGGTACCTCGAACTCTTTCATGATTTTAAGGACAGTTTATTTTATATTGTCAGAAAAATAGTCAAGTTCATTTCATTATAATTTTCTTTGGAGCATAAAAAAAATGAAAAACCAATACATTTCTTTTCTGGAATTATAACAAGCATTGAAGCCAAAATATAACAATCAGTACAGATAAACAGGGAAATCATACAAGTGTAAAAGCAACTCTTGGAAATGAAATCTCAGAGAATAGATTTAAGCAGCATATTTAAAGATGAACCTAAGAATACCAAGCAGAGTTTAGCCCAGGAGACCAGGAAATTTATGAATATATATTTTTATCATCAAGTAAAATAGAAAAATAATTAATATTGGCTAGAAAGTGAATTAAATTACAAGTGTTAGAAAAATTAAGCAACTATCATGCTTAAATTTAAACCTTCAAAGACCAATAGTATATCCTCCTAATGAGGGAATAGACTCAGAGAAGAATGCAAATCAGAGAAATCAATAACTTGATAATTTGCTGATTGCTTAACAGATATAAACAAAGAAAAAAGTAGAGTGGATAATTTACTTCAGGAGCTAGGAAGTCTATGAAGTTGCAATAATTTAAGTACAATAATTTTTAAGAAATGAAATGAGAGTCACCCATGAGTGGAGTCAGACTTGGAAGAAACTCCTTGGATGTATCCATAAATTGTTCAGAAATTTGAATTTTATCTTTTATGAAATTTCCAGAGGTGTGGGCTGGAAAATGTAAGTCAAGAAGTGATCAAGACATGGTTAGTGATCAGAGTTCAAGTGAAAATACCTTTGCCGAGTAGATCATCATGGTTAACTAGAGGCACCTAGACGTAGTTAGAAGCCCGTGGCTCTGTTTAGCAATAGAAACCGTCCTATTTCTGGAGTTCATTCTTAATGGTCTCAGTTTCCCCTTGTGAAATACGCAGCATGTTCATGTCCTAGATAGGATTATGGTAGAGAAAGGCAGGCAAATACTAGCAGTCTGGTGACTATGACTTCCAACTGCCAGGGTCTCCCTGGTCCTCCCTCAAACCCCGACTTCTTCCCTACCATCTTGCCTTTACTGAAAAGGAGGTGGAGACCATCAAACATAAAATTCTGGAAGATTCTACCTACACCTATCTGAAAGACACGATCCCTTTCATGTTATAAACGGAATCGGGTTGGAAGGCAGCTGTCTAGGATTAAACACAAACCCATCTTCAAGGAGCAGCTCAGCGACCTGGAAACAAGCAGTAGCATATTCTAGAAAATTCCCGTTGGGAGTTCCTAATTCGGGGTGGTGGTTGATGACATGGAAAGGTCACATGAGAAGCGGCAGCAGCAAGAAGCTGACACATTTTAGACTATGGTCCTCTAGTAATGGTTGCTATAAGTGTGAAGGACACATATTTGTAATGAATCTAACAAATACGCTATGCAGTTGCAGTAATTTGACTTCAGTTATGCTCGTGGGCAGGCTCCCAGGCTTTTAAATTTGAAACATACACACTCAATTGTTACTAAAAATAGCTTCCAAAATACTCTTTGAGATGAAACATCAATATGTGACATTTTCTCAATTCTAAGATACATATTCCACGTTTTATTTTATGTAGTGCAACTTTATGGCTCAATAAGAGGTTTTGGAGATGAAAATAAACTTAATATTTAATATAAGAAAAGTTGTAGTGAGAAAGACACTAAGCACATCAGTTTCTCTTTATAAGCTTTTCTTAGTTTGCATTACGAAGTTTAAATCAAGGCTGTCCTCACCACGAGAGATGAAAAACATTACAGGGCTCCTCCTGGTTGCAGCGAGACAGCATGGCCAAGGCATGCTGCTTCTCTTCATTCCCCACCAGAAGCTTGACCTAGGGACCTTTGGTGCTCAGCAGCACAGTTTTCCAGAGAAATCAAACCCTGAACTTCCTACACCATTTCCAAGCTTATTAAAGGCCTGCTGATACCGACTGTTTTATTTTTAAAACGAATACAAATACAGAATGTTAAGCCCTCCAAGTGGTTAAAGGGAAAAGAAAGCTTTATAAGTTTTACATGAGGTGTTGAATATTCTAGAATTTCTTCTGATTTAGTAGTTTCCAACATCTCTAATTGTGTTATTGTGTGTGGCAGGATGCACTGTTTGAACAATAACTTTGATTTTGATGTTTCATCTCAAAGAGTATTTTGGAAGCTATTTCTAGTAACAACTAAGTGTGTATATTTCAAATTTAAAAGCCTGGGAGCATGCCCATGAGCATAACTGAAGGATTAATCAGTCAGAAAGATTTCCTTGCTACACAGGGCTCCCAGCCTGTGGGAAACAGCAACCACACCTCTAGCAAATAGCCAGTTCAAGCTTTGACATCAGTCATAAGACGGGCACGATTCTGAAATGGGAACAATGCGCACGTCCTAGATTGGGCAACTTTCAGAAACAGAGAACCACCTTTCCGCTGTTCACTGAAAGAATATCATAAGACATCTTTGTTTGCTTGTTTGACTTACCAGTTATTTATTTACTTACTTGTTTGTTAATTTCTTAAGGGATAAACGCTAAGCAATGAGTTTCGACAGCGCTGAACTCAGTTGTTTATTGCTGCTAGCCCTTCAGACAGAGGTGAGACCAACTCTCAAGATGGGTTGAATTTATATTTCTATGGTGCCTAAGGATGTTGACACGTGTTAATTTTTCTGTGCTACTCTATTTCTTTTTTTAATTTTCTTTGCTTTCTGAACTTTAAGAAGCAGTTCTCAATGGCGAAATACAAATTCAATTCCATTAGCTGATTTATTGATCAGATCATTTGGAATTTGGCTATTTATCATTTTCAGGTTTTTGTATATCCTAGATAACAATCCCTTGTCTGATTTGTAGTTGCCGAAGTATTTTACCTGTGCTGTAAGGATGTCTCTGCACTCTGATTTTTTTCCTTTACAGAATAAAGACTTTTTAATGTCATAAAATAATAGTAACAATGTCTGAAAAAGTCACAAGAAGTCATACCTTCTGTGATGGTTTGGATAGGTGTGGTCCCCATTGACTCATGTGTCTGAATGCTTGATCCATAGCAAGTGGCGCTTTTAGGAGGTGTGACCTTGTTGAAGGAAGTGTGCCACTGTGAGGGCAGGTTCTGAGGTCTTATATGCTCAAGCTATGCCCAGTGTGCTGTACAGTGTCCTTCTGCTGCCTGTGGATCAAATTGCAGAACTCTCAGCTTCCTTCTCTGTCTGCATGTTGTCATGTTTCCCATCATGAAGATTAATGGTCTAAACCTCTGAACTATAAGCCAGCCCAAATTAAATATTTTCCTTTTTAAGAGTTCCCATGGCCATGGTATCTCTTCATGACAATAGAAACCCTAAGAAAACTATGTAAAAGTAATATATGTAAGTTTATGAATGTACATACATAGTTTAAATTTTTTAAAAAGTCCCACCCCTACTGATAATGCTCCCTCCAAGGACTAAAGATTATCTAACAAAACCCCCAATACCAAACATGAGAATCCTTCTTTTAAGTTGTTGGTCAGGGTTGTCCAAAGACTCCCAAAACATTGTTAGCTATTCTTCTTGGTTGTCCTCCAGAGGCTGAAAGTAAGTCCCTATTACTGAAGACGCTACTTCAGACACAGAGCCCAGGGGCCCCTGACCTGGAACTGTCTTGAAAGCCTCCTCCCTGAGGATTAGCTTTCATGGTACCAGAAAGCAGTATGCAAGCTTCCACAGGAAGGAAGCAACCAACAACCCTATCCAGCTAGGACACCTTTGAGCCATAGCAATGACCAGCAAGGCAAGAAAACACCCAGGGTGCAGTAGTGGCATGCATATGTTGGCAATCACCAACTACTCTCTGATTAAATCTAAGTCCCACTGGGCCAGCAGGAATCACTTCCGGTACTGGAAACCTAGCCAACTACCCAGGACTAGTGAAGTTATGTATCTTGGAGGACAACCTGCAAATCTCACTTTACTAAACAAGCATAATCTCTAATTGCATTCTAAAAATGTTCTTCCTATACCCACAGGTGTCTTCTGCATCCTTGGCAACAGAAAAAGATGATTACAGGGGAAAAGAAAATCAATTGCAGAGTTATAGAGCCCAGTCTCAAATAGTAGATCTACAGTACAACTCCTGACCCTAAGGCTTGTGGATCATTATGGCATTTTAATGCATACTTTGCTCCTGCTTCTCCTCCTCCCCTACTTTCCTCTAGGCCTGGCCCCTTGCCCTCCTGCCTGCTGGTCCCTCTTCTGCCCTTAATCCTTCCACCTGCACACCTGTCACCTGGGTTTTAGTGTACACTCTTCTGCTTGCGGTCTTTCTCCACACCCTCTTGCTAAGGTCTCTTTCTCCTCTCTCACAGTCCCTTTTCTAGTTACTAGTTCCCAGATTTAACCCCATTCTCAAACGCATACAAATATGTGTGCACACACATACACATGCACAAGCACACACAAAGTTAAAATCTAGGATACATCTGTGAGAAAAGCATGAGGCAATTTTACTCTGGTTTATTTTTCTTAATACAATAATGTCTAGTTCATTCCATATTCCAGCAAGTGTTACAATTTCATTTTTCTCTGGGGCTGAATGAAGTTTCATTGTGTAGGCATGCCACAATTTCTTTGTAAGTTCATCCATTGATGAGAATCTAGATTGGTTCTATTTCTTTGCAGCTGTGAATAGTGCAGTAATAAGAATGGGTGTACAGGTGTCTATGGTAGGACGTGGAACCTTGGGGGATATGCCCAAGAGTTACGCAAGAGGTTCACATTTTAGGTTTAGATATGTTGTCTTGGTTTGATTTATTTTGAAATAAAACTCCACATTGATTCCCAATCTGTATTTAAATTTTACTTTGCCTCACTAAACCACAGAGGCAGCTGCATTTACGGAAACATACAGAACTTAATTCATATGTTTTGCCTGATTTTCCTCTTTCTTTATTTGCTCACCCTCTCATCTCTTTCTTGGTTTTCTCCTTCTTTTTATCTTCATTACTTAGCATAATTTCTCCCAGCTTTTCTTCCTTTTGAAAACCATTCTTGTGTTTCCAGATTTGACCTGCTTCAGCTCTTCTTTAAAACAACTACAGAACTGTAAGGTTTTTATCTCTTTTTTCCCCTCCTTGAATGTGAGTGAATATCTATACTTCTCATTACTACAAACAAGGTTTGAGGGCACATAGTTTACTTATTATTTTATATTTGTGCGCCATCACTTCGACTCTAGCAAGGTAGCTGACTTATTTGTCTTTTTATTCCCAGGACATAGCACGGTCACATTTTAGTAAATGTTGCTAAATTAATTCAGGCGGGGGGGGGGCTGATTCTTTTGGCTTATTTATTTTTCTGGAAGCAAAGTTCAGAACCTTTGTCTCTTCTCTCTTTTATTTTTATTTTTTCTTTTAAGCTGCTTGATATTTCACTTACTTCTGTTATTTTTAAAAAGAAAGAGAAAAATGGTAAGGTCTCAAGTTTCTAATCTCAGATGTCCTCATTGCAATACTGTGTTATACAATAACAATTACTAGGGTCTGAGCCAATAAAAATCAGGCTTGCATACACTTGAATTGAGAATTTTTACCCAAAGAGATAATATGTTTCCCAAACAAGAATCTACTTTAAAGAAACTTAACATTACTGACCCCACAGTCCCCAGCCCATCTGCCTTTGAGGGTGAAATCAATCATCCATCTTAAAAAGTGTAAGTAAAATATAAAGACCATGTGTAAGAGATAAACATCTTCCTCCCTGATGTGGATGTGAGCATGGCAGACTTCCCATTCATTATTTTGACAGGTGTCTCTGGGAATGAGCCGCTGAGACACCCAGAATGATTGGATGGCTCTTTGCAGGACAGTGGCTTATATATACAGTCCCTGAGCAACCCAGGCTTCAGAATCTTGATGAATTCCAGCTCCGAGCAATTTGCAGCAGCTACATCACTTTAGATTATCCTCTCTCCCAGCTTCTAGACACCATGTCAACTCTCCATAGACAGGCTGCACCATTAGCCTCAAAATTTTAAAAATTAAAAAAAAAAAATTTACATCATTAAATTTCAAAATGCAAAAGGATTTTTAACTCGATTTCTCATGGGAAGATTGGCTGGCTACCTCTCCCACATACCTGATAATGCTCTTAAGCAAATATTTGACTTATTCAAACCTATGTTTCATCTGTAAAAAGTGAAGCTAGCAACAAAACACATCCCGTGGATCTTCGGTGTGAATGAACTTAGCAACCTGCACGCAGTTCTCACCACACTTCCTGGATTGTAATTAGGACTCAATGATATCCAACTATCACTAATCTGAAGACCAGCGCATCCTGTGGCAACCAAGAGCAATGGGTCTCCAGAGTCACTTGAGGAATTGTCTTGCATGTGAGCAGCTGGGTATAAAACATGCTGCATCTGCACCCTGGTACGCCCAGGCGGTTGAAGGAATGAAAACAAGTGTGCTTTGAAACACTCTCTCGTTTACGCCAATCTCAGTTTTATTTTGTTGTGCATATGTGACCTTAATAGAGATAGCTCTTATGACTAGGGTTAAATGTGCCACTTTATGCAAATCTAAGACATAAGTCCCATGAGAGTGTGCCCAATCAGGAGTCATCCCATCCAGACACAAAAGCGGATAGCATGAAGATGTGTATTCTTGAAGCATCTTATGAATGCATAAGTGTAAGAAAACAAAGTGTAATTACGATTATTGGCCTGGTATTTATTTTTCATTTACTATTCATTTGTGAAGACTGTTCCGTGTCTTACGTCTTCCAGGTACTGCAACTACACTACGGCCTATTTAATCTATTGCTTGACATTTAAGCTCTTCCTCACTTTAATCTATTACAAATTCTCTTCCACTGAGCAAGCTTTCATGTACCAGACTAATATATACTATTCTGAATATTTCATAGTCTCAGCAACAGAGTCCATGGGCCTGTTGAGTTTGTCTTGCTGCCACTAGCATCAACACAGACCCTAGCTGCAGTAGAGCCATAGATGCAGACACGGCCCCCAGTGGCAGCACAGGCCCAGACGTCACATGACCTCAGGTGTCAGCGCAGACCACTCACATCAGCCTGTTCCTCAGCACCGTTAATCTCCCCCCGCAGCACACCAACTGTTCTGTTTCTCTTTCTCGCCCATTTCTCCACCACACACGTGCTCATCTTCCCAGCACTCAGCGGCTGGCAGACCTCTAGCCGCTGTCTTCCGCCCACCCGGTGAGACATTCTTCTAACTTTTGTTGTGTAATTCTTCATGAATGTGCTTGCCTTTTTCCTGAATGCTTGGTAGAACTTCCTAATGGAGCATACCTGCCATCCGGCCTCCATAAAGCCAAGTCTGCCAGCACATTTTCCAGCGCTATGTGCTTTTTAACAGAATGGGTTTTTATATTAGTATTTTTAATTTATCAATGCGATAGAAATTAACAATGCAGAAAGTTAACTCGCACAAGGAAATAATTCCCTGAACTGGCTCTACCTACCCCACTCTACTAGGAATAATTTTGTAACGCGTGCTTTGAACACTTTTATTGGTAATGTTTGTGTCAATGGGATAACAATATGTATTTCTAAACATTTCAGGTAATTTCATAATATCCATGAGATAATATGGTATATGGGTCCATGCATTTCAGAAACTAGATCTCTACCTTTCTTTATGAGGCTTGTGTTTTTGTACAGCTCCACATCTTTGGTTGCTTGAATGAGAGGAGCAATGAGTATTAAGTTGCCCTATTTTTGACTGTTGTAAGCGACACTGCTATATAATTACCAATACAATTATTCTTCAGTACCCAGCTGCTTCACTGTTGAGTGTATAATTAAAACGAACCATAGAGATTCTCATTGGCGGTTTTTGAATTTTTAATTTTTTTATTAGTTAATCAATTAATTAATTTTTCCCTACCTGATCACAGTTTTCCTTCCTCCCTCTTGTCCTCCTAGTCTCTCCTGTCCCCCAAATCTCTCCCTTTCTCCCCCATCCACTCCCTTCTCCCTTTCCTTCAAAAAAGTGCAGGCCTTCCGTCTATATTAGTCAGCCATGGGATACAAGTTGCAGCAAGACTAGGTACCTCCTCTTATGAAGACAAGCCAGCAGGAGGAAAGGGTCCCAAGAGCAGGCAACAAAATCAGAAAGAGCCCCCACTCCCTCTTCCGGAAGTCCAACAAGACCAAGCCACATAACAGCACCAACACGTGCAGAGGACACAGGTCAGTACCATGTAAGTTCTGATTCGCGGTTCTGTGAGGACTATGCCCAGGTCCATTGACTCTGTGTTTTCCCGTGGTGTCCTTGGTCTCTGTGGTCCCCATAATCTTTCCTCCCCCTCTTCCAAGGGATTTCCCAAAATTCAATTAATGTTTATCTGTTAGTCTCTGCATCTGTTTCCATCAGTCGCTGGGTGAAGTCTCTCTGATGACAGTTGGGCTAGGCAACAGTCTGTGAGTACAGTAGAATATCATTAGGAATGACTTTATTGACTTTTTTTTTTCTCATTTGCCAGTCATTCTCGGTTCTATCTTAGGTCTCTGAGCTGTCCAGCCTCTGTGTCTTGGCCATCCAGCCATTGTCAGGAGTGGACTCCCTCTTGTGGTATGGGTCTCAAGCTTGATCAGTCATTGGGTGGCCACTCTTACAATTTCTGTACGACCTTTGTCCCAGTATATCTTGTAGTCAGGACAAATGGCTTCCTGGTCCCAGGAAATGGCTGGTTCAGGCTCTGTATCTCCCTTTGCTGGGGTCCTACCTAGTCATCCTCACAGATTACTGGAAGTTTTTCTTGAACTTTCCAGCTCATCCCAGAGGTGTCCCTGATTCCAGTCGTGTTTCCCAGTACTCCCTCCTCCATCTTCCTGTCCCCTGATCTCTCCTGTCCCCCATGCCCACCTACCCTCATCCAGACCTCTCCCCCTGTGCACCTGTTATGTCAAGTCTATTTCCCCTTTGCTTTGAGAATCATGTCCCCCCCACCTTGATCCCTCCTTGTTACTTAGACTCTTTGGGTCTGTGGATTGTAGCTTGATTATCCTTTACAGCCAATATCCATCTAAAAAAGAGTACATAACGTATTTGTCTTTCTGGATCTAGGTTACCTCACTTGGGATAATCTTTTCTAGGCCTTTCATTTACCAGAAGATTTCATGATGTCATTGTTTTTAATAGATAAGTAATACTCCACTGTGTAAATGTACCACCTTTTTTTATCCATTCATCAGTTGATGGACATCTTTTTTATTGAAGATACTTTGTTTTTCCATTGCATATTTCTGGTTTCTTTACCAAAAACCAGGTGTCCATAGTTATGTGAATTTACATCTGGGTCTTTGATTTGGTTCCATTGATGAACTTGTCTGTTTTTATGCTAATACCACGTGGTTTTTTATTACTAAAGTTCTTTGTACAACTTGAAATCCGGGATGGTGATACCCCCAGTTTATTTTTTTTTTACAGGACTTTTTAGCTACCTTGGGTTTTTTGTTTTTCCATATGAAGTTGAATATTATTCTTTCAAGTTCTGTAAAGAATTGTGTTGGAATTTTGATGGAAATTATGTTGAATCTGTAGATTGCTTTTAGTAGAATCTCCTCTTTTACTATGTTAATTCTACCAATCCATGAGCATGGGAGATCTTTCCATCTTCTGATATCTTTTTCAAGTTCTTGCCATACAGGTCTTTCCTTTGCTTAACTAGAGCTACAGTAAGATATTTTATATTATTTGAGGCTCTCGTGAAAGGTGTTCTTTCCCTAATTTCTTTCTCAGCCCATTTATAATTTGTGCATAGGAGGGCTACTGATGTTTTTCAGTATATTTTATATCCAGCCATTTCACTGAAAGTGTCTGTCAGCTGTATAAGTTCCTTGGTAGAGTTTTTGAGGCATTATGTATACTATCATTATGTACATATAGCAATACTTTGACTTCTTCCTTCACTATTTGTTTGATTGACAGTTATTAAGAAAATATGTGACAACAAATGTTTATGAAGTGGGAGAGGAAAGCTTGATATGCTGCTACTGCAGATGCACACTAGTCCAGCCACTATAGAAGAGAGTATGTCGGTATGTCAGTAGTCTAAAACCAACCTGTCCATATGTCACAGCTATACCACTACTAGATATTTATCAGAAAGATCCCAAGCCAACATACTACAATGTATTTGGCCTGTAAAAAAATTTACTCAACTTATAGTGTACACAAAACCTGAAAATCAAATAAATGTATTTTTAAAGCATATTAATAAGTATTAAAAATTTGAAGTTAGACACCCTAATTCCAATCCCACATTTTGTTGATCTCTTAACAAATTTCATATAGAATCTCTTGATAAATGCAACCATTATCATATTCATATGATATATATATATATATATCTTCAGATATATCTTAGATGGTGTTATCTTTTTTCCTCTGCTCTTACTACTTCCTTCTTCAAGATGTAAGATACTTGATGCTCTTTCAATTTGTCTCATCATTTTTCTGATTACTTTTTACTTTCCTATTACATTGCAATACTTGGGGGAACTTTTCAAAATTATATTCCATATCACTATTGAAATTTTGATTTGTAAAATATTTGTTATTTTGAATATTATTCGTGTTAATAATTAATCTTTCTTCTTACTACAGCCATTTCCTTTTTACTTCATGATGATCATTATTATTGCCCAATATTCTTTATAGAATATCCTATTTATCTCACTTCATTAGTTGAGGAGATATTTAATTTAGGCATTTTGTTTTAGACTCTGTTGGTTGATTGGTAAGTTTTGTAAATTGTTTCTGAATGACTATGCAAACACAATTCCCAAATATTTTCACTGCTATTTCATCCAATCAAAGGAACAAAAGGAACCCTGTTTCAGAATTTCTAAAATGAAATCAGAGATAGAACACAAAAGATAAAAGTGTCTTATTTCAGCCAGAACGTCATTTAAGTAAGCTATCACAGTGGATTTTAAATATAAAATTCATCGGTTAAAAAATCCAGAGCTGAAAGAGATAAGGTCTCTACATGCAGAGGATCCTAAGGAGCCCTGGAATGGTATAGAGAGTCCTGGGATAGTTGGGTCGAGTAGACAGAACAGTCAGTGAGGCTCTCCCTAGCTATCTGTTTTTATTAAACTTAGATTCTAGTTGAAAGATTGTGATAACTAACTAATAAGAAATTGGTATTCAGGCTGGCGAGTGTGTACTACTTTCTCAGAGACCCCAACTACAGTTCCCCAAACCCACAGTGAGGTAGTTTATAAGGACCGATCAAAAGCCTTCCTTTGGCCTTCATGGGACCTGCACTTATGCTTAGATATCCACACCATATATTTTAAAGATATATATGTGCAATTAAAAATAAAATCTTTTTTAAGTGGTGAGCCAGGAAAAAATTTTACAACTCAATGAGTGAGAACATAACATGGGCATAGTCACTTAACTCCAGTTATGTGTGATATGGAAATCACAATTTCAACATTGATGACTGAATAGATCAAGACTGAAATGCTCCAATTTTACAGTAGATAGGATGAACAAACTCTTATACATGGTGCCTCTCCCTTTATGAGGAAAGTTGGACTTAACAAGAGGCTGCTACTGCAAATCTGGGGCCATTTTACCACAAAGAAGGAGGAGGAGGAGAAGGAGGAGGAGGAGGAGGAGGAGGAGGAGGAGGAGGAGGAGGAGGAGGAGGAGGAGGAGGAGAAGTAGTTGGGCTCTAAAACCTCTTTTACTGTTTTCTAGCATTTCAATTAAATTACATTTATGTGATTCAGGTCTCTGCTGCAATTCTCAACTATATCACTGAAGTTCTTAGACATATTAATCAGCTATTTTAAACTCATTTGTAGATATTCTGTGGATATGCTTGTATATCTTTTATTATTTATTATTTTGGTCAAATGTTAGGTTTTTCTGGCATATCACTAAAATCCCAGGAAATTCTTGGCATAATAATAAAGATAACATAGGTTCTTGATGATGCGGGCTTTGTCCCAATAGAGTCTTTGTCTTTATCCAGAGAAAAAGTATTTTGTCTCTGGCAGACAATGTAACTGGTTGACAACTTAGATCTCTTGCATGGGACAGACCTGACTCACAGCTTGCGTTTCTTCTTACTGAGAGCGACTATATTTTTAGATTAGCTGCATTCCTATGACATAGTCCTTTGTGTGTCTTAACTGAAATTTTATGCTATTTTCCAGGGTCTTTCCTGGTTGGCCTTTCCTTCTCTGCTCTGGGAAACTGCCTGGAGCTCTGTTATAGTCTCCTTGTTTAGAGTGGCACTCATAAATTGGCAGAAATTGCGAAGGGAAAAGGGGCGACTATCAGGTTCAGCTTAACGCACAGTTGAAGTGGTTTTCAAACTTGCAAATTTCACCCTCTAAATATCCTAACTCTCAGTGGTACTGTATTTTTGTTAGGATGAAAATGTTATCTCTATCCCTTTTATTAACATTGATTTAATAAATATTAATTTATTGCCTTGTACTATAGAGCAAAAATTTAGGGAATCTCACACTCTGTTTACTCGAATTACCAATTTAAATTCTTCTCCGTTCACATTCCCACAGTCCCAGTTGTCACTGTAAGATACAAAGCTGAAGAGTGAATGGCTGGAGAGAACCTTATCTTGCATTTATTCTGGCATTTTGAGCTTGGTGTTAAGATTCTCATCATTTCTTGCACAGCATTAATCCCTTTCCATTTCCACAGGTAATGTATCCCATTAAAATTCCTTCCCATAAACATCAGGCAATGGTTTGTTTGCTGAAAGGGGAATCAGATGTCTGGCTTTAATTCTTGTCTTTGCCTCTTAGAGATATGGGTCACGGGAAATCCTGAGTTATATCCATAAATGCTTTTGCCACTTCTACTACAGGAATCAGAAAATAACTAATGTATTTGAAATTTTGTGATGGTTTTTCTCTTAGGGTGTGCCATATTATAGGTACTAATTAAACACCCATTCTTTTCTTTTGTTTTATTTTTTACCTTAGCCTCATCAAATTCACTTGTGTTAGGTTATACAGAGGTGAAAGTCTATAATGTAAACAATGATGGACATCTTTTAATTATATTTACACTGGAGAAAAACATATAGTATCCAGATCTCTAAGTTCAGGAAATGAGCTTGGTTCATTCACAAAATACCTTGATGATACATACCTCTGTCTGTTTCACGGCCACTGATTCATAGATGCATTTTGTTCCCCAAGTTCTATGGGACGGCCAGCATCAGAAACATTTTTGCTTTACCCTAAAACACATATAAACTATTTTTCTTGTCATTAAAAAAATTCACAAAAAAATGTATTCATAAGTCTGGAAAGACGGTTTTAATGGTTAAGAGCATAGAGTACTCATCCTGAGGACATGAGATCTATTCTAAACATTGACATCAAGTGAAACACAGGAGCTTGTAACTCCAGCTCCAAGAGATCTAATACTCCCTTCTTTCTTCCACAGGTACCCACACATTAGACATACTCACACAGAGATAGACATAACTAGATATAAATAAAATAAACCTTGACCAAAGCAAAACCAAAGTAACAGATGTGGGATGTGGGACTACAGCAAGGTCCCGTCAGAGGATGCTCCATTGTTCTCCTTAGTCATTGAAGTGAATACAAATGTCCACAAGAGTGGACACTAGCCGGGCTAGTGGTACCTCATGCAGTTGTTTGCAACATCTCTGCTTCTGCTGCATCCTGTCCTATTATCTATTTCGCTCTTGCAAGTCAATTACCCTACATCCAAAACCACAAAATTAAAGAAAGAAATCTAGAAGTGAGAGTTCTAATTCCTGAATGCTCTTATTAAATTTTGAAGGGTCCTGAAGAGCTTTCTCCTTATGACTCACAACCTTTCTCTGCATTCTTTATAATTCCTTAAATTGTACACACACACACACACACACACACGGGGGAGGGGGTAAACACACACAGCGGTAACTGTGAAAAACAACTTGCTACAATGATGGCAAACTGGTCCAGAATGGTAAGTACTACTAGATAAAAGGCCAAAGATTGAGTGTATGTTGATATGTGTCAAATTCTCAGGATGCTAGTATCTTGGGATACTAATATCATACAAGCAAGAACTGTAAAGAACCATTAGATTGGTTTTTCCTCTTCAGGCCCAGGCAGTTTACATACACATGGGGAAATGCTTTTGATGTAGGGAAATGATTCTGAACATTTCTAGATAAAGATTTCATTGAAAATAAGAGTGTCTGTGATTCGTTCAATTAGGAAAATGTAGATAAATTTCACCCCTTATATTTAAAAATAGTAATTCTGATCTGAGGCATCAAGAGTCATCATTTCTAAGGTAAAACTATTGAAAAGTATGCATTTCCATTTTGTAATTCTTTTAAAAAAATTCTTGTATTTATTTTTATTAGAAAAACATAAAATAGCATGTATTAATAGGGTGCCAGGTAACATTTGAGGGTTTATATATTGTATAATGTTTAAATCAAGTTAAACATATCACTCTCTCAAACACATTCATTTCAGAATAAAAATATACAAACACTTACATTGATGTATTTGTATTTTAGCGAATTGGGTGAACCACGGGTAGAGTAATAAACTTAAGGAAGTCAATATCTCCTTCCACCATGTGGGTTCTTGGACTAAACTTAGGTAATCAGGTGTGCCTTGGCAGTGAGTATCTTTAAGCATTGAACCAGCTCTCCATCCCATTACTTCGTTTTTCAAAATTATAACACAAGATCCAGGGAGAAATCTTAGGAGGCGCCATACTTGTGTGGGTTCCACAGTGAATTTGGAGTCAAGTAAACACAGATTTAGTTTCTAGAACTTATCAGTTGAGTGACTCATGTTAACTCATTCATAAATGAGGAAAATAGAATTTAAAAGTTTAAGAAAATTACCTATGTTTGCAAGAAATAAATTATGAATCCATATCTGTCAGGCTCCAAGTCCATATTCTCTCTTGAATGCTATACTGGTCATCAAAATAAGAAAATTATAATTTACATTATCTTCTAATTAGCTCTCAACACGTAAGTTTGCCATTCTCTAAATGAGAGCTAACATGGGAAACACTAAGTCAGGAGCAAGTATTTAGAAAAATAGGAACTGCACTCTGGGGTAGAAAGCTCCAGAAATTTAGATCATGTGACACACAAATGGGAGGAGAACACACAGTCTTACGTTCAGTCATTCTTGACAGGAGTAGGCACTGGGTTCTGTTGTTACCCCTTCACTCTGTCTCTATTAATACAAATCATTATGCTTGATACTCAGTGTTGATCTTTGGTGGACTCAGTGAGATAATATACTTTAATGATTCAGAAAAAAATAGCAACAACAACAGAAGAATTCCTCTCGTTCCTCCCCCCATGCTGTTTAGTCACAAATTGACACAAACTTGTCAGCATTTTTTTTGACCTGCAATACTTACTTTGTTTTGCAGAAGAGCAGGACCTGCAGTCCTTAAGAGTCTCGTGGACATGTCTCAGAGCCTTTAGTACTCCTTCCCCAAGGTTATGTGTGACTTGTCACCTTCTCTTATTTCCACTGCTTCATGAACGTGTGCCAAAGCATCACTGGTCACAGCGGTTTGGCTCCCTTCAAATTACTTATTTTCGTGGAAGCATGAGAAAGGTGGGGGGGGGAGGCTCTCCAGCATTGCAGATCTCACAGGAAACTTGACCTTACTCCTAGTGCCTATCTTCAGTGTGATGGGTCAATGGGAGCTCCCATGCTGAGAAACTAGTCATGCAGGAGTTTGCGGATATACTTGTGGGAAACAGCTCCTTCCAGTAAGCCATGTGTGTTGGCATTGAGGTCTACAAAGAGGACATCAAAACCAACTATGGAGAGAACCCTACCAACGTGAGAGTGAGGTTAGGTTTGCAGCCAACACACTGGAAAACAATGAAATCATGGAGCAGCTGAAGATAGGCATTCGGGTGTCTGATTACTCAGACAGCTGATAGTTAAGCATGGGTGGACCAGCATGTGAATTCTATCACAGCAGGAAGTATGATCTTGACTTTGGAAGATCCCACCAGGCACGTCACTGGGAAGAAACTTGGGGAGTGCTACGAGGACTTCATCAAGACCTTCTGTGGTCTCCACTAAAAATCCCTTTCACCAGGATGACTGGGCAGTGTGTACCGTACTCCACTTAGGTGGACACACATATTGTGAAGGGTGATCTCAAAGGACTGTCTACTGAAGTCTGCAACTGCCCTCTGCTAAAGACCATCCAGACAGATGCAGTGACCAAATCCATCCAGTCCTACAGACAGCTGGGGGTGAGAGTGAGCCACTCCCTGGAAGCTATTCATTGTTCACCTCGTGATAGGACTCTGTATGGGGCAGATTAAGTAAATATCCAGTACCTCTTAGAGAATCTTGTCGAATACAATCAGCTCGTGAGAACTGAAGAGCTCTTGGGGATAAAACTGTCTTTGCTGAATGAAAAGTTTATAATCCAGCACTTGGGAGGCAGAGGCAGGCGGATCTCTGTGAGTTCGAGACCAGCCTGGTCTACAGAGCTAGTTCCAGGACAGGCTCCAAAGCCACAGAAAAACCCTGTCTCAAAAAACCAAAAAAAAAAAAGTTTATAATCCAAAGACCAAGTAAGAAGCTAGAGGCCCCAGAATTCTCTAGGACACACCCAACCTGCAAACCCTTCCTCCTAAAATATACCCCTGTGATGAACAAAAATTAAATAAGTAAAACAATTGTACCATTTACACGTGAGTTACTACTTTAAATAAAACCAGAGGACAAATGATATTTGTCCTTTTGAAGATTAACTGTGAGTTAAGGTTACTGTGAGTTCAATTCTTGCTTTTCTAAATATTAAGATGACCTTAGGCATGTAACTCACCTATTTCTCAACTTCCTCACCAGCGAAATAGAAATCCTAATGTTTTTGTCACATATCATTGAGCATAACTAATATTTATTTGTTAATAAGGAAAAAGTATAAAGGTGGCTGATAAATTGTTACATGAAAGTTTGTTAGGAGTTCCATTCTAAGGAGATTGAACCGAGAGGCTGATGTGGAATAGACCTCCTAGGTCTTGATAATGTAACTCTCCCACAGCAGCAGGGCAGGACTGGGGGAGGGGTATCAGTTTGTATTTAGAGCCCCAGGGGTTTTTAGCAGGGAAGAAACACTCACATTTAATTGAGAGCATGTGTTGAGGCTGGGAGGATGCTCCCGAGGGCTCAGTGGCAGGGTAGCATAATGGAGTCCATAAACAAAGATTATACTTGGTATCAGACTGGCTGTGGCACTAAACTGAAGAAGTGGCAGTGATCCAGAACAAAAAGAGGAAAAGGAGATGCAAAACTATCCGGCTTTCATGGGACAGGTTCACAACCCTGAGAAAGGATTGTTTGAGTGACTTAAAAATTTGAGCCTCCAGAAAGCCATCCAACATGCCAGGGACTGTCTTTAACTACAGAATGAACCACAAGTTCCTGTGGCCGGGCACCAAGTACCCTGGCTTTCACAGGATGAAATGAGCAGAAATTCTGTTCCAGATCCTATGTATGACTCCATGGAGATGAGGCTGCCTACAGCAGGAGAGGCTCTGCCTCAGAGACTGCTCTGCATCCAACACGACTGCTTAGCCAAAGACTGCCCCTCTGAGGTTTCAAAACATGACTGAGCCAGGCGGTGGTGGCTCACGCCTTTAATCCCAGCACTCGGGAGGCAGGCGGATCTCTGTGAGTTCGAGGCCAGCCTGGTCTACAAGAGCTAGTTCCAGGACAGGCACCAAAGCTACAGAGAAACCCTGTCTTGAAAAACCAAAAAAAAAAAAAAAAAAAATGACTGAGCCGGCCGGTGATTGCACATGCCTTTAATCCCAGCACTCAGAAGGCAGAGGCAGGTGGATCTCTGTGAGTTTGAGGCCAGCCTGGGTTACAAGAGCTAGTTCTAGGACAAGTTCCAAAGCTACAGAGAAACCCTGTCTCGAAAAACAAAATAAAAAACAAACAAACAAAAAGACTGATAGATGCATAGTCTTCAAGTAAATTCAGCCACAATGCTAATAACCAATTGAAGCAAGAGGATTTGCTGAGCACAGTACTTGTCGATATACTTGTATCGTCCTATTTAGTATTCAGCCAAGCCTGTGAGATGAACCCTAGCCTCCTCATTTTGCATGTAAGAACACGGAGACATGGGGAGGTTTAAAAGCCACACCCAGCAGACAAGTGGTGAATTTCACATTGGGAATGAGATCTGTCTGATTCCCCAGCCTCACACTTCACTCATGCTCTGCTTCTATGAAATCACTTCTTGATGCAATTGTTTTAGCCTTCTGATACACTAATTCTCCGGCTGCAGCTATTCATATGGAAGGTTTCCACCGAAATCTGTTTGCAGTCAGCCACTGGAGAGCATGCATCCCTAGGGGCTTGCATTTCAAATTATGTTCCAGGCTCCCAAAGTACATTAGGCTTAAAAAGCAGCCTGGGCTTTGTCTGCCATCCCTGGTTAGGCTGATATGCATTGACTGGATATTCTGATATGCTTGCAGATGCAATCACCCGGGCAGTATATTTCTGGAGCAATGTAGTGAGGCAACTACACAAATGTAAATTCCCTTTGCTTTGAAAAGACCAGTAGACTTCTAATGATTGGCTGTCAAATAAGCAAGGTAAGGTTTGAAAGGATCTCTAAGAATGACCCCAGCATTCCAAACTGACACAACTCAACTTCAAAAAGTTCATGTTAACATAAACATAGTACAATGATTATACTTAATTTAAATCTATTTAGGAGAATAGGAACTCGGTTACAGATTGTTTCTCCTGCTTCAGAGCAGAATGTGATATGTCTTGCAATGCCAATTAGATTCCACTTGATTTAAACTTGCCCTTCACGCCTGGCCTCCCCGCTTTCCGACAGATGCACACACAATGCAGGGAAGCCAGCCAAGTCTAGAGCAGCTCCAGGGAGCAACTTCATTTGTCGAGACTGTGAATTCCACATCAAGTGAAGGGATTCTGTCTCAGTGGACTATGCTGGGAAAAGCCGAGACAGATAACACTTCAAGTGCCAGACTAGGAAGCTTACTTAATTTGAACTCCATATACACTACAAGGGGCTATTTTCAGCTTTCTTAGTCAACAAGACTGCTGGAGGAATTTTGTTGACACTAAAAGTTATGAGCTGTTTAAGATAAAGACCATGATACCTTTGGAAGTTTGGCATCTTCTAAATGAAACTTGAGACTAAGAAGTGACAGGGGGTAGAAGGCACCTCATTGGTCTGTTGCTGGCTAGAGTCAATCAGGCAGAAGACATGAAATAACGGTAGGCAGACTGATGTAGCTACAGTTTCCAGTCTTTCTTCTGTGTGCAGGAGAACTGGAGAGGCATAACTTCTAACACAAGAGTCATTCCAACCCCACAGAATTCATGGCGCTGAATCACACCGTAGCTCCTTGGTGTGTCAAAAAATGATGAAGGGGGAACCTAACCTGAACATAAACTTCTATGAGTAAAATGGAAATAAAAACAAGTCATAAATATTGGCGACTAGAACAAAAGAGCGAGGCACTGACGAGTACAGAAATATGTTCGCTGCAAAGGTCCTCGGAGACCAGGGGTTCTTCTTGCGATATAAATTGTTATGTTTTACATTGGAAGAGAAACTTCTTTTAATGAGTGCTATTCATCATTGATGAAACATCTGTTGCTCCTGTTTCTGTGAGAGGATGAGGTCTCCTTGTAAATTATTATAATTATTCGACACGTTTTATTCTAAAACCTGAAGAGGTGGGAATGTTTTACTGAGAGCTTTGACCAGCATTCCTCTGTGGGTCAACACAGTCCTTCAGCTAGAGATTGGGCTTCTCCGGCTGAAGTCACCATGCTTGCTGCCTTGCTGCCGTTGTGTCAAACCCCAGGGTAGATTTGTTATTCTGAAGTCTTCCTTGCTGTAGGAAGTAGTACTGCTTATAATTACCCGCCTACTGGGGCGTGGCCTCATACGCTTTATATGTGAAAGCCAAACCGGGCGTCCCTCCCTTTGTTCTCCTTCCCCTTGCTCTTTTTCCGGCGGCTGCTCCTTTGGATCGTGTGATTCAACCAGTCAAGTGAGTTCACCCCTTAATAAATGATTATCTATTTCTCGATTCTGAACTAGTGTAGAATTTTTTTTTTTTAAGCGTCCGGCCACCATAACACTTCCTGAACTCTTTCATGAGGAACTTCCACCTTCTCCCTACTTTCCCAGACAGGAAATCATTTTAGAGATTAGTGAAACGGAATAAAGATTGGGATTGTGCTTTTGTGTGAAGTTTCATATCATCATGACCATTACTGGGGAGTGGCTGGTACAACACCCAGTGGACAAAGCACCACAGACGTAAACTTCTCTAGGAGTCTGGCAGGAAGTGGTTCAATAAAGACTGGGAGCCATGCAGTTGTGGGGCACACCTTTAATCCCAACACTCAGGGAAGCAAAGGCAGATGAATTTCTGTGAGTTCAAGGCCAGCCTGGTCTACAAAGTGAGTTCCAGGACAGCCAGAGATACACAGAGAAACCATGCTTCAAAAAAATATATAAATAAATAAATAATAATAGAGAAAGAAAGGAAAAAAGAAAGAAAAGAAACACTGAGCCTTTATCAGTGAAGACAGCAAGGCGGCAGAAAGAAGAGATATTGTTCCAAGAACTAAGGTTTACTCATATAATGAAATGAGTGAGAAAGAGAAAGCATGAGAAGATACTAACATGTTGTAAGAAAAACCAGTGGTTCTGCACTGTCCATATTAAATATGATCTATGAATAGTTCACCTCTCTCAATATCTGTCACATCTTCTGGCTGCCTTGCTCTTTTGAATACTTCTTAGTGTTCTAATCTTGGAAGTGGAATCAGAAACTCCATATTCCCAAGTTTAGTCATATAGTATAAAATCTGGCTATTTAGAAGCACTCAGGAAGACTTGGCTGTGGAACTCAGCTAGCTGAGGAAGCAGTTGGTGTATGCAGTCTGGTTTCTGAGTTCTGTTTTGGGAAAGTAACAAAATATGCTAAAGTACCCATACTCAACGGCATGTACTCTGTGCTGGACCATCACAATGATGTGTGATTGGAGTACTGCCCCAGACTGAATCTTCCTCACTCCTGAACTTTCATATCGTCAGAAAGAACTATCTAGTATTCATCACTAAATCTGATCCCCTTCCTCAACTAGAAAGGGTTCTGTTGTCAGGGAAAAAAAATAGAGATATCTAGTAAAAATATGAAACCCAGAGAAGCCCAAGATGAAGAAATGACATTGAGGACTATTTGTATACAGATTAAATTTAAAGCCTTCGAGTTAGAATAAGTAAGTCATCCACAGAGACAGACCATCCACACAAACAACAGGAGGTCCAGGCACAACACTTGGACAACTTAAGTAAAAAAATGAGCCAGGAAAGAAGACTGAATCACAGTCATTCAAGGCAACAAAACGGCTCAGTGTACTTGTCCAAAAACTAAAATATTTCATGGATAATGGACTCGGGGATCTTGAAATTGAAAGAAATAATTCTGTTGAGTAAAGGGCCTTGGTGCATGTTTTGTGTGGTGACCCTAGTGTTTGTATTTCTAAGAATGAAGAGCCTCTGCCAGTAAGTTCCTGGAGCAGAGCGCCATGCTTCTGCGATGATGACCGCCCATATACATGTGAACCATAGGTTTCCAAAACTGAAGATCCTAACAGCGGCCTGGGATGAATGGGGACATGACTACATCAGAAGACACATAGGGTACTTCCTGTCCTTCCAGAGTATTTGAAAGCAACCAGGAGGTGCCATAAAAGGCTGGTGCTGATGGGCTAGTCAGAGTTCCCAGATTGTTCCCTACTTGTCACAGAACTAACAAAAATGAGCCAATGTCCTAAGTGACTCTTGATAAAACTAAAGATAAAAGATACTATAGTCTTTTTGGTTTTTTAAGACAGAGTTTCTCTGTGTAACAGTCCTGGCTATCCTGTTAGTTACTACAACTAACTCTTATAGGCCAGACTGGGCTTGAACTCACAGAGATCCATCTGCCTCTGCCTCCTGAATGTTGGGATTAAAGGCTTAAGTCGCCACCACCCGGCAAAAGTACTATAGTCTTAAGGAGATGCAGAATATCTTACAAATTAGGACAGAAGGTAAACAATTGGAAAACAATAACTATTATTTAAATTGATATTTAACAAAACATTAATAAATAATAACTTTACTTAATAAATTGTAACCTGAAATATCATCATATATGTATATTCAGTTGGCAAATTAGGATGAAACAGGTAAAAATCAATTGTAAGATTCTTAATAAAATTAGGGCAAATACATGATTTTGTAAAGCAAAATGGAAAACGATATAAAATTCAGTACATTTTATGTTAGACCCGAGGAATGAGAAAGCCTTCTTGTGGTCCATGTGCAGATAGTGTTTGCAGATGATATCTATCATTGCTTTCTCCGCCCCACCCCTACTATTTATGGCCTGAAAACTGTTCTGCTTTGGAGAATGCCCTACTGAGATCAGCTAAACCTGCTTTCGTGTTCAGCTTAGCGCAATCATGCTGTCTCTCTGCTCTTTCGTTTCTAACAAGGTTCTGGGATACAAGAAAACCCTAGGTTCCTATGTGAGAGTAATGGAATCGCATGAAACAGCAGCATCTGCAATTTGAGCAACTCAGATTCTGTCAATATGTGCAAACTCTCCTGGCCCCTGTGTCAATCATTTTGTCAATTCTTTTTCCATCTTAACCAATGTGGAGGCCAAGGGTTTGATTTAATAATCATCTTATTGTAACTGACCCAGTTCTATAGAAATTAAGTCTGACGTTTTGAAGTTTGGCAGCTTTGCCTGAATGGAAGACGATGAGTCCAAAGCGTGGGGCCCTGATAGGTAAATCAGAAGGACAACACAGTTTTTACAACTAGCCTGGCTGCAGCCTTATATGCAAAGCTTGACGTTCAGGTGTGTAATTTTATTTTTGAATGCGCTCCTTCTGTCTTGATGTTACTTAAGGCCGTGAAGGCTGGAAAGATTGCAGTAGGTACCACGTACCTCTCAATTATGTTCTTGGCCACCCAGGATGGGCAAGGGGATAAATACATTTGTTTTCTCCTTAACATTACCAGTGATTTGTGAAAATCAAAAGTAATATGTCCAGAGACATGAACTTCCTAATAAAATGTGGTGGTAGAATACATTGCTTTTCTTGGCTATTAAGGCCTTCTATACTCGTCTTCCTCTTTGGCAATACTACTATGCATCCCCAACGCTATTGACCAAACCCTAACTTGACACTATTAAGTTGGTTGCTTTGTCATTTCTTATAAATGTTTTATCAAATCATTTGCTTATTATTAGTAACATTTTTTTATTTAGAGTCCAAATTTTAAGAGTCTTGGAACTCTTCATCCACCACTGAGTCTTTTGAACCTAGCATGATATATCTATCAATAGTAAACAGGCAACAGATATAAAAGAATGGTTCGAAATAAGGAAATCCATCATGTTAATCAATAAAACTCGTTTCTCATATGTAGTAACTGTGAGTAATTAAAGAAGGACACACATTAGCATGTGACATCAATGTAATTATTAAATATCAATTTAATTATCAACTCTTAACTGATGGCCTATGACTAACATCTGCTCACTGTTGCAGATAACCATGTGATCTCACATGCAATATTTCTTACTTCTGTAATGGCCTAGGTTGCATCACAAATACGTTTTTGAGTGATTGCAGCATGTTGACTTAAATAATTAAAATATACAAAAGTTTTCTAACAGTTTATTGATGGCCTATGACTAATATAACTAATTAAATCAAGGAAAATTCAAACTAACCTAAAGAATTTTTCTCTTGATTTTAACTGCATTATTAATGAATAATTACCCTCTTATTTCTGCCCGCACACTCATGGGACAGTCGATACATTTTCTAAGCTGCAGTAGGATAATTAATGGGTGAAGGTGGGAAAAATAAGTTGGCTAGAATTTTATATAGCAATGCACAGATCAGTTATTCGAGGCCAGCAGCTGTGCCAATGCTTGATCATACTAAGGAGGATTATGAAACATGATTTGTGTCACCAACCTCCTTTGCTTACAGTGGTCATGACAGTAACTGAAGGTGACCACTTGTTCCCTCCCCCCACCCCAGAACAGCAAGCATTGTGATAGACTGCAGAGAGCTTGTCACTGTGATTTAATCACTGTGTTCTGAACATCTGTGTCAGTGAAGAGAGAAGCTATCTTTGAAGAAAATGAAAATGAAAGATCACAAGTGTCAAGCCTTGAAAGGCAACAGTGCACAGTGGATTTTGTGTATGTAAATGGAGACTTACCTGAAAACCAACTCTCACGGTAGATGAAAAAGTATCATTTGAAAGTAGAATTTAAAAAAAAACAAAAAAAAGATTCATGCTAAAGTTAATGGCCTTCAAACTATTGTGGTAGGTAGAGGGAAACTGGCCACAATCTACATAAAAGTAATCAAACGACTAATGATTTCAGATACAACCACATGATAGAAATGACGTGAGGACAGATTAATGATTATAGCAATGGTAACAATCTTGTTTAAGTACTTACATTTAATATTAAATAAAGTATGACAATTAGTTCAACAGATACAATGATTCTAATTCTCCCTATAAATAGCACATATTCTAAAAGCACAACCAGAATGAAATGTTCCTTTGTTTTCTTTGAGTTGGGATTCATCATATTTTCCCTAGTTGTATCGTCAGTCAGCAAGCACGGTCCCTCTGATCTGTTTACCGCAGTCTGGAGTGGAGAACAAGCACCAAGCACTTTGTCTGATTCCGTAGGAAATGCCTTACATTGCAGAATGGACTGGAGTGTCTCTGCCTAAAGCTTCACCTGGAGTAGTTGTTGTTTGAAAAAGACAATTCAACTAAAAACCGAAACAAAGAAAGAATTTACAGTGAAAGACTAATTAATCTGGGCTTTGTGAATCATGAAAATGGATTCAACACTCATATGGTTCCTTTGAATGCTGAATTGCAGTATGTATTAAATTCTCTCTCCCTTTCGCGCTGTTACAGTTTGAATGTAAAATGTTGCTACAGGCCAGTGTGTTTGAATACTTGGTCTCAGTGGGTGGACTGCCTTGGTAGGCAGCTTCCCAAGAAAAGGGTCCTGGAAATGGCCCTAAGTATGATAGCCCAGCACGGGGTCTCTCCACTTCTGTACTGTCTGCAAAATGTAGTCAGGCATTGTATGTAGGAATATATGTGCATATTTATATGCATAGACACACACATATATATAAAACAATTAATGGAAAAAGAAGCCATGAATTTGAAGGAAAGAAAAGAGTGGTATATGGGAGAGTTTAGATGAAGGAAAAGGAAGAAGAAAATTATATAATTACGTTATGATGCCCCAAAATAAAAGAAGTAATTTTAAAAGATTGGAAGCTATGAAAGAAAAATACCAGCTGACTTATAAATGAGAAGCCATTTTCCTAGAGAAACATGAAAGTCTAGAGACCAAGAAATGATGGAACGATGCATTTGGAGCCTGAAAGAAAATTACTGTCAACCTAGATTATTTAAATAAAGAAAATTATTCTTTATAATAAAAAGAGAAGACCTTCCAAAACAACCTCAAATGACAGGAATTCCCAGACATTGAACAAGTCTTGCAGACGATACTCAGAGGAATCTTACACATAAAAGAGGAAGGCAAACACAATCAGGAGAGCACAGCAAAGAATAAATCCCTCTGTCATTTAGTGAGTCCCTGAATCAAAATGAAATTAAAAAGAGAGCTGGCAAGGTAACTCAGGGGTAGAATGCTCGCTCAGCCTCCATGAGACCCGGTTTTATCAATGTTATTTGAAAAAACTGACATGAGATAAAACAATCACATCAGCGGGAAAATCAATTGAATAGACACTTTTCAAAAGAAGTATAACTGGACGATGACTATTTAAAAGTGGAACATATCCACCCATCAGGAAAATACAGATTGCAACTACACTGAGATTATACCTCAGGCCAGTCAGAGCAGTTGGAAAGAAAGCAGGAATCCTTATGTCTGCTAGAAGAGAGATGAGTTAGTACAAACTCATGGAAATTAGTATGGAGTGTCCTCCGACTACCGTATCATCCAGGTGTACCATTCCTGAGTGCTCACCGAAAGTAGTCAAAGGCAGCATCAAGTAGATTTACCTACGCAGCCCTGTGTTGCCATGGTGACGTTCAAATAGTCAGCTCATGGAATAGGTATCGATCTATTACCAAATGAATGGATAAGGAAAATGTGATAAACAACACACGCCCAGAGAGACGGGAGAGAGAGGAGGATGCATAACATAAAAAAGAAGGAACTGCAGTTTGCAAAAGAATTGATAGAACTCAAAATATTTTTAATTTAATTTTAGTTATTTATTTATTGGTTTTTCAAGACCGGGTTTCTCTGTGTAACCATGGCTGTCCTGGCTCTTGCTCTGAAGACCAGACTGGCCTCAAACACAGAAATTCACTTATCTCTGCCGCCCTGGTGCTGAGATTAAAGGCATGTGCCACCACTGTCCAGCTGGAAATACCATATTTTAAAAAATAAACCCGACTCAGGAAGACAAGTAATGCATGTTTTCTTAGTGGGAAAAAATAAAAACATATGAATATGTATGAAATTATGTATCTGTATCATGAGGGAGTGATGCGGGAAATGGGCCATAAAAGAAAGTATGAGGGGCCAATACGATCCAAGAATATAATATGCCTGTGTGAAATTGTCACAATACCACTCATTATTTTGTACCATTAATATACGTGAAGAGATAGAGTGTCATATTAATTGCTCAGGGAAATGCAGCATTTTATAAGCTGTATGTTACGTTTTATATTTGTTTACATAAAATGAAATTACCTTTCAAAAATTAGAAAAACCTCAAAACTAATGAGCCACTACCACCTTCATCAGAGGAAACATAAATTTCCTCACTTCTGAGTCTTAAAATTGTTTCAATACAAGCCTATATAAATATCATGAAAAAAATGAAAGCACCGAGAGTAATTTTATATTCTTAAACTTGTACCAATTCTCTGTAGATATGTTTGATTCATACAGCCAGTGTTGTGTTTCATTGTAAATGAAGTCTAATATTTGAAAGTAAAATAATATGGTCACAATGAAAATCTTTAAAGATTACTGATGAATTTTAATTAGACTCCGACCATGACTTCCAGGTACATTTTATTTTTCCAAGAAGTATCATAATTCTGTCGATTAATTATGCCAACGGTTCAGTGGTTGTACTGGAGATTTAACAGATGAATCTTATTATTACCAAGCGAGCTAAACTAAGCTTTCTTCTGGAAAAAAAATCACATTTAAAAAGCCATGAATTTCTTGCTGTGTGGGAAATTGGAGCTAATTTCTCTTCTCTTCATGATTTGTGAGTGGGGGATATACCAGACAATTGTGAAGTATGAATAATTCAGTTGTTACCTGGGATTTGACGAAAAATGCAAACTACAGAAAGCCTACTTGGGAACACATTTTTGCAAAAATAAATAACTAAACAAAAAAATTACCACCAATAGAAAAAGCACCACTACTAATCTGGCTCATAAATGGAATATTGAAAGAAAAATAGGATCATTTTAAACCAAAGATGATAAGACAGAGTCCCAGAAACTATCAAGGCTAGCTTTTGAGACTGATTCCTCTGTTACCACACAGTTTGGGGGCGGTGCTGCCTTGGCTGTTCTCTTGGAGTGATTTTCCGTACATGAGGTGGCATCATAAGGCTTGGAGAACAGTGCAGCACAGTCTACTCACACTGTGCACTGCACAGACTCCTGGTCTATCCTCTGCCACATAAATCCTAGAAGACCCTGGGTCACATGAAGAGCTGAGTCTGATTCCTGTTTATGAATAGTTCTGTTCCTCTTGTGAGTGCTGAGATAGGTGACTGCTGTACAGAAAACGTAAATATGCAGCTACAGTGTGAGCAGGAAGGTGTCTGGACTAATTTCCTCTTGCTCTGCAACCAACTGCCGCACGGTGGCTTACGGCCACACTCGCTTGTTAAGATAGAACTCACCTGTTCACTCTCAATAAATGTTGATTCCTTAATTTCCCTGTTGCTGTTTCCAAGAGAAGCAGCGCCTGTGTTGGTTTTCTGTGGACGTGGACAAGCTTCCCCTTAATGTACAAGTCTGTCCTCTGTTTACCCAGACCCTTACAAGATCTCATCCTTGCAATGGAAGGCACATTGTTCCAGAATCCCAGGCTGAAGCACTAACTGACATATGTGATAGCAGTAAAGGACAGGGTGACTTCAGAACTGGGGCTGGGGAGATCTACAAAGCCCACTTTATCTTCTTCTGGTGCTTATGTATGATGGGGAAGTCAGTGATCACAGAGGATGAAGTGGTCAACAACTCAGCAGAGATAAAAGCATCTCTGAGCTTCTGCAATGTGCATTTATTTCTATTAAACTATCAAAATTCACTCTTGACAAACAACTACTTTTTAATTGGTCAAATACTCAGAAAAAAAAAACATAACACAGAACAAAATGAGATAGAATTGTGGGCCCTAGCCCTTCTCTGTTCCAATTCATGGCCACAAAAATGAAAATATTCTTAGCTAAATAAGAATAAAAAAAGATTTAGGAACCCCTCATCAAATCCTGATCTGGGAATGCTAGGTGTGGAAAGCCAGAATCCCTGGCAGCCATCCTCCCTACAACATGGAAAACCTGAGACAATGACATCAATGTGTGCTTGGCATTTGCCTTCTCTACTAGGGCTTTACATATTCTTGGTAACTCTTCTATCTTATGAAGTAGAAAGTAGAACTTTAAGAGGGCTAAATAGTATCTCTCACAGAAGTATGAAGGTGATAATTGACTCTCTTAGTTTATGTTTTTTATTTAAAAGTATCCTTATACTGCCTCTTACTTTGGTAAGAGACTTTCTTAAGAGAGTTTGTTTCTCTATGCATTTACTTACCAAGTACACACAAGCATGTGTACAGATGTGTATGCGCATCCTCCTGAGCTGGATGGCTTGAAATACTTAGGTGCATCTATTTATTTAATACCTAACTCATTGCAACAATCCCAGACATACTGCATGATTAATAGAAAATGTAACTAAACTTAACATGACTGGTGGAATTTTCATCTCTTCACTTGACACCAATTACTATCCATCCATTAGCATGCCATTCTGGTTCACATTTTGCAAACCCAAATATTATGAGTAACTTGAAAATGAGTTATTAGAGAACACTGTGCCCGTAACTTAGTATCAGTTGTGGAATGGAATTAAGTGAAAATCTCCAGCTGTAGAGTTTTCAAAGTTAAATGGAGCTGGAGAATAGTAATAGCTATGCACTTTGAGTCTTCTAGAACCAAGATAAAAGTCAACCCTTTACTAGGTTCTAAGGTAAATCAATACTACTTTGCTTGGAATAATTTAATCATGTGACCCTTTTCTCCACCCACCATGCTAAGAAAATGCAGAGTGATAAAAGATCTGTGAGATTATCCTGTCTGATACTGTATTTCTGCAATAGTGCCTATGAAATAGTAGAGATTCAATTGCTATGTATCTGTTAAATCCAAGAAACACAATGGGCTGCTATTCTAGAGAATTCTCTAGTCACACATACAAGACATTCTAAACTTCCAAATTTTCCTTCAATGGTTGCAAAGTTATTATACTTGTCACTGGGGTCTTGTGTGCAATGAAAATGAAAACTTTTGTTCACTTTAATTTACCACTAACATATTGTAGAGAAGAAAAAAACTTCATTTCTAGTAATTTCCATATATATCAACACAGGTTGATCATCTACTTTGATAATGTCTTTACACACTTACAATTAAACACTACCAAATTCTAAGATGCCCAATAGTTTGGTTTTGTTACCTCACTTTTGACCAAACCATCCTCTTCTTCCAGAGATTTGGTCATTTTCTATTTCTCCTTGAAGAGTTTTGTTCAGTTGTAGTTTTCAAGGAATTTGTCTTTTCATCTAAGTTGCAAATCTATGTGTATGAAGCTATTTTAGGATTTTTATCATTTCAATGCCTGCATGATAGAAAGTGATGTAATCCATATGGATCCTCATGCTATTCTTCTGTTTTATTTCCCTGTGAGTTTAGTGAACATTTACCACTATGATATTTTCAATGAATGGGGTTTTGTGTTTATTGGTTGCTTTTTTCTGTTCCCCTAAGTTTAGCTTTATGGGTCTGCTCTTAATTTATTAATTCTTTCCTTCTACTTGATTTGAATTAATTTTATTCCCTTTTTATCTTTTTCTAATTCCTTTTTTAATTAATTTTTTTTTATTAAAAATATCTGCCTCCTCCCCACCTCCATTTTCCCTCCCCCTCCCCCCACTCCCCACACCCCACTCTCCTTCCCCTCCCTTTCCAGTCCAAAGAGCAGTCAGGGTTCCCTGCCCTGTGGGAAGTCCAAGGTCCTCCCCCCTCCATCCAGGTCTAGTAAGGTGAGCATCCAAACAGCCTAGGCTCCCACAAAGCCAGTACGTGCAGTAGGATCAAAACTCAGTGCCATTGTCCTTGGCTTCTCAGCAGCCATCATTGTCCACCATATTCAGAGAGTCTGGTTTTATCACATGCTTATTCAGTCCCAGTCCAGCTGACCTTGGTGAGCTCCCAGTAGATCAGCCCCACTGTCTCAGTGGGGGTGGGTGCCCCCATCGCGGTCTTGAGTTCCTTGCTCATGTTCTCCCTCCTTCTGTAAAACTTGGCTATCTACTTGAGAGCTCTCCTAGCAAGGGCAGTTAAGGCTGCACATTTTACTCTGAACATCCCTTTATCTGACTCTTACAAATTTTGGTATGCCGTGTTTTCATTTTGATTCAGTTGACAATATTTTACCCTCCAGTCCTGGGGAGACTCCTCAGTGGTTAAGACTACTTGTCACTCTTGTAGATGACCCAGGTTCAATTCCCAGCAACCATACAGTGGCTCACAACTGTCTGACTCTAGTTCCAAGGAATCCCTCTTCTGGCCTCAGTGGGCATCAGGCACACATGTGTACAGTGGGCATCAGTGTATAGGCTATATATGCAGGCATAACAGCCACACAAGAAAAAAAAAAGTAAAATTAAAATTTACCTTTGACTATGAAGTGAGACAATGTCAAAAGAGGGGGCTCTTCTGAGATTTCCCCCTTGGACTTACATAACATTTGGAACTGTGAACTGTGTTGTTTAAATTCTCTATTGTTGGAACAATTTTCTGTTATTCATTTCTAGTTTCATTCCACTATCATTAAAATAATTTTTGATTGTATTCGAATGCTTCTAAAAATGTTAGGCATTATTTTGTGGCTAAAGGTTTGGTCTACCTGCTTAAAAATTTCAGGTACACTGAAAATTCTGCCTTGGTTGTATGAAATGCTACATGCTGTCATTTAGACTGAGCTGGTTGTAATGTTGGTTGTTCTATGTTGTTGATTTTCTGTTACCTATTTCATGTGATCCCTAGATAAGAGTGTTGATATATCAACTAGTACGAATTTGTTTTCCTCTCTGTTAGCTTTTACTTTCCTTAACTTAAAACTTCCTTCAAAAGTTTTACACATAACTAAACCAAAGACTTTCCTTAGTGAATTAAGCTTTTCATTGTTATGCAATTTCCTTCTTTTCGACTAAAAATTCTATTTGATCTATTCACAGTCTGCTTTGTTAGATATTCTAAAACCTACCTCAACATTCTGTCCATCAGTGATTGTAGGATATGTTCATTTCTATTTTTTTTCTCTTTGAATGTAGAAATATTTTATAATTGAAGCAATATCATAGGTAGCATATAGTTGGCTAATGTTCCATGTTTAGCTCTTTCATAAAATAATCGTGTCTTTATTGAGTGCTTAAATATTTTGAGTTTAATGTGCCGTGTGTGTGCACACATGTATGCATGTGCTATTGTTCCCTTTAAGAATAGAAGAATTTTAAATGTGTAGATTTCTGTAGTGGATTTAGTTTTGGCAGCATTAGTTTAAGTTAATTTAACTGAAAAGACTCATAAACCCAGTGAATTCTGGATATCATACTAAAATCATTTCTCATGTAATGAATAGTTATAATACATAATTACATAATCGTATGTAATTAAGACAAAATGGATTTTTGCTTCTTCTGGCACTCAGACTCAACACTGATATGAGGCTAAATCTATATTTAAACTGGCAATTTTATAAGAAACAAGTAAGAAATGGGAGTAAAGTATATAAATCCCAGAAAGCTCAAACATGCTGCTTAACTATTAAGGGTGTAACCATGTTTACCAGGTAATTTTCCATCTACTGTGGATTATAGGTTAAAATTTTGGATATAAATTTATTTATTCCAGCTCTATATGGAAGAAAGAAAAGTAATTCAAATGGTACTAACACCTTAAATTCAAGAGTTGAAACTATAAAACTGTTAAAACATGAATTTAAATCATTACAGATTTTAAGTGTACAATTGCTTTTTTGTATGATAGATAAGTCAAACACCCTTCAAAAAGAAATTTATCAATATTAAAATGTTTGTACTTCAATGGTGAATGAAAATGAGGACAGGACTGCTCATGGTTGAGGAGAAGGACTTTATTGTAGATAAGAGGGAGTATACAACCAGAGGCATCTGGAAGGATCCAGACTGGACATGACCAGCAGAATAGACTGGTCCAGAGAGGAGGCAAGGGAGAGTGAGGAGAGAAGGAGAAGAGAGAAGGGGAGAAATGGATGGAGAGAAGGGCTGAAGATCAAGATAACCAGGAGCAAATCAAGAGATAAGAAGAACCAAAAAGGCAAAGAACCAAAATTATGGAGTTAAATAGCAATATAGAAATCAGAACCTGGGAAAAGGGAAGTGGAGGCAGAGGGAGAGGTTTAGGGTAGGGGTCAGGGTGAGAAGTTTTGGGAGGAGCCACAGGTACTGAGTGAATCTTGTCCGAGGTTTCTTTTGGTCCTGAGGAACACAATCTATTGAGAAAGTTGAAAGGCAGTCCACAGGATCAGAGAAATGACTGAGAGTTTATACCAAGATGGCATGTAGCAATTTCCTCCACCTTAGATCTTGGAGAGAAAGTTTTTAAGACAGAAGGAGGAAAAAAGGAGTGAAACAACAGGTTACTTTAAAACAGGATGTCTACATGGAAATAAAACCCTCCATCCTGGAGGGAAAACGTCTTAAGACAGGAAGAAAACAACTCAAAATAGCTCCAGGAAGTCTCTGGAACAGACCAGATTCTCTCGGGTCCTCCCTCCCCAAGAGTGTGTAAGCAATAAAGACTGCAGGAAGTTGCTCTCAGGAAAGCTCATCTGACCAAAGGACCCAAGTTTAACCTAACAGCTAGGAGGAAGCAGAGACTAAATGAGATGCCTAGAAAATGTTCAGACCAACTTATCCAAGGACACTCTCCAGTCTGTTGAGCTACCTACCTGCAGGCTCAGTACATCTGTTAATTCCTGTGAATTCATAAAACACAGAATAAAATTGCTCAGTCTCACATTAACTCTGTATTTAACTTTCAAAGAGCTTGCAAAATTATTTACAAAGGTACTGGATAGTCTGTGTCCACACAATACTGTGAAGAAATCTGTCTTACCACAGCCTCGCCAATACTTGTTAGCCGTTCAGTTTACAGCTTTCGTAGGTTTGAAAGTTGTCTTAGTGTGGGCTTGCATTTTCCAGTGAACACTAATGTGGAGCAACAGTCCCTACTCTTCTGCAACTGCCTAACCAGAAATGGGATTTCAGGGATGCAGCCACACTAGGCAAGAGGGCAAACTTACTCATATGTTGATTTGACCACTTATAAACTTTTCTTTGGAGAAAAGTATCTTTAACTAGGCTGCTCATTTTAACAGAGTTGATTTTTATGGTTGAGCTAAGCAGTAGTCTTTGTATTTGGTATTGTGTAATACTATTCTTGGGGAAACATGGGCAAATGTCAACTCACCCCAGCTAGAGAAGTGTTGACAGATCAAAGTGTGGACAGCACCGAAGTCCAACTTGGCTAATCAGTGAGGTTTATTTGTGTTAAAGGAATAATGGTGAGGGGTAACTTACAGGAGCAGAAACGACTCAAGGAGAGCAGCACAGCTAAGTCCAATGTAGCACGGGTACAAACCATTGTTCCACAGCAACATCCTTTGTTCTCGTTGTCTTGTTTCTCTTCATTTAAGAAGTCTTTCTCAAATGTCTGGTGATTCCTTGACTGTTTGCTTTCATTTACTGAAATTTACTTGCTGCAAGCTTTATGAAGTAGCCTCACTGAAGGAAGTCTCAAGTGTAGATACATGAAAATCTTTCCATGCTTCTGGGTTTTTTGTTTTGTTTTGTTTTGTTTTGTTTTGTTTTTCTAAGCGTGGAGGTGGAGTGGATAAAAAATTTGCTGGGAGCAGTTTGGATAAGAAGCAGTGAAATAGAACCGCTCGCTCCGGTAAAGACATGCTGGATTAGCACAGCCCTTTATGGGTCGCTGTGCACTGTGTGTGATGCCACGGGTGTTCATGCCTTCATCTGGGTTCAGCATAGGCCTTCTTGATATTTTTCTAGAACATCAAGAGGCTCATTAACGCTAAAAATTTTATCTCCTAAGAGAGTTCATGTTTCAAAAAGAGAGTATCTACTTGATCTTTAGAAGTAAGCACTGTCAAGACTCTCTGCTTGCTTCCTGTGTTTTCATCCTTGAGCACATGGACCTTCAAGTACTGGGGAGCACATCCCCTGGGAACTCTATCAGATGGCATTAGTAACCCAGTCCTCATTTCCATTAGGTGTAGTTGCCCCTGCCTTGATAACTCAGTTACAGCTTTGCCTGCCTGCCCCACTCCAAATGTCTTTTATTCTATCTTATTTTCTTCTCTATTTGTCCATGTGGATTTGAAACCTTGTTTTTATTCTTGTAATAACATTTAATGCGGTCTTTGTGAGACAAAGGAAATACGATTTTCAGTGTGCCATTTTTAACTAGAAATTTAACGTATCATTTTATTTCAATAAATTGGAGATAACAGAGCTGACACAGACCAACAAATGCCTTGGCTTTTAGTATCCAAATGTATCTTTCCAAGTTAAATGGTGCAATTAAGACAACATGTTAAATAACAACCCTGCCCCACTTCTCTGAGGAGGTCCAAGTAATAAATGAGTCAATGAAAGCTAAGTCCCCCATTTAACGCATTATTTAATGTGACAAGATTCTGTGGGAAACTGGCACTGTTTTAACCGATAAAATATGTGAGACCGAGTTCTGAAAGGCCTGACTTATTGTTCCAGAGAAGACTGCTAAAATCTGTACATCCTTTCTATTTGAGAGATAACCTTTGTGTTCAGCCTGACCCATCGGACTTTGCGTGGATGAAAACCTTGGCAGGTATCCAGCGCAGGTAATTTGTGGTCTAAGAGAGATAATTTCTATCACATCCATCATTTTCTACTTTGTTCCATGAAAAGAATGCCCTGACCACGGGAGACTCTTGGCACCGGACAGGGTGAGATAAAAGTGAGAGGAGCTGGTGCGAGCGGATCAGGTTGAAGGCATACGTGATAAGGCAACATATTTGGTTATTTTGGGAGACATCGGCAAACCTCAAATAATACAGGCAGTCTTGGTGGTCCTTGCTCTGCCGCTCCATTAACCTGTTAATAGAGCTGCTCTGTGACTTGTTTGTGGAGATTTAAACAAAACACTTCCCTTCCAGTCACCGAAAGGAGTGCTCTTGAATGTTACTCTCTAAGATTGATGCCAGCGGAGGTCGTGAACCGGAGCAGGGGAATTAGCAGGCACGGGGCTGACTGTCAGGCTTCCAGAACATTTATCTTAGAGATAAAACCTTGTATTTTATTTTCAAGGATATCCAGGAGTAGGCAAAGGTAATGTAATTATTCTCAGAGGAAGTACACAGCCGTAGAACAATGGGAACACTTAAAAGGTGCCCTTAGCCATTTCACAAACCAAAGGCTGAAAAGACTCTGTTCATTCCTTTATGATGTCATTACGAAAACACCATGGAAACCAAGGTTCATGAATGTAAATTGCTAGGGAAGCAATCGACATAATTAATGGAGGAGAAAGTGTTCTTTTAAAAATGTTCTTTACAATCTGAACTTGAATGTAGTATTGTCTAAAATGTGTGAATAATGGCCTTCAATTTGGGCTTGGATACACTTTTCTCTCTTGGGTATCTATGGAGCATGAATGTGAACCAGGCTCTGACCCTGCCTTGTTATTCAGGAACAGTACAGGACAGATGACAACAAAGGTGCCTGAGTACCTAGGAGTCTTGACCCCACTTTTGTAGATACACCATATTCATTCCAGGATAACACAATCTAAAATATTACAGCAAAGTTCTAAAATTGACTAGCTTTATCTTCTAAATATCCATGCCTTTTCTCTGGCTAACAAGATTGACCATTGGGATATATGTCATAGTGTGTGTGCTAGATCCCCGAAGGTTTTTGATGAAAATGACCATCACAAGCAGTAATTTAAAATGCAATTTTACTATTACAATTTTTACAAAGATTCCACACCACACACATTAGACAGCAATCTCAGTAATGTGGGACTATTACAAAGAAAACTTATTGATAAATAACAACTGGCACCAAAACCTCTTCAAAGCTTTATTAGGTGCTTTGCCCCTGAAACCACCAGTGCACCGCAGCAGACTTGATTTTTAGACTTGTCACAAGTAGTGGCATCAGCGAGACCAAATGTTAGAGACCAAGGTCAGATGGAATTTGGGAGACAATAAAACCAAGCCTGGCAGATTTCATCTCTCAGTCATTAGGCCAGTTCTCAATGAACCCCTCATTTCAATAAGAGACAAAAAAAAAAAAAAGGCTGAGTTGAGGAGTATATTATATTCAACCTAAGCACACACAGAATTTCATTTTGACTCTCCAAGTGTGTCTGCACCTGGCCTTCTTTTACAAAAGGTTACAGTTCTAAGTCGTGTGTGTGTGTGTGTGTGTGTGTGTGTGTGTAAATCCATAAACCATAGGACCTCAGTCATAGGGCATACAAACTAGAAGCTCCCACTGAGAGGGAAGAGAGTGGCTGAAAACACCAGGTCATTATCCATTGAGAATTTTCTAAATTTTTATATAAGTTTAGAAGGATTGGGTCTATTAAGCACAAAGCAGAACTCAGATAAAGCTGAAGGGCATAGAGACTGTTGTCTAGGAAGGATGTCTGTCAGGTTCAATGTCAAGCTGTTAAGATCTTCCGCAAGAAAGGTTTTAAGTTTCTTTTTTTTTTATCTTTTTTTTCCCTTTTTATTTATTTTTTATTCTTTTTTAATTAAAATTTCCACCTGCTCCCCGTTTCCCATTTCCCTCCCCTCCTCCCAAATATTGCCCCCTCCCCCCGCTCCCCTCCCCCTATCCCCACTCCTCTTCTCCTCCCCCCACACCATTCCCCCTCCCTCTCGATACTGAAGAGCAGTCCAAATTCTCTGCCCTGCGGGAAGACGAAGGTCTTCTATCTACGTCCAGGAAGGTGAGCGTCTAAACAGGCTAAGCTCCCACAAAGCCAGTTCATGTATTAGGATCGAAGCCTAGTGCCATTGTCCTTGGCTTCTCATTTGCCTTCATTGTCCGCCATGCTCAGAGAGTCCAGAATCAACCCATGCTTATTCAGTCCCAGACCAGCTGGCCTTGGTGGGCTCCCAATAGATCAGTTCCACTGTCACAGTGGGTGGGTGCATCCCTCGTGGTCCTGATTTCCTTGCTCATCTTCTCCCTCCTTCTGCTCCTCATTTGGACCTTAAGAGCTCAGACCGTTGCTCCAAATTGAGACTCTGTCTCTACCTCGATCCATCGCCAGATGAAGGTTCTAAGGTGATATGCAAGATATTCATCAGTATAGGATAGGGTCATTTCAGGTTCCCTCTCCTTAGTTGCCCAAGGTACCAGCTGGGAACATATTCCTGGACACCTGCGAACCCCTCAAGAGTCAAGTCTCTTGCCAACCCTAAGATGGCTCCCTTAGATAGGATATATACTTCGCTGCTCCCGTATCCTCCCTTCCTATATCCCAACCATCCCAGTCCCCCGAGCTCCTCCCATCCTCCCCTTCTCATGTTTCTCATCCTATTTCCCCTTTGCCCCATGCCATCTCACCCGCAAGTTCCCAGTTTTTGCCCTGCAATCTGTCTACTTCCCCTCTCCATGCGGATGACTATATGATTTTCTTTGGGTTCACTTTCTTATTTAACTTCTCTAGGATCACAAATTATATGCTTAATGTCTTTTATTTATGGCTAGAAACCGATTATGAGTGAGTACATCCCATGTTCCTCTTTTTGGGTCTGGGATACCTCACTCAGGATAGTGTTTTCTATTTCCATCCATTTGCACGCAAAATTCGAGAAGTCATTGTTTTTTACTGCTGAGTAGTACTCTAATATGTATATATTCCACATTTTCTTCATCCATTCCTCCATTGAAGGCATCTAGGTTGTTTCCAGGTTTTGGCTATTACAAACAATGCTGCTATGAACATAGTTGAACAGATACTTTTGTCATTTGATGGGGTATCTCTTGGGTATATTCCCAATAGTGGTATTACTGGATCATGGGGTAGGTTGATCCCAAATTTCCTGAGAAATCGCCACACTGATTTCCAAAGTGGTTGCACAAGTTTGCATTCCCACCAGCAATGAATGAGTGTGCCTCTTTCTCCACAACCTCGCCAGCAAAGGCTATCATTGGTGTTTTTGATTTTAGCCATTCTGACAGGTGTAAGATGGTATCTCAAAGTTGTTTTAATTTGCATTTCCCTTATTGCTAAGGAGGTTGAGCATGACCTTAAGTGTCTTTTGGCCATTTGAATTTCTTCTGTTGAGAATTCTCTGTTCAGATCAGTGCCCCATTTTTTTATTGGGTTCATTAGCATTTTAATGTCGCATCTTTTTTCTTCTGCATCTTTTTTTTTTCTTTTTTCTGTGTTGGGAATTGAACTCAAGACCTTTTTGTGCATCCCTGGCCAGGGCTCTCCCAATAAATCACATGTCCAGGCTTATATATTCATCCTTGGCTTAAGGACCAGACCTCATATAATCTGAATCCACTCCTGCTTTTGGAACTCCCTACTAATTTGGAAGCCTGGGACATTCCTGGCCTTGTTAACCGGTGGTAGAACAGTAGGCAAAGCCTATCTTTCTGTTAGTTTCTTCACACCTGGGGATATATTAGTGGTGTGAGAACCGGTGCAATTTGTCTGCACTTGACCCCCAATTGTTTCTGTCTTGGGCACCCTGCTGAGTACCACTCCTTAATTGGCTCAGTGGTGGCTTTAGTCATCTAGCTCCTCACAGCCCTGTTTCTTCTGAGTCTCCCAGCTTCCTGGCCTGCTAGGGTTTTATTTCTTCCCCATGGAGCACACTTTGATGAGAAACATTACAAGGGAATTTGGGTGACTCTCCTAATCTGTAAAGCAATTAATTAAAGTTCCCAGCGCAATCCCCGTGGTTCCACCTCCGCACATAGAGGCCCCTGGCTCTCCTGCCTTGAGCCTTCCTTTATCCTCAGAACGGATCTGCTTGAACATGCAGGGCAGTGCCCCTTCTGCTCTCCAGTTCATTTTGAAAATCCTCTCGTGGAATCCTTCTGTGAAAAGACCAAAGCTGTCAAATTGGGTTAAAAACAAACAACAAAACTGAGCAACATGCTATTCACAAAAAACTTCCTCAGAGCTTCTGACGAGGAGCAATTGACAGTATAAGAGCTAAAACGGCAAATGCGAGTGTTTGGCAGAGGCCAGAATGTTCATATTTTATCAGCAAAGCTTGGATATTAAAAGGGGCACAAAAGGGAAAGTTTTAAAATTATAGTTGGCACAGTTCATTCACAGAATAATCAAAACACAATAACACTATTAGTAAAATAATTACGTATGCCCAGATCCGTGAAGTCCCCCAAAAGCCAACAAGGAGACCGAGTCCCATATGTAAAAGCAAAGAGCCTTTATTTTATACAAGTTTGCAAGTCGGTCTCTTTGTATGTCTAACGTATTGGAATAATCAAAGAGGCTTGAGCTCAGTTAGAGTTGGGTTTTTTAAAGTATTAAAGATGGGGGTGAGGGATTTCTAAGGTTCAGGGCCCCTGATTGGCTGATATCTGTCTAGGGGTGCCCTGGTGAATGTGTGTTGGCAGGTGATCCTATCCACAATGGTTAGAACGTTAGGCATTTCCTTTGGATGGTCTGTTCCTGGGTGGTGCTCGGTTTATGGTCCTTCCTGCAAACAGGTATTGGTTCAGGGTAAACTACTGAGACTCAGGCCTCCATTAATCTTATCATAGCTAGGCCCAACACTGGAGGATGATAATGGTTGGAAGAACTTTCTTTGGGTGGTCTGTTTCTCATGGCTTGCTCCTATAATGTGTGTGTGTGTGTGTGTGTGTGTGTGTGTAAAAACGTATTAGAAATGTAAGGAAAACTGATAAAAATCAAATGATATCATCAATGTAATGAAATCATTAAAGTTTAAAGCTTGAAATAAAGGAATAGAAAAAACTAATACTGGAAAAGCTTCTGTGTGTATATATACAAATACATGTGGGAATACACATGCTCGTTTCTATGTAGGATCTACTCCTGTGTGTATGTATAAATACATATGTGATTACACATGCTCGCTCATGCATAGGATCTACTTCTATTCTATCCATTTGTCAAATAAAAGCATCTATCAAAAGAGAAAGCATTAAATTTTAAAAGGAAGAATTTTATAGTTCGTTGAACCTGTACTTACCAAATTACTTTAAAAATACAATTTATATATTTTACTCCCCCCCAGTAAACAGTCTCCAATATGCAAGTATCAAGGAGAAAATTCAAAATCTAGAGACATGGGGAATGGAGAGATGATGGCTAAGCAGATAAGAGTATGCATTGCTCTAAAGAGGACTCATGTTCAGTTTTCAGCACTTACACTGGGCAACTCAAACCACCTATAACTCTAGCTGCAGAAAATCTGATTCCTCATCCCTCCACAAGCACCTGCTACATACAGGGGCACACACCCACAATGAAAAACAATAAAAATTACATATAGAAAATTTATATAGAGAAAGAGAAATAGAATAAAACCTATATTCATAGGAGATGCATATGTTTAAATATTAATAAATCAAAATAATAAGTTTTCTGTATCACAGTGATAGGTTTCTCTGGTGCCTTCAGACTGCCAATGAACCCTGAATACAGGAACCCAGTGCTCCAAGCATTCTTAGCATAGCCTGCATTGTGTATGCCAACATCAAAAAGCAATTAAAAGTTTTTCTCTCATCCAATTTATGTTGATTTAAGAAACAAGACATTGGTAAAAAGACATCGAGATGATGGGTTTTCATGCAGTGAGGCCCTGGCATTTTGGATTCCTAAATTTTTTTTCTTTTTTTAATTTTGAAGCTTCTTGGAACCTGGGCTATTTCTCAAGATGAGTATAAGAGGAGGTCATGAAACAATTTAGGAACTAGCATCACTCTGCATGAATTATTGGCTCAGATTCTAGAGAGAATGCCAGCAGGCTGGCTTACAATAAAGTAAGTTTTGTTCTTTTCTTCTTGGCTCATTTTTAAGCATCTGCTGAAAGATTACAGCTTTTCCCATGTAGCCAACACAGCCCCGACATTAAAAGGAAATTAGAATATACCTATTGGGTTAAACTTGTACTTGGTTTGGAAATGTTCTCTTCCTTTACTTGTGTGGTGCTTTAAATAAGAATGTGCCCCATCGGCTCATTTGTTTGGATGCTTCATCTTGAGGGTGTACTGCTTCTTGGGAGGGATTTGGAGATGTGCCTTCTTGGAGGAACCGTGTCACTGGGAATGAGCTTTGAGATTTCAACAAGCCCATTCCAAGCCAACTCTCTCCCTCTCTCCATGCCTCCTGTGGATCCAGATGTAGAATTGGCAGCTACCATGTATGCCTAAGTGCGGCCATGCTCCCTGGCATGAGAATTAATAGACTAAACCTCTGAAACTATAAGCAAGCCCCAATGAAATGTTTCCTTTTATGAGACTTACCATGATGACGGTGCCTCTTCACACCAATAGAATGCCGACTAAAACAAACTGAATTTAGCTTATATGTTAAGAGAAGCTAGAGGAGGAGAAGCAAGAGAGAGAGGAGTAGGAGGGGGGGAATTGCATGGGAAGGATTAGAGATGGTAAAAAAGCTGCTCAACTACTGCCAGTGAGTTAAGCAAAGAGTGTTGCATTAGTGAAAATGATTGTTTTTGCAAAAGAAGGCAGATAAAGTCATTCCTATCGCCATCACTAGCAAGAACAAATGTGTACATTGTCCACCTTACTTACCCCAAATAATGAGAACTGCCTGCTCTAGGCCCTACTCTGGCTGTGCTCCTTCCTAACAGAATGAAAGCCCACACGATAAAGGGGGTATGGCTCATAAAGTGCACACCCCCAATCAATCCTCTGATGTGGGATGTCTTTCTGTATGCTGTGAATATGTTTTATTACTATTGGCTAATAAAGAAGATTATTTGGCCAATAGCCAAATAGCAGAATAGAGCCAGGTGGGAAATACAGGGATACAGGGAAAAAGAAGGTGGAGATGGGGAGATGCCAGTAGTCATGGTGGAGTAAGATGCCAGAGTATTACTGGTAAATCACAGGGCACGTGACAATACACAGATTATTAAAAATGGGTTGATTTATATGTGGAGCTAGTCAGTGAGAAGCCTGAGCCATCAGTTAAGCAACTATAATTAATATTGAACCTCAGAAAGATTATTTAATAAGCGATTGTGACAAGTGGTGGGCAGGAGAGAACTGGTGAAGTAGGGCCAGATGAGACAGAAAAAAGACTTCCAGCTACAATCCTCTTGTTCTAGAATTGATTTGGAGTACTTGGGAATCTGAAATTGCCACCAAGACTCTCCCGAGACTGTTTTCAAGTTGTGAGATCTCTCTCTCTCTCTCTCTCTCTCTCTCTCTCTCTCTCTCTCTCTCTCTCTTTCTTTCATAGTTATCTGATGATAATCAAATATGTCTCCTTAGGCAGAAGGAAGCCAAGTGGCAGCTACAAAGAGTTAGACAGAGGCTGAGTATGTATGTAAACTAGAGAGTTTCCAGCCTGCAGACTCTTTGAATGTAAGACAGAACCAGGGCTGGGAGAAAGAAGAGGCATGAGATAGATGCAGATTATGTCTCGGTATGGATATTCACACAGTTGAAGTTTTCAGTTCAAACTGGCTTTGCAAGAGTACACCTCTGAGGATGCAAGTACAGAATATGTTTAATAATACAATAAATTTATTTGTTACCTTAAGTACTTTAGATTATATGTGTACCCAAAGCCCACAATGTGACATGATGAGGTATGTCTGTAAACAGATATATTTATTCTGTTCATAATAAAAGGTCAAGCCAATTACACAGAAGATTTAGGGAAGCATCAACCCTGTGTTTGAATACTACCTGTGCAATTTAGCTTGTTATGAACACAAGACGATTCATTAGAAATCCCCATCATATAACAAAGCATTACCTCCAGTGATTCATACCAGTCACCTTTACAGTTTTTATTCTCCTTTCTCTCTACTGTAGGAAAAATACCCAACAGTTTTGGGAGCTTGGTTTGAAATATTGCTTGTAAACTTGTTCATTTCTGTTCCACATCCTTAGCCAATTCGATGCCCCCTCCTCCTTAGCGATCCACTCAATTCAACAGTAAATGCATGCATTCTCTTATTCTTTTGTGATTCCAACATTAACTTTCTGTTTACCTTTAGGGTTGGCTTAGTGAGTTGGTGTCTGCCGATTTGCTAACACTGTACAGTACGACTTTCACAAGGCTTATTGTCATAGGGTTTAGTCAGCCCCGTCTGAGCTGCAGACAGAGAAATTAAAGCACTGCCTACTAATCTCTGATAATCTTTACATTGACAGGTGTGAGCATAAGCAGGTGAACCCTGAGCTTGTGCTGTTCTCAAGACAACACTTTCCCATGGGCCTCTCCACAGTCTTTCTTTTTTTTTTTTTTTTTTTTGGAGCCTGTCCTGGAACTAGCTCTGTAGACCAGGTTGGTCTCGAACTCACAGAGATCCGCCTGCCTCTGCCTCCCGAGTGCTGGGATTAAAGGCGTGCGCCACCATCGCCCGGCAGCCTTTCTTTATCTGGTCACATTGTGGGTGTACTTGGTTTCTACATTGACAAGTGCCTCTTCTGAAGCTCTGGCAGTCTCACCACCCCCAAGAAATTGAATAACGTCAAATTCTTATGCTAAATCTTTTGCTCTGGCTCTGCTCCTAAAAGTAAACCTTGATAATGCATTGCCCTCTGATTCTTGCTCACTCTTCTGTGTTTTCCCTTTGTTCCTGGAAAGCCAAGCTGACCCTTATTCACACACTCCTTTTCCTCTATTCTTGTAGCTCTTATAATTCAAAATCATAATCATTAATCGTCTAAAAACCCATTTTGTTATATTGCTGATCCTGTGATCACTTTATTTAAAAAAGCAAAACTTTTCTGAAAAAAATTCCAGTTTTGAAGAACTATTTCACCTTCTTAATACTAATAAAAGAACACAATTTAAACCTGGGTAGGTACGATACTGATTAAGTATTTCACATGATAAGAGATATGGAATGTCACCTTAATGGTATGACTTTTATCCTCATGCCCATCCCATCCCATAAGACCAGAATTTTCTGGGACAAGACCAATGTAGAGTAGATTTTTAATTCAGGAATTATATTATATACATATAGAAAAGGACTCTATGATTTCATGACTTGATGATGAATGAAATCATTATTTCCTGTACAGTTGGCAGGTGCTATAGAGTCACTCTATTACAGATGCTTTATGATTACTTTAAGGGGTGAAATAAAAACATTAAAGAGGTTTATCAGACACAGGTCACAACAGTCAAAAGAACAAATTCTGTCACAAAGACTCATTCCATGACATCCAAGCTCATTGCCTGCACGCTTCTGGCCCCTGCCCCCACCCTAGTACCACAACAACGATTCCACCTGGCTGTTATGACATCATGTTGATAGCACTACTTTAAGATCGGTTTGGGGTACCAACTTCTCAAAATGTTTCCAACAGTGGGAGCAGGGGATGTCTCTTACTTTGTTGCCTGCTTTGGGGACCCTTTTCTCCTACCAAATTCCCTTATCCAACCTTAATAGGGGAAGAGGTCCTAGTCTCAGTACAACTTGATATACCATGGCTGGCTGGTATCCATGGGAAGCCTGCCTGTTTCTGAAGAGAAAGAGAGGAGTGGATAGGGGAGGGGAGAAAAAGGAAGGAGAGAAGGATTTAAAGGAAAGGAGGGGGGAGAACTGTGGTCAGGATATAAAAACAAGAGCAAAAATAAACAAAAATATATTAAATAAATTAATAAAGCATGAGGTCCTTATTGTGTAGTTGCCTAAAGGATTTTGGTAGTTTGTATAAGTTTACTTTGATTTTTAATACTTTGTATGGAACCTGGTATTTTCATGACCATAATCTCATTGATCCTCTAAATAATTCAGTGAACTTAAAAGAAAATATTTTTGCAAAATCAATATTTTAGACAGAAGGGAATTAGAGCTCCTTGTACATACTTACCAAATGATACATTACCAAGGTATTGGGAAGTCCCCACCACCTAGAGGCCTATGGAAATCACTAATATGTAAAGATCCATTCAGGGGAGTGGAAGTGACTGACAAAACACTGAATTATGACATTATACTTGATATTCACTTAGCCTGGTATGGAAGAAAGCTTTCAACTTGACGATCCAATGAATGGAAAATTCTAGAGAGTTTGCATATGATTATAACACTAAGATATCAGTAAAGAATTCCTGAAAACTACTGAGTATCCTTAGGCAATACATGCATGTTAAATAAATTGAATCAAGTATTTCATAAGAAATTAAATGTATTGTCAGTGAGTTCTTTGCATGACTTGAAGCCTACTATTTCAATGGAAATGAGAGATTTCCATATTAAAGTCTGGTTATTAAAGCAACCTGTTAAATTAAGAAAAGTTTCAACATTAATAAATACCATCATTTTATGCTCTAAACATACAATTGTCTGTAGAGGCCCTAGCTAGTAAATTAATTAAATCTCTATTCCATTATGGTGTCAGCTAATTTGGAAACTCATTATTTATTTGGCACTAATTTAGCCTAGCAAATTAATTAGAAGGAGCATGGGAAAAATAGATGATTCAACATGAAAGTCCAAATCAACACAAAGAGACAGAATTAAAGGACTTGTATAGAGAAGAGGGATCACCACATCACTTTTAGAACTTTCGTGAAGACTCTTTCTCTCCTCCCAAAGACTGGCAAAGCAGTGCAGAGACATCTAGCCAAGGAACTTTGCAATCAGAAGTAGGAATTTTCTTCTGAAGAGAACTTCTGTTCATTCTGGGGAATTTTACACAGGGTTCAACTCCACAATGTACACAGAGCTCTTCCTAACTCCATCCCATAATTCACTCTTGAGTTCCATGGTTCCACTGGCCATTGTTAAAAACCTTTACCATTGCCACATGAAGTAACCAGAATTTTTATCTCTGTAAGAACTTTTAGTTTTATTTATTTATAAAACTTTCTGAGATATTTTTTCTAATATTTTGAGAATTTCCCATAATGTAGTTTTTCCGAGTTTTCTCCCCCTAATCTTCTAGGGTTCTTACCTCTCTCTTTCTCTCTCCTCCCCCCTCTCTTTCATAAACTTCAAGTTGTGTTGTGAATATACGCCCTGGGTATAGAATCAGTTCTCAATATGTATGTGGAAATCCTTTGGGGGTTGAATATCAGATATATACATTACAATTTATAACACCAGCAAAATTACAGTTATGAAGTAGCAACAAAATAATTTTATCAGTAGGGCCACCACAATATGAGGAGCTGTATTAAAGGGTAACAGCGATAGGAAGGTTGAGAACCGCTGACAGAGCGATCCACTGGAACATGGTTGACTACCAGGGACCACACTCATAAAGAAAACTAACTCTCCTTTCCAGAAACCATCAACTGTTTATAGCTTCTTAATTAAGGCTGAGGACCCATCAACTGATTCCCATTCCATACTAGAATGCTAACTACTTTGAACTTCTGAAGATCTTGAGACATGAGCACATTTGCTTAGAGTTTACAAATCCAAGGGTTCTGTAATATCCAGAAGACATTGTTTCATTCTTGTCTTCTCTTACTTCTGACTATTAAAAATTTTCTATATTCTCTTCCACTATGGTTCACTGAGATTTGAATTGATATGATATAGATAACCCATTTGTGAATGAGCATTCCATAGACACTTATTCATTACACCAAGATCAGGTGTAAGTTTCTGTGTGAACCACAACTCACTGCATAGAAACTTCTCTGAAGGTGTCTTGGAGCTACACTAATCTACCCATAGAAAGATAGGACTTTATATTCTAGCTTGGTACAATTTAACAAAATAATAGTGGTGGGTTCTCCCCTGTGGCTTGTGAGAGTCCCAAATTTGGGTATCTTGGCCAGATGTACAGTATTAGGTAGGTACACCCTTCCTCATGGTGGGTGGGGCCTTAAATCTAGTTATAAAGTGGTTGGTTACCCAGTAGTATTTGTGCCACTATTGCGCACATGGCCATATCTTGGCATGCAGGTCATTATTGCAGTTCACAGGGCTCACAGCTGTATAAGATTGCCAATACTTTGCTTATTTGTTTTTGTTTTTCTTTTGTTTTATGTTTTTTTTTTTAACCAGCAGCCTTCAAAGCACTTTCCTGAACAATGAAAGCTTACCAGCAAGGAGAAAGCTTCCTGACAAGTACTGACTTGATTTCTCCATGCCCTGTGATCAATATGTTTGGTATCCTCGGCAGTATGGTATTACTATCAAATTCTGGTGGGCAACCGAAAACAATAGCTTGTGTTGATTTAGAGCTCTGTATGACTTCAGACCAACAACTTGAAGAAAGCCTGTTCATAGATGAAAGCATGTTAGAACTGTAAAAACAAAGAAACAATGGTTTTTGGTACCATTAATAAACAAAATTAAAAGGCAGCCTAAAGATTAGGAAAAGTATTTGTAAAGTATACATCTGATAAGGGTTAAATAACAAAAGCGTAAAACACTTATTCAACTCAATATCAAAAATCATAATAACTTACTAGAGAATAAGCAAAGGTCCCAATGGAAAACTGTCAGCTTTAAGTAACAGAGGAAATCTTATCATTCTTTTTACAATATGAAGGAATCAGTAGGACGTTACTATAAGTCAAAAAGTAGAACAAAAAACACAGAAAAATTACTGTATAATCTCTATTTGTAGAATTTTAAAAATCCAGATTCCATAGAAATAAAAAGTACAGTGGTTGACCAGGTAGAATAAATTCTGGGAATTGTTGTGTTGCATTATGATTATATGTATACATGCATTTACATATATATCTTTGAAAGAAACTAAAAGAGAAGAATATTTTCATAAGAAAAATAAATGTATGTGATATGAATAAAATTGATCTGACTCAATCATTTCAAAATGTATACACACATTGAAATTATATGTAATGTGTCATAAATAGAATACATATGCAATTTTTATTTGCCACTTAAGCACTAATAATCTGAAGTATGGAAGATCCAAGGGACATGCAGTGTTCTTTAAACCTGTGTTAAGACCTATGCTTCTGAACTCTGGGAATATCCTAACCTACCTGTCACTGAAGTTGCCATTTTTCATGTTGTTTTCCAAGTATTCATGCATTTGAACCTATATGCTGCTGCAACATAATGGTCTTAATATTTTATAGGATCTATACCATGAACATTTATTTTCTAATGTCAAGACAAAGTCTAGCACACAGTAGTCACAGAAGGGAATATTTTATGAACTAATTCACTCTTACAAGCTTGGCCTTTACTTCCAACTTTAGAGTGGCTATGTGTCTTCTTTCTAACAAGTGTGTTCTTCCCAAACAGGAGCCAAATGATCCCAGAGATAACCCCCCCCCGCCCCCCAATGTGGGAAGCTGCAAATCTAAAGCACTTGTCAGTAAATGCCATTGCACTGTCCTGGTTGTTTTTCTTTCAGAAATGACTTCCTGACATAAAATGATCAACACCCCAGCCTCCGGCTTCTTACAGTTCAGAAGCAAATGATTCATGCTTCTTATTATATTAATGCATGGGGAAAGCAATAAAGAGTCCAAGAAGCCATAATATAGTCACAACACCATAACTTTCTCTCATTACCCAGAAGTCAATGCATCATTACTCCTCATGTGTATTGATCCAGGCCAACAGCAGTGCAGTTTATCTTCACAATCAATCACGTTTTTTAAGTCAGAGAACTGTCATAACCACATAGTGTATTCACCTATGGAGCTAGACTGGAGTCTGTAAACACTGTACATTTTGTTTTGTGGTGTTCTAGCTGAGAGTAGGGGAAACAAGGCTATTGTCTATAGTCAGAAATTTTCTACATACTGTGTTAAATACTTCAAAATTTCTGCATCATTTCTTCCTCACAGCAGACCTCTAAAGGAGTTAGTATCAGCATTTTACAGATGATCACACTATGGCCCTGCAGTGGTTTGAATCATAATGGCCCCCACAGTCTCATATGTTTGCATGCTTACTCCCCAGTTAACTGCTTGGAAGAATTAGGAGTTGTGTCCTTGGAGTAGATGTGGCCTTCTTAGAGGATGTGTGTCACTGTAGGTACCCATGCCAGGCTCAGTATCTCTCTCTCTTTGCCTGCTGGCACTCATTCTCCCTTCACTGGTATTACAACCTACTTCTTTGGGATTCTGATGTGTACTGAAGACCAGTTAAGACAACTAGGAACAGCTAATAGATGCTTGGTCTTTCAGTCAAAAGAAAGTCATTGTTGTACTAGCTGGACCATAGCATATAAGTCACTCTAATATATCACAAATATATATACATGTGGCTTATGCCTACATGTATACATACAAGTGGCTTGTACATACATTATTTATTTATTTATTTATTTTGCATAATTTATTAAAGTGTATATATACTTCCTATAGAGAACCCTGACTAACACAGGCCTCATGTCTAATTCTTGGCACTCTTAGTAGGCAGAAGTAAAACAAGCACTAGCCTGGATTTGGACCCTTATCTTTTTCTGGTAGTCTCTTAGAGGCTGCTTATACTACCTAGAAACTCCTATTCACAACATTCTGATGTTATTACTATGCAGCCAAAGATACAAGATGCCAGGACTTTTGATGGAGGAGGGTCATCTTTCTATCTGTTGCTTTCATTGGTTAATTAATAAAGAAACTGCTTGGCCTCTGATAGGGTAGAATTAAGACAGGCAGAGTAAACAGAACAGAATGCTGGGAGAAAGAAGCTGAGTCAGTGAGTCGCCATGATTCTCCCACTCCAGACAGACGCAGGTTAAGATCTTTCCTGGTAAGCCAGCTCGTGGTGCTACACAGAATATTAGAAATGGGTTAGATCAATATGTAAGAGCTAGCCAATAAGAGGCTAGAACTAATGGGCCAGGCAGTGATTAATAAGAGGCTGGAACTAACGGGCCAAGCAGTGATTAAAAGAATACAGTTTCCATGTAATTATTTTGGGGCATAAAGCTAGCCATGCAGGCGGCCGGGGACGCAGCCCGGATGCTCTTATTTCAACAGACTTTCCTGGTTATCTGTTGTCCTTTGTAGGCAGTTGATCAAGCACTTACCACAGCCATCATCACTATTTGCTAGAAGAATGTAGGCAGAGACTGCTTGCTCTTTTCCCCCACTGCCCAGACCCAAAATAATCACACAGAAACTATATCAATTGCAACACTGCTTGGCCTATTAGCTTAGGCTTTTATTAACATCTTAAATTAATCCATTCCTATTATTTTGTATTTTATCATGAGCCTTGTGGTTTGCTTATAAGCTTCTTGAGCAGGAGTCTTTCTCCTTCAGCAGCTACATGGCATCTCTCTTTGACTCCACCTACTCTCTCTCTCTCTCTCTCTCTCTCTCTCTCTCTCTCTCTCTCTCTCTTTAGCATAACTATATTCTGCCCAGCTATAGGCCAAAGCAGCTTCTTCTATTAACCAGTGGTAGTAAAACATAATCACAGCATACAGAGGAGAATCCCACATCAGATGTAAGCATAAATAAACTTTTATGCACCCATTCTTTTATCAGTATGTACTATGCCAGGTACTACAAAGGACATATAAACTGTCTTACTATGGACTTCATTCCAAAATCACAGCTCTGCCTTCGGTCCACAGCTCATGACCTCTTAACTTAGCAAAGCTATGTGGGCACCAGGAAGTGAACTATACCTAACTACTCCTTCACAGGGTACACCCCCAGTCTTCTCACAGAATCCTAGAGAGAGTTCTACAGGCCTTGCTTTATTCTATTAGGTCAGTAACTCCCCATGTTCCTTGCCCCCAGAGTGGGTTGCAGGAACTTGAACACAGAGTGACACATGGAGATTTTGTCTTGATCTCAGAACCATTTACTGTATTCTCTCTCTCTCTCTCTCTCTCTCTCTCTCTCTCTCTCTCTCTCTCTCTCTCTCTGCCTCTCTCTCTTTCTCTCTCTTCTTCTCTCCCTCCCTCCCTCCCCACTTTCTACCTCCTTAAACCAACAACTCACTATTATTCTCAGAGTTTTCAAAGTACCCTTAGGTTGGTCATCTCAGGAAACTCAAGTGCCAGCACGCAAATGACTTTGAAGAGTGTGCAAGACACCCAAATATTTACATGTGTCCAGGTCTGCACAGACATTCAAATGATGATACATCAAGTGTTTATGCTGGAGAAGAAGCTATATGAGGAGAGTAAACATGGCCTGTCTTCTTTCTTTCTAATGCTGATTCATGTACTTGGGCTCATGGCCTTACACTAAGCTACCTGAAAACCAAGCTGTGGCTAACCTGCTCTCACATCAGACACCTTCCAGCTCTATTCTTCACCTCTGTGTGTTCTGCATTAAGGAATAAAATTAGTCCAACTTGGAGTATTCCCATGACTCATTGCTTTTCCAACTTTGCTTCCTCAACGATTCAGCTTCCCTCAGTGCATCTCCTGTCCTACAGACTCCATGAATGGAGCAAATCACAAAGATCAACTAACTCTCACCCCAGCTCACCCTGACCCTGATACTTTTAAGGACTCCAGTCTCTATGGTTACTAGCTTTAAAAGACTCTTCTGGACCCTTACATATCTTGGAGCTTGTACAGTTTACCAATCACTCTTCCACATCCTTCCCTGGATACTCGTCCATTGTCTCAGTCACTAGCAGGCTCTTTAAGTCTTGCCACGTGCTCTGTGCTGTGAACTTGTCATTCTGATGTCTGCTATGTCCTGCCTCTCATCTGGCCTCTTTCCCACCACCCTTGGCTGCTTTCTGCCTGCTTTTCATCCTTCCTGCAGCATCTATGTCACCAACCTTCCCCCCCCCCCGTCCTCCCACTCTCATTCCTGAATATTATTCTCAGCTCTTACTCACCTGGCATTTTCTCTTCCACTTACATCCAGTAGCAAATTGTCTTCCTCAGAGGATATGCTTCCATTGCAAGCTTTTGTGTTGGGCAAAGTGTTTTTAGTGAATACAAGCAGAAAATCCCTCATCCAAAGCTATGAAGGAAAAACACTCAGAGTGCTTGTCTAGCGTGCTGAAGACCCTGGAGAAATGCTGAAAAGAGCCCCCAAATTGGAAACATTTCAAATATAAACATAATGCCTTGAGAGGAATCTTTCACACCTGACCCTTTGTGATGAGCTCCATCACGCAGGCACTGAAAGTACTGTATGAAACCACCTTTGGGGTTTGTATATAAAGTGTCAACGAAACCTTATGAAACAATGAATTTCATATTTAGATGTAGATCCCATTCCAAGTATATCTCATTATGCATATTTAAATATTAATAGATCCAAACTAAACTAAAATACTTCCTGTCCTAAGAAATTCAAATAAGAAATTCTCAACCTGTAGTAACTTTCAAGATTTGGTGTGGTTTTACTGTTTCATAAAAACACACCTGTATGCAAGATGTTTTATGCTAACTATCATTGGGATTTATGATAAATAACTCACTGTGTTGTGACATGACAGAGGATTATTGATATATAATTCTCCAATGAGTTTGAGCCCATTTGTTCAGAAAAATAATAATAACACTGATTCAATTTTATATTGCCTCCTCTTCTTAATTCCATACACGTTGTTCCATGGCATAAATTTAAAAGAGAACATAGCATGGCTTGCTTTAGAAACAGTCATGAACAAAATTTTGCATTATTTACATCAGTTTTTAACTACCTATTCTGTCTTTCAGAGATGCCTCTGTTTATCTCTGTCTCTCTACCTCTCTCTCTCTCCATTTCTTCCTTCTCCTTCTCTTTCCCTCTATTCCTCATTCTTTTGATATTTTTATTTTATTTTAAGGCATTTATAATTCTTTCTTTTGGTTATTTTGAGACAAGTCTTTTCTGTGTAGGAACTCACTCTGTAAATCAGGCTGGCCTTGAGCTTAGAGACCTACCTGCCTCTACCTCCAGAGTGCAGGATTTAAAAGTATGTGCAGCCATTGCCTGGGTTACAAAAATATTTTTTACAAAATATTTTAATTTATTTTGTATATTGTATATATGTATGAAGGCGTAAGTCATAAACAATCCCGCACCAGTTTGGAATTGTGATTAATAGGGTGGTATTTATTTAAAGGGGAATAAACTTACAGATCACTGTCCCAGACAACACCCTCTGTGCAATTAGGAAGAAGTCTAGTCGCCGGAACCAGAGCAGGAAGTAAAGAGAGCGAGGAGGGAAGTAGCCGCTTTTTAAAGGGAAAGAGACCACGCCCCAATGGGCTGGTATCTCAGCGGCTATTGGCTGGAGGAGCAGAAGGACCTCCTGCAACATATGTATGTTGTATTTATATTTTTCGCTGTCTTGCCTGCTCTTCTCCCTCTAACTCTCCTACTCCACCCTGCTCTCTCTCAAATTTATGGCCTTTAAATAAGTATTGAACATATACATTAATGAATAAATATATAGATACAATCTGCTATATCCATTTAGTGTTGCTTCTATGTGAATGATTTTATCACTCACAATACCCACTGAAATGACAAAGTAGAGGAGGCAAATCTCACATGTCTCCACTCCTAGATGAAGAGCTATAGGCAATGGATGACTTTTGAGAAAGAGAAAATTAACCTTCCTTGGGTGATAAGCACTCTATTTGGTTATCCAATACAAAGCGGTCAACCCCTTCGAATTTTTGAGACATATTACCTTTCTCTGTTGTATTAATAAAGCTCAAGAATTTTAATCAATTTATTTATTAATTCTTCCAAAGTTGCATACACATTTTTATCATATTACCCTCCAACTCCTCTCAGATATACCCTCACCTTCCTATCCACCCAACTTTGAATTTTCGTCTTTGGAAAAAAAAACCTACCAAGCCCAATTTGTGTTGCCCAACTACTCTTGGAAGTGGGGCATGCCCTAAAGTCTGGTTGACTTAGCAGGGATCATGCCAATAGAGAAGACTGACTCTCCCTCTCCCAGCAGTCATCAAATGCCAATAGCCCCTCAGGTAGTGGTGAAATTTCATGCCCAAATCACCACAGCTCCATCTCTATCTGCACCGGGCTTGACCTTGCACAGGTGCTGTGCATATTGACCCTGAGTTCATGTGTGCCACTGCCTGTTGTGTGCAGATAACACTGTTCCCTTGAAGTTATCCACAATCTCTAGTTTATATCATCTTCCTGACCTCTTTTCTATGAATATTCCTGAACCTAGGGTAGAAAAATGGGATAGGCATGTTTATTAAGAGTTGAGTACTCAGAGTTGTTTTGATTTGCATTTCTCTGATGACTAAGGATGTTGCACATTTCCATAAGTGTCTTTCAGCCATTTTAGATTCCTCTGTGGAGAATTCTCTCTTTAGGTCTCTACTCCATTTTAATTGGATTATTTGTTCTTTTGAGTGCAAATTTATTGAGTTCTTTGTATATTTTGGAGATCAGATTTCTGTCTGATGTGGGGTTAGTGGAGATCTTTTCCCATTATATAGGCTGTTGTTTTGTCATGTTGACCATGTCCTTTGCCTTACAGAAGCTTTTCAGTTTCAGGAGGTCCCATTTATTAATTGTTTCTCTCAGTGTCTGTGTTAATGGGGTTATATTTAGGAAGTGGTCTCCTGTGCCAATGCGTTCAAGTGTACTTCCTACTCTCTCTTTTCATTTGGCTAAATACAAAAATAGTTTGAGGTGGTTGGGGAAGGCAGGGTCCTGTCACCCAGTGTCAGAGGGAGGTTGTGAAATATCTCACAATGCATTGGGCAACCAACCCTCCCACTCACCTCCGAAAAGGAATTACTACCCCCCCCATGTCAGTCCTATTCAGTCATATTTATCATCCTACCCAAAGCTTGAGCCCTTAAGTTGTCTTATTGCTCTAGCTAAGACTCCAAATAATATATTGATATGTATGGAAAGAATGGACAACTTTGTCTTGCTCCTGTTTTTGTTTTTCAATAAATTGCTTTGAGTTTTTCTACCTTTAGTTGATGTTGGATATGGGCTTGCTGTAAATTGTCTTTCTTATGTATGTTTAGGTATGTACGTGGAATCCCTAATCTCTCCAGGACTTTTATCTTAAGGGATGTTGGATCTAGTCAAAGGCCTTTACTGTATCACATGAGATGATCAGGTGCTGTTCTTCTTTTAAGTGGATTATACTTATTGATTTTCATATTTTGAACAATTGCCACATCTATGTGATGTAATCTACTTGATCATGGTGAATGATCTTTTTTATGTGTTTCTGCATTTTGTTTCGCAGCATTTTATAGAGAAAGTTTAGATATATATTTTTCATAAGAAAAAATGGTCTGTGATTCCCTTCCTTTGTTGAATCTTAGTGTGGTTTGTGTAACAGGGTAACTGTGATCTCATAAAACTTAATTGGGCCATGAAAAACAAAAGAGATGAGTACTTTTACTCTCTGCACCTTGAGCGGTTGAAAATGTCTGTGTTGTTATCTACTATAAAAAGAAGCTTCTCTGATTAGAGTTGAGAAGTGCACATATGGTTTAGTGCATACAGCAATAATTCACTAGGAGTCATTTTAATATTATATCCACTTAGTAGAAAAATAATGCTAGCTTCTCCCCTCAGGCTTATGACCCATCTAGCAACAGATTCTTGGTCCCTTTAACTGTGCCACTTTTGGGTTTCATTTCAATGAATAGTTATTAGATCCAATCAGAAAATGGTTGATTACCCCTATAACATTCATGCCACTGTTGCACAAATGGGCATATCCTGATTAGATAGCTTTTAATACAACTAGATAAGATTGATGATGATTACTTTTCTCTTTCAGCAGTTGTATAATGCCTTCCAGCTCTATGGAAGACAGCCAACAGGAACGAACTTCCAGGTGAATACCAGTTTCACTTCTTCCTATTGTACACTTTTAGAGAACTTGGTATCATTAGCAATACGGTTTCACCATTAAGTTCTGGAGAATAGGCAAGAACACCACAATATCCTTTAATATTTCAGAGTATCTATGGGATACCACTGGCCAACAACTCAAAAAGAGGTGACCTATTCCTGCTAATAGAATTTATATTTTCTAGGACAAAGTGTGAATTTGGGATATTGTTCATCCATTATAAAGAAACACCATTTAAACATTTTATATATGTTTATGTATATGTATAAGAAGCTTCTACAGTAATAGGCTTCCATATGGCTTTTTCAAAAGGCCTTTAATGTTCACTATCCCTCTCCACATTTTCTCCTCTATCCTGCCCTTCATCCCATCCCCCACCCTATTAATCCTTTGTCTTCCATTGCTTTCCTACTTTATAGCTCTGTATTCTATGCCCCTTTCCTTGAAAGAGTCCCCTTCCCCCAAGGCCCTTAAAAGTTTCCAACTTCTGTGAATTCCAAAATAGGCACCCATCTAAAGATCCGAAACTAACATCCATATGTGAGAAAAAGTGTGACATTTGTCTAGAAAGTCAATGGGTTACCTCACTCAGAGTAATTATTTCCAGTCCCATCCATTTACCTAAACAGTCATGTTTTCATTTTTAACAAATGAATAATATTCCATTGTGTAAATGGACCACATTTTCATTATCCACTCATCACTAGATGGCCATTTAAGCTGTTTCCATTGTCTGGTTTTTGCAAGTAGAGCAGCAATAACACGGGAGAGCTAATATCTCTGTAGTACAATACAGAGTTCATGAGGTTTATGCTTAAGGGTGGTAGAGCTGGATTGTATAATAGATCTATTTCCAGGGTTTTGAGGAACCTCCACACTGATTTCCATAGTGGTTGCACAAATTTGTACTACCACCAGTAGTGAGTAACTGTCTGCCCCCACGTTCACACCAGCATCTGTTGTAATTTTTCTTTAAATTACGGCCTTTCTAACTGTAACAAGATGAAATCTCATAGTAGTTTTAATTTGTACTTACTTGATGGTTAAGAATGTTGAACATTTTATTTCTATTTATTCCTTTGAGAATACTCAGTGACATTTTAAAAATTAGGTTGTTTTCTTGGTGTTTTGTTTTCTGAATTTTTTATATATTCCATTCTAACTCTCCATCAAATGTATAGGATGCCTACTCACTCAGATAATGATGTCTTGTGCTATTCATGTCCTACTCAGAAATTCCTTTTCTGTGCCTATAAGTCCAAGTATATACCCTTTCTCCCCTGCTAGATTCTGGATATCAAGTCATGCATCAAAGTCCTTAATCCATTTGGAGTTGAGTTGTGTTCAAGATTAGAGATAAAGATTTATTTTCATTCTTCTGCACATAGATATGCACTTAACTAGCACCATTTGTTGAGAGATCTTTTCTTTAGTGCATATTTTTTGGCCACTTGAAAATCAGCTAGCTATAATGGTGTGGGTTTACATGTGGGTCCTCAATACTATTCCATTGATCAATGTGTCTTTTTGGTGTTGGTACCATAATGCTCTTTTAAAAAAATATATATTTTTATAGCTTTGTAGTGTAACTTAAAATCATGGATGGGAATACTGCCAAAGGTTAAAACTTATATTCCACAAAAATAGAAAATCGACTTATTAAGATTAAATTGAGATGAAGCAATTTAAATAGACATAAACCACATGATAAAACTCTCCCAACTCAAAAACCTGTAGGACCCTGTGGATGAAGTGCAGAACTCTAACAGATCTTCAAACAAAAAGCCACTCAGAATTTTCTAAAATACAGAAAATAGTACAGAAAGAATCCACCCTTGTAACTGAAGCCACTGCCGCAAGCCTCTTTGCCTCCTCAGAGACAGCATAACTTATTAGTTCTTGGGTTTCTTCCTAGGTGGTGTGTGCAGATGCAAATGGTCGGCCATTCTAATATCTTTCCAGACAACTTGGATCTCATTGGAAGCTACTGGCCATTTTTCTCTTCATACACTTAAATGTTCTCTATTTTCCTAGCCTCTCTGTCTGACCCCAACCAGACACAGCTCCTCAGGAGCCTTCTTCAGCTTCCGCCTACTAAACATCACTAAAACACCCACTTTTTTATCTGTTGGTATTACTGTTTGTCTCCTTCTGAGCGAGATCTCTTTGCTTTGCTTCTCTCTTTGATTTGTGGTTCAGTTACTGCTTTGAAATTCAGTTGTGGGTTTCTACCTTTTCTATCCCTCACCTTCTGGTTCTGGATTTAATAGGCAGCTGGCCCTTCTCCATATCCAGCTGACTTCCTCTTTATGATCAATACCACTTAACCTAGAAATAAGACTCAGATATAAAGGTTACTGTCAGCTGACTTTTGGTTCCCCGAAAGTCAGACATTGAGCTCCTAATGTCCAACATGAAGGTATTTGAGGATTGAACCTTTGAGAGAAATGAGATCCTAAGAATAATAAAAGTGTGTGTTGCTCTCTCTCTCTCTCTCTCTCTCTCTCTCTATATATATATATATATATATATATATATATATATATATATACATATATGTATATATAATAGCGAAGACTTCCGAGTTCAGGTTGTCTTGACAGCTTCTATCAGAGGTCTTGTCCCTGCAGAAGACTGATCCCACCTCTCCCAAAAGCCATCGATTGACTATATTTCTTCATCTAGGGAGGTAGCATTATGATATCTTCAATATCCAAGTTGGCATGTAAATGTGTGTTGTCCTTAAGCAGGGCTTCTTTAGTGATATATATTAACTTAAAGAATTTAGTCAAAAAGACCAGGTATGTATGAGCGCATCTCTGTACTGAGTCCAGAAGGTAAGCATTTCCTGGGACTGGGCTGTGGCAGAAAATGGGAGTGACACCTGATGAGCAGGAAGTTTCTTTGTGAGAGGACAGAATTGTTCTGAAATTAGTGGTGATGATGGCACAGGTCTGTTGAAATCCTAAAACCCATCAAATTATGCATTCTAAGTGGGTGAATTTTATGTTTTATGAATTATTCCTTAATAAAGGCATTATTAAAATGCATACAAACCATCCCTTCAAAAAGTCACAAAGGAACATCTTCTCATTTATTTAATCTAAAGGATAATAATTTCAGTAATACATCAAAAAATATTTTATCTAAGCAGGGTTAGCTGTTCCACTGCCTTTGAATGTCAAGGCTTATCTCAGACATAGAAACAAGTTTAAGGGAGGCAGATAGGCTGGCTCTGTCATTAGATAATACATGACAAAAAGCACTTCACACTGTTGGTTCTGTATTTTCTCAGCTCAATCTTCTCAATCATTTGAAAAATAGATGACTTTTATTCCCCAGCCTTAATGCTAAATCATGAAAAAGCTCTAAACATCCACGTTTTCCAAGTTTTCTTGTTCCCAATGACTAATATTGATGAGATGTGGGTTTTGTTGGATAGTTTTGTAGAAAGGTGGAAACCCTTTAAACAGTGTCAGATTTCCCATCGCTGTAAACAGATAGATACTTGAGAGAAACCATCTAAAGGGGAGCAGTTATTTCGGCTCATAGTCTCAGTGGATTTAGACCACAAGTGACTTGTTCCTTTGCTCTAAGCCTCATGCTAATGCCATCAAATCATCAACCCACCAATGAATTAGTCTAGTAATTATGTCAGCACCCTCATGTGGCAACCATCTCTCATCACTGTGTCTACCAACTTGGAACAAAAATCTTAAACACATAAACCATTGGAAGAGCACTGCATTCGTCTGAAATGTAGAGAAGGGGACCAATATTGACAGAGAAAATCCTGGAGCTCGGCATCCTTAAACTATGGCATTAGTGGGAGAGGCTGGGAACCTTTGCTAGTGGGCTCAGTTAGAAAGTAGGTCACCATAGACACACACTTGGAAACGATATTTGATCCTCACTTCTGCTTCCCAATTGCCATGAGGCAACATCATTGCTCCTCCAAGCCCTTTCTCTCTGTTGCCCTTACCTTGTCTTTCAGAGACAATGGGAATAACAATAGTACTTCAAGTGCTTCCCTTAAAGTAATTTGTTGATCCTTCACAGTCACCACACAAGATGCTATTTTATGAACACTTTAGAAATGAAGATACTATGCTGAAAGAGGATAATTAACTTCCCCATAGTCCTACTTATAATATATGACAGGGTCAGTCTGGGCTTCAAATTCAATTAGACACCTAAAATCTGAGCCCTTACTTATTACTCTACATAGAGCTTACACAAGAAAAATTTTCAACTCTAAAATAAACCCCGTATTTTGAAGACATGTAGTACATCTGTTTTGTAGGAGAGAGAATAATTCAGTTATTATCCAGATTTGGTTCAAGTAATAAACATTTTAAAAGCATTTTTATCTTATGATAGCTTCTGTTATTTTTTGGTTTTGGGTTTTTGAAAACAAGGTTTCTCTGTGTAGCTTTGGAACTTGTCCTGGATCTCGCTTTGTGGACAAGGATGGCCTCGAACTCACAGAGATCTGCCTGCCTGTGCCTCCCGAGTGCGGGCACCAGCCTTAAGGCTTATTTGCTCCCGTGCTCCCACACAATAAGCTGCTTCTGCGGCACTACTTAATATGATGGGTGCCTTCTTCCTAAGGGCATAAGCACATGGCATCTCTGTTATTTTTAGTTCCTCTTAACTTAGCGAGCAGTTCAAATGATTGTTTCCACTATGTTGGCCCAATAGTATCAAATGCCGTGACTGTGAATAAGGATCGTCCCAGACTGGAGGGTAAGGCAGACACAGATGCCCAGCTAACGATGCTCTATTGACATCAGACATATAATTCCTTGCAATGAAAAACAAAACAACTCATTCTATGGGAGCTCCAAAATGGGGGAGAGGAGACGTGCTAGGAAAAGGTGAGCAAAGGAAGCAACATTTCTTCATTTAAAAAAACGAAAGAGTTACAGAAGGCTTACTTTTAAGGACAGAGTGTGGGGGTAGGGTCAATGAAGGGTAAGGAAGGTTTTTCTTGGAAGAAAACATCGCCACCACTCACTGTTAATAGAGTACCAAGTCCATGGCAGGAGGCTCCACTTTCTGCAGATCCCTAATGAAAGGTTCCTTTGCACATGCTGCAGACCCTGTAATTGGAAGGAAGGAGGGTTCAGTCACTCAAGAAATGCATAAGAGAAAAGGAACTCGTGTATTATTTTTTATTTAGGTAAATTTGTCAAGCTGACATGCCTAGAAATTTAGACAAACCAGAGCCTGGGGGCCCCAGCAACTGCTGAAATCCCCTTCTGCAGACTTAGGAAGTGACAGCAGGTACCCACATTGAAAAAGACCACAGAGAAGTTGGAAGAGTTATTAAACCTCCCCAAAAGGCATTTTGAAACCGTCTCACACATTTCAACGCCTCTACAACAAAATAAAAATAAAGCGTGTTGTAATTTGAATGCTAATATCTCATCAAGTTTTATGCGTGTGTGTTGGGGGCCGCTCCATAGCCTGTTTTCCCGAAGCAGATAATGCAGCAATAAACAGCTGGCCGCCCTCCATGTAGCCGTTTATGCCGCCTTTGTGATCCATCTTTTCCACCATGTGGTAGCACAAAGGGAGAAGAGGCAGGCTCGGGGGCTCTTTATTCTGAGGCCAGATCACAGCACGTGGAGAAGCGTGGTTCTGGAAAGCAGCAGTGCTTCTCCAGTGCCCAGGGTGGATCTGGCGAGGCAGCATGAGGGCACCTGGGTGTTTCCTGGCATTGCGCGGCGCAGTGAAGCTGTTACGGCAGATACAACAGTCCATTGGCATGGAGTCACTAAACGCTCAGGTGTCCAATCAAGTCATTGAAAAAGGACCAATGATGGTGGAGCATTAGAGTGCTGCTGGGTGTGCAAGAGGAAATCACTAGCACCTATCACAAGCGACTCCTGGAAGGATTCAGTCCAGGGTAGAGAGTGCCTACGAAGAAAGATGAATCGTTAATGCTATCAGTGTGTTCTCTCTGTGTGTATGGGTATGTGCGCATGTGCATCAATGCCCCATTATCTCACTATGATCCCTGAACTGACCTGGAACTCACGGCGTCGCTGCCACTGCCTCCTAGTGCTGGGGTTAAATGCAAGTGCCGCCACATCTGGTCTCATTTGTATTTTAATTTTAAGAACTAGATTGAGTCTTTTTCTGTTTTCATTTTCAGTTAGAACAAGAAGACCACTGAAGGCAGACTCTTACCTACCTCAGAGACTGGGACCCAAGAGCTTACCCTTGATACTTCTGTTTCTGAGGTAGGCCTCCCAGGTCTTCACAAAAGGCAGTTTGAAACAGTAAATAGACATGAGGTTTTTAAAAGGGTGTTTTTGCTTTGCTTATTTGTAAATTTTTATGTGTCTGTGCTTTTTCCTGAGTTTATGTGCATCACATGAGTGCAAGAGATGGCAGAGGCCAGAAGACTGCATTAGAGCCCCTGGAACTGGAGCTAGAGGTGGTTGTGAGCCATAATACAGGTGCTGGCAACTGACCTCAGATCGTCTAGGAAAAACAATAAGCTATCTTGACCACTGAGCCAATTCTCCAGCCCTGCAAGAGATTTTTTTTTTTTTTTTTTTTTTTTTTTTTTGGTTTTTCGAGACAGGGTTTCTCTGTGGCTTTGGAGCCTGTCCTGGAACTAGCTCTGTAGACCAGGCTGGTCTCGAACTCACAGAGATCCGCCTGCCTCTGCCTCCCGAGTGCTGGGATTAAAGGCGTGCGCCACCACCGCCCGGCCCTGCAAGAGATTTTTTAAAAATATATCTATTTGTCTGTAAAGAATGCATTTGTAAATAGAATGAAGTTTTGTATAAAACAATATGTCATCTTAACACTGAGGCAGTATTCACTGTTGTTCAAATGCAGCCATTGTGTTGTGGTATTATCAAGGACCAGTGAACAAAGTGACATTAAAGATGACAGGAACTCATTTGTTATACGCCAAATTGCACTTTCCCACTTTTCTCTCATGGCTCCCAAAAATTGGTTATTTAGCAGTTAGCATCACATGTAAAACTCTTCATCTTCTAATTTCAGTTTTACTGTGGAAACATGATTGGAGCAGCTCATAAACATATAAAAACTCAAAATCTCTAAGTAAGAGACGTTAACGTGTGTTAGTCTCAAAGCTTGCTATCTCCTGTGATCTGTCCCAGACACAATGGTTAGAAACGTGATTACATAAACAATGGCTCAATCTGTCATGGGGTGACTTCAATCTTTTGACATAGTAAACTCCATCAACTGAAAAGAGTACTTGGATGTCAAATCATAGAACACTTATTCATAATAGTAAATTTCCTAGATAAAGCCCCTGCTCTTGGGAAAGAGGTCTGTTTACTGTGTGGTCATCACGCGGCAAGGTAAAGGCTGTCTTCAACAGTGGCCACTGCAGTCTTCCCTTTAATTGACAGGCTTCATTTCAAAAGTTACAGTTTCTTAGCCGGGCGGTGGTGGCGCACGCCTTTAATCCCAGCACTCGGGAGGCAGAGGCAGGCGGATCTCTGTGAGTTCGAGGCCAGCCTGGTCTACAAGAGCTAGTTCCAGGACAGGCTCCAAAACCACAGAGAAACCCTGTCTCGAAAAACAAAACAAACAAACAAAACAAAACAAAAAAAAAAAAAGTTACAGTTTCTTTGCTTAAGGGCTTTTGTTTCTTTATGTAGAATAAAAAATTTAGATTTGCTGCAGTCTATCTGCTTGCTTGTTGATTCTTTTTGATGGAACTAGATATACTTTTTCTAAACAAAGAGGAATAACTATTATAATAAGGTTATGAGGAAGAACTTGGAGTATTCATAGCTGAACCATGGCCCCAGGAAGAACCATGCATGCATTCTCACCTGCATTCGGTGAATGGACCCTGTGCTTCAAAGTTTCTACCTTAGCTTTCAATGCAACTGCTTAGTTTAAATTTCTCTCAGTGTTTGGCAGTAAGTTCATTGTGTGGTGTGTGGGTAATATATTCTAATGCAATTAATGAATTCTGGAAACCCAACAGGAGAGGTGAAAATTAGGCAGGTCTGTAGAACTCTCCTTCCAGACATGTCATTTATTCCACTGAGGTCCCAGAAATTTCCATTATACTTATTCCTGAGAAACTGACACATTTCATGGCTCCCAGCCCCTCTGATGAAAAAGAAAATAAAATAAATTGGTCGATGCTGGTTCAGCCAAGTCAGTGCAACAGTGTGACTCCTATTAAGTGCAGCCAAGTGACAGCAAAGGAGGAGAAGGCAAAACAAATGACAACAAAATTAAAAATGACTCTCCGCACACATTTGAAAATATTATTATCAGGATAGTGATACTGGAACTGACTGTGTTGCTCCTGGAAAACAGAAGCATACTTCATAGCTATGTTCAAACCTAACGGACTTCATCAGGAAAATAAGCAACAGCAACTGGCCAACAAAGGAGTACAGCCACAGGCCCCGCCCCACCCTCCTGCCTTCATCCATTCAGCCCCACATCCCTTGAAACCCCAAAGTGAGGAGATAGAGAAAACAGTAGCATTAACCCCGCTCAGTGCTGGGGTATGGGGGAGGGCATGTAATTTAAAAAGTCAGAGGCAAAATCTTCTCATATACAGTCTAGAGAGCCCCGAATGAAACAGGGAAAGAAGATGGGTGGATGGAAAGAAGAGGCAGGAGACAGGAAGTCAGAAGCATGCTGGAGGAAGCCACATCCTCTGAGAAGGTCTTAGTCCCAACAAGGATATGTCTGAGTGAGCAGAAAAAAGAAACTTTGGAAATTTATATTAGAACAGTGCAATGCCCTCCTAGATTTGTCCATTTTTAATGAAAATCTGCATCTCTGACATCAACATTCCAAGCCTGAAGGAGCAAATATAGGGCTAGCCCTTCGGCAGCCTGAAGGTCCACGTTCTCCTGGGCTTTCCTATATCACTTGAACATTTAATCAAGCCTGTTGTCATTCTGTCACTAGAAACACAAGTATATAGTTTTACAGAATAACACATTCTCTCTCTCTCTTTCCTCTTCTCTCTCTCTCTTTCTCTCTCTCTATCTCTCTCTCTCTCACACACACACACACACACACACCACATTGTTTTGGTATGAAATAACTCTTGGCAGTCAGCCATCACAGTGAGGATTATACACCCCTGGTACACAACTATGTTTCAACTTTATCTCCCTACATAAGTTATCGAAGAGCCCCTTTTGAACAAGAGAGAGCTGTACTCTCAGACGCCCAGACCATACACACTTTTATAATCCCTGAGGAAGACCACTTCTCCTGCTCTCAACATTCCTTAGCTGCCTATAGTCCTTTGTCTATGAATGGGGCACTGTGCGACTCCCCATTTCATGATAGCATGTCTACGAGTTTGACTTGGTCAGGTCTTGTTGAGACAGCCATTCTGTTGAAATATCATGAGTGAGGTTCCCTACCATTTCTAAGAGATACGATCTCCCCGGGTTTCCTAGTCTCCTTACAATACAAATTTTTGTTGGTTTTTTGAGACAGGGTTCCTCTGTGCAACAGCCCTGGCTGTCCTGGAGCTCTCTCTGCAGACCAGGCTGACCTTGAACTCACAGTGAGTCACCTGCCTCTAGCTCCCAAGTGCTGGGATTAAAGGCGTGTGCCACCGTGCTCAGCTCTGACAATACAATTTTATGAGTCATTTATTTACTTTTATAGAGGATTTATGTACTTAGATAGGTTGCAGTATAACGTTATTAGTACTTGTTATTGGCTGCTTGTGTTTTTCACTAGTATCTATTTTTTAAGATGATTTTACATTACATGTAACATCTACACAGAGCTGATAATAGCTGCATTGTCTTCTATTTACTGGCTTGCCAAGAAGAAGAAGAGAAAAAGAAGAATGGCAATCATATGAAACTATGACCGATTCAAAGGAGAGACGAGAAGGATTTGATGGAGGAAGGTCATTGGTTAAATAATAAAGAAACTGCTTGGCCCTCATAGGTGGGTGGAGTAAACAGAACAGAATGCGGGGAGGAAGAGGAAGTGAGCTCAGATGCCATTTCCTCTCCTCTCTGGGGCAGACGCGATGAAGCAAGCCACCAGGTCAGACATGCTGAATCTTTCCCGGTAAGACTGGTGCTACACAGATTATTAGAGATGGGTTGATCGGGATATGAGAAGTAGCCAGTAAGGGCTAGAGCTAATGGGCCAAGCAGTGTTTAAAAGAATACAGTTTGTGTGTTGTTATTTCGGGGCATAAGCTAGCCAGGTGACCAGGTGTTGGGGCGGCAGGAACACAGCCCGCAGCTCCCCACACTACAAGGATTGACATCTCTTAAGAACTGGACTCAGGTTTCCAGTGTGGGACTCAGAGACTGCTCAGATAATCAACGTCTGAACAGAGCATGTGAGAAAGAATTTTTAAAGGAGCTTTGAAATTTTTAAAGTCTTGTCAGGCTAATGTTATGAGCTCTCAGAATGAAAATGTCTTTTTGACATAGCACAATCTCAAATGAAAATCTCTTCATAGAAAATGAGTAACATTTTATTAAAAGTGGCTTGTGTGGCAGAGATTGCAAACAACGACAGAAAAGAGATGGACACATGTTTCTGATTTCTAGGGCTTTTCCTTTGGTATTTTTTTTCTGTTTGTTTGATACTATTCTAATTTGTTTGGAGTAGTAGGTCCCTATTTGTTTTCTAATAAGAGAGAGAGAGAAAGAAAGGATATGAATTTGAGTGGATGAGAAGGGAGGAGGATCAGGAAGGAGCTGAGGGAGGAGAAATTATAATCCGAACATATTGTATGAAAAAAATTATTTTCAATATTATAATAATAATGCAAAAAATACATCACCTAGCTGTGCAATTAGCTCAAAATTAAAATAGCAATAAAGGTACAGTTAAATTTTAAAAATTAAATAAATAAAAGATTAATAGTGGCAAATACACAGCAGTTGTTTATGGCTTTTGACAACTAGGAGAAGGAAGGGAATCCATTTGAACAGAACAAATAACTTCAAAGTCTTTGTGCCATGAGTTGTTTCGAAGGTCATCTTATCAGAGGATGTCCTAAGGTTGATGACCCTTACTTTACCAAATGTGATCATCAAAGATATAGCATAATGTGTTGCTGGGAGTATGCATTTATTTGACTCAGTTCTCCTTTCTGAGAAAAATTATGATTTAATCATAAAACACAGAAAATCTCTCCATAGGTAAATCATCTTTTGACCTACATATTGATGAACAAATGTAAACCATATTGCCACTATTGAGAAATTCATTTGCTTATTCAGCAGTGAGATATTTTGAGCATTTTAAGGTCATAATTTCACCTATCAATCAGAAAATTGGAATAGAGATAAAATAGAAAGTTAAGTAAAGGTCAAAATGCATACAACATATTAGACATTATTCTGAAAGATAAACCTAGAAGCAATTGATTGATGTTAAGAAATAAAAGATAAGCAGGGCATGGGGGTGCATTCCTTTAATCCCAGCAATTGGGAGGCAGAGGCAGGCAGAATTCTGTGAGTTTGAGGCAAGCCTGGTCTATAAAGCAATTTCCAGGACAGCCAAAGCTGTTACACAGAGAAACCCTTCTTTAAAACCTTTCTTTAAAAACAAAACAACAACAAAAATCAAAGCAAAGAAATAAAAATAATAATAATAATATCATAACTAATGAAAACCACCTACTGTGTGAAGCATTGGAAACCAGCAAAAGAGAAAGGTAACCCAGTCCCTGTTTTCAAGTGATACAGGCTAAGATAAGAATGGCTCTTGCTAGAAAGGTAATTCAACAGAACTGAAAAGAAGAATCCAGAGAACTTGGTAACTGATATATTCTGTGGGCCTGCTTAGGAGCCAAAGGATGGTTAAAGAAAATAAGTTTACATGGGAGGAGACACACTTCTTCCAATACAGCAGTGAATTTGTAGGAGACGTTTTCCATGGAACAATTCATCTGTAGCTTTGATGCAAACATATAAGGAAAGTCTTGGTTACTCCAGTTACATGTTGAGTAGAGTTAAGGTCTCTGGAAGACTCCAGAAGAATAGGTGGGTAGAATAAAGAATCAAAAGATAGACAAGAACTGGGTAAAGTAGTTCATGTCTTTAATCCCAGCATTCACAAGGCAGAGGCTGGTGTATGGCCGTGAGTTCTAGGGGAAGCTAAAATTCACCCAACTGTACTAGAAGCCACTGTCTCCAGAGCCAGAGCGCAAGACTAGGCAGTACTGAGTTCACCAACAAGGAGATGCCGCAGACTCCATTAAACTTTAATGCAGAATTTAAATAAGCGAAGTGTTCTAATTAATGCGTTGGCAGAGCATGAGAAAGCAGGGTGTGATCCCACTGTGCAGCTTGCAATGAACACGAAGCCTTTTCTTGTGAGACATGCACTCCTCATCCAGATGGCACAGACCTGTCATTTACGTGTGTCCTCACAAGCAAGGATGGCACAGATCCATCGTTTACACGCATCCTCACAAGCAGGTACCTGCCCTTTACTCCGCCGGAAATGACAGACTTCACTTGTACTTTCCTACAGCATTTATTTATTTATTTATTCACATAAAATTCTGTCTTAGCATTAAAATGGGTCTTTGAACTCACCTGTCATTTCTTTAGAGTAAAATAAAATTTTAGTTGGGTTTATAATTAAATAGATAAATAAATGAGATGCGATATTTTTTAAAAGATTTGTCGCTGAAGTCTGAACTGGATGTGTCTGTTGCACCCAGCACATTTGAAACTCATATTAGCATTTCAGGTATATACCACAGCAGAAAATGTTAAAATGTAGGCTTAGATTCTATTAGCAATGCTGCCTTGGCAGGACCTTTCTCAGTAGACACAGGTGAGCATAGAAACACTGATTGATTGCTAACGTCGACGCAGGGTTATATTGTGGAGTCAATCCTGCTTATTAATAACAGTGAAGTCATTTGCTCGGTACAATCTTTTATCTGGTCAGGGCAATGGCTAATTATTGACTCACAAAATAGTATAAGAAGCATCGATCCCTCTTCTATTCTCTATAAGAAATGTGCAAAACTAATATGAACTCCTCTGATAATGTGGAGCAGAATTCTTTAGCAAAAGCATGTGTGCCTAGTCATTTATTTTTCAAAAGTTTAAAATTTCAGACTGTATTGCTGAAATTGTTACCTGGTTGAAACATGGAATTCTGAGAACCCTGAATCTGTGTGCCCAGATCATGGTCCCTCAGCTTTGTCTTGGTAGTAAACGCTGTGCTATCCTCTTTGAGGTGAGAGTTGTATTTTTCCATTGACTTTGCTAACAGAAATGAGACTCAAAACTCAGAACCATTCCTGTCCCTTGTTGGTAAAAGTTAACAGTGAACAGGCATATGGGAGACAAAGACTCATTACTATTCTGCCTTGAGGCAAGAATGCGCTCCACAATGTGGCCAGCATATCTGTTGTCAGAACATTTAAACTGATTAAGTTGTCAAAGAGGAAGGAAGCAATTAATGTCTTGGCTCAACAAGCCCTTACACCTGGACAAAGTGGCTTCACATACACGACAGATACAGCAAATAAATCCCAGCTCCTTTTCCCCAATGAACCCCAATCAGTTGGACATATTTGCATATGCAGCAAAGCCCGCACTGCCTGTTGGTTGGTTTTTGCATATCTTCTGCCTCTTTTCTGCCTCCCATACTCTCCTGTTGGTCCGAAGGCTCACAGCTTCTCCTCACATTCAGTGTCCTAATGACTGACCCGAGAGTGATAAAGGAAAAAACCTGACATATTCTGAATTTTCCTACAGGGGTTAAGAGGGAACAGAGATCACATAAGGGAAGTTACAACTACTAATGAAACCAATAAAAGAACATCACTTATTCCTAAATATTTGTTGAAGCTTTTGCCTGAATCCCATCGTGGATGCCAGAGTATTAATCCAACTAATCAGAAGCAGCAATTACTTCCTATGGACAGTCATCAGAAAGTGCCATGCTTAGATGACTCTCCTACATTTCCTCTGGCCAATATAGATTCAGTAGAAACAGTTTGCTTTCTTTCCCTGGTTCTTCATTATAACAATGTTTGGGGGGATGGAAGTGTAACTCAGTTGTTGAGTGCTTGTATAGCATATATGAGACCCTGGGTTCAGGCCTCAGCACTGCCAAACAAGTACAAACCAAACAAAACACCAAGAATGTTCTTACTGTAGGTCCAGCAATTTCCAAACTAGCCTTGGTCTTAGGAATGTCTTCCAGGTCCTGGTGTTTTCATCTTGCTAAGATCATCTTGTTTTATTTACAATGGCTGATAAATCTTTCGTTTCAGAGATCTCTCAGCTTCTAGAGCTTTAGCAAGGAAACAGGAAGGAATGTGAGAGAAAAGGCAGTGCATGGCAAAGACAGAAACACAGCAGACTGTGAACACGGGACTGTAGGGGAGAGGGACGGGACTGTGGGGGAGGGGGACGGGACTGTGGGGGAGGGGGACCGTCCTGCTCATCTTCCATGTGACAGATTACTGTGATGGTTACTTTTAAAGGACAACTTGCTACAACCTGACATCACTTGAAAAGAGAGCCTCACTGACGAATTACCTAGATTAGCTTGGCCTGTGGGCAAGTTGGGAGAAGAATGGTCATGATTGCTAGTTGCTGGCTGAAGAACCAGCATATCGTACTCAGCATATTTACTCGGATGAGGCCCTGAACTGTGTAGACGTGAAGAAAGCTGGCTGAGCACAAGGAAGTGAGTAGACAGGATCCGCACATTTATTCTCCCTGATCTTGAGGATGAATGCGATGCTTCAAGCTCCCAGCTTAACTTCTTCAAAGTAATGAACAATAGCCTGGAACTGTGAGCCAAGCAGCCCTTTCCTCCCTAGGTTGCTTTCCATCAGAGTGCTTAATCATTGCTGTAGAAATGAAGCTAGAACAATCAGGAAGTGCGGTATCTTCTTAAGGAGACCATAAACATCTTTCAGGATGTTTTGGTTGAGGATGCACGAAGATGAGCTGGTAGAAAGAAAGCAATATAAAGGGCTGGCTGGGAGAGGGAGGGGTGCAGGACAGCTGCACTAATTTAAAATCACTTTATTAAGAAACAGGATTTACACTGGGTTACATGCATCTTGGATTTTCTTCTCTTGGCCTCTCATAGTTAATGTTTTTATTAGACTTATTTCTGTATTTGTACACATTTTCTTTTAAATTATTCAACTGCTCCTTTTCTTTGTATACTAAGTAGGAGAGTATCTTCAATTTTATGAGACAATGCGAAATTGTTTTATTTTCCAAATATTTCATATCTTCATCCAAATATCATATATTCTCAGACTTTTAAGTTATGTTTTAAAATGTGGTGATTTTTTATTATAACTTTAATTTGTTCTTTCCAGCTGCTAATGAAATTAGATAGTTAATGGTATATTTATCATTGGGCTGAATTTCATGAAGTTCTTTCATTTTTTAAATGAATTGATTACATTATTGGTATTTTCTATATGTTCTATGATTACATGCTATATATTCCATAGGTAATGATGCATTTTAAGATATGTATATATCAATAGATAATACTAATCTCTATTTTCCAATTTTAGAATTCTATACTATTTGTTCACTCACAACTTTATAACTCTGTTCAGGAACTTGGATCCAATGAACACTGAGTTTGCAGCCATTGTTCCTTCTTCAAGGTAAGGTTTTGTTGTTTCTCTTAGTGGTCGCTCTTCTGAAAGTTGCTTTGTGCTATGGCTTAAGTAAACTTTTCACTAAGTTTTAACTCACAGATTCAACTCCATTTCTCTGATTCCGAGAGAGAGAGAGAGAGAGAGAGAGAGAGAGAGAGAGAGAGAGACTAGAGCACTAAGGAGATGTGTTCAGTATGGCACACTGTGAAGAGAGACATAGATCCAGAAATACTGCATTCCTTTTTATTTCTAGCATTGACTTTGTTCACCAAAACCATGGTAAGCTCAGATGACCTTATTTCTCATATGGTCTTGCTTCTTTTGTTTATTTTGACATAAAGACACACCTGTTTCATATTCTGTATGTAATTGCTCTTAATCCAGACTCTGTGATGAACTTTCAATGTTTCTATTATCTCCTTTAGGATGGCTTATTCTCTTATTAATCTTGACATGTGTGAACTCAATTTTTTCTTAAGACTTAAGTCTCTACAAATTCTCTGAGGTCTGAGTCTAGACCTTCCCTACATCCATGAGATGTTTCTGGTATTGATAGGCGAAGTTCTTTTGCACTTGGGTTCATAAAGGAAATTAATTGTACAAAATACATTTCATCTGTTTTCACCCATTTTCTTGTCTAATCAACTAGGTTTAAGTTATCAGGCTCTGGTCTTCATCATTTCTTTTCACCTCTGTAAGATGCAAATTTTATTCCCATCTTTATGAGGACTGGTATACTTTAGGAAGGACCAGGGGATGCTTGCCTTCACCCTCCAGAGCCAGAGCTCAGGAAGGAGAGTTAATGCTACAATGCTCCTTACATTATTTTTCCTTCTGCAGTTTTATTTTTTGGCTTTGTATGCTTACTATCATCACGAAAATCCCCACACACCCTATGAGACCGCTTAAGGTCCTCATTAATCAAACTGAGGACTGACTTTCAGAAAAGCATACTTCTCGCATCCCGCAGTTCTTGAAGCAGGTCATTCTCTCAAAAAATATATTGCTCTATAAAAAATATATTGCTCTGATATTTTTCTTTTACTGAAAATAGATTTTTTTTCATATAATATATTTGGGTTACAGTTTCTCCTTTCCTATCTCCTTCAAGTTAATCTATTCTTTCCCTCCTGTCTGTATCTACACCCTTTATGTCTCTCCTTAGAAAACAAACAAAAAAGAATAATAATAATAAATTATATAAAAACAAATATAAACAAATCAGAATAGTACAAAGCAAACAAGGATAAGAAAAGAAGCCAAAAAAAAAAAAATGCAGACACATACATTCGCACTCGTAGGAATCCCATACAAACACAAAACCAGAAGCCATAGTATATATGCAAAGGACCTGTAAGATGAGCAAACAAAGCTCTGACACAACATTGTAAGACAAAGAACCTCCAGAAAGTTCGTTTGTGTTTGTTATCTACTGCTGGACATAGAGCCTTTCTTTACAGTGGTTTGTTTCCCTAATAAGACTTTCTTGGGGAGAACTAACTCTTCATTTGCAAGTGGTTAGAAACTGGAGACAGCTTTTGGGTCAGGCATGTGGGAGGGGGTCCACTTTGCCTCTCAGCTCCAGGAATTAGGCTGGTACAGGCCAGTGCAGCCCTGTGCATGCTGGCTCAATCTCAGTGAGTTCGTATGTATATCAGTTGTGCTGTTTAGAAGGCTGTGTTTATTTTCTGTCCTCCTTCCCTTCCAGCTCTTAAATTGTTTCCTCATCATCATCTTTGCAGAGTTCCCTGAGCCTAAGAGGAAGCAACTGATGGAGATATCTCATTTAGAGCTGAATATTCCAGAATCTCTCTGTACATTGTCTGCTTGTGGGTCTCTGTATTTGTTCTCGTCTACTGCAGAAAGAAAGTTTTCTGATGGTGACTGAACAAGGCACAGGTGTATGAGTGCAGCAAAATGTAGTTAAGAGCCATTTAATTGTTACATTCCTTTAGCAAAAGAGTAGTATTTGATTGCCCCCCCCCCTTGGTCATTGATCTATCCAGTCTCATTTTCTTGGCCACCCTAGCAATGTCAGAGATGGGTTACATCACATGGCATGAGCCTTAAATACAATTATATGTTGGTTGATTACTCCCCCAAGCTTTGCACCACTATTACAACAGCATATTTTGAAGACATGTCACCAGGGAGATTCCTCCTTCTTAGTCTCTTACTCTATACTAAACCTCTGTGGTTATTTGGATTATAGCTTGCTTATCAATGACTTATCAACTACCATCCTCATATATCCAAATACATCCATTTTTGCCAATTTACCTTTGTGGGTCTGTGTTACCTCATTCAAGATAGGTTTTTTTGTTGTTGTTTTTGGTTTTGTGTGTGTGTGTGTTCTTGTTTTGGGAGGGTTGCTGTTGACTTTATTCAATTACTGTGAATTTTATTTTTTAACCATTTTTTTTTTTACTTCATTGTGTTACTGTGCCACATTTTCTTTATCCATTTTCTGTTGAGGAACATCCAGGTTGTTTCCAGTTTCTGGCTATGATAGAATAAAGCAGCAATAAACATGATTGAGCAAGTGCTTCTTCTGTAGCAGGATGGAGAGTCTGTGAACAATAGTGGTGTATCTGCATTTCCAGCTTCCTGAGAACCACTACACTGATTTCCATAATGACTGTATGAGTTTGTACTCCCTCTTGCCCTTACTCCACATCCTTGAAAGCAGGAGGTCTTGATAACATGAGCAGATTGGTCTTGGCCAATCTGATTGGTTGAAGATGAAATCTCAAAGTAGTGTGATTAGCATTTCCCTGATGACTAAGGAGGTTGAACAAAAGAGCTTCTCAGCCATTTCTGTTTCCTCTTTTGAGAATTTTATGTTTAGATCTGAAAAACAATTTGTCTTATTTGTTTTTTTGAGTCCTTCATATATTTTGACATTATCCCATTTTTAAATATATAGATGGTAAAAATATTTTTCCCTTCTATAAACTGATATTTTGACCAAATGACACTATCCTTTGCCCTACAAATCTTCTCAGTTTCATGACATCCCTTTTATTTATTTGTTAATCTTAGTGCCTGTGCTATCAGTACTCTGTTCAGAAAGTCTTTTCCTGTGCCAAAGACTTCAAATCTATTCCCTATGTTTAGCATATCTGTTTTCTCTTGAGGTCTTTGATCCATTTAGAGTTGAGTTTTGTACAGGGTAATAAGTATGTAGCCATTCAGTTTAAACAGCGCCATTTGTTAAAGATCCTGACTTTTTCCAATGCCTATTTATGGTTTTAACAAAAATCGAGTATCCATAAGTGTGTGGACCTATTTCTGGGTCTTCACCTTAGTTCCATTGATCAATATGCCTAGTTTTTTGGGAAGTAATTCTGGACAAAAAAGAACAGAGTTGAGCACAGTTTCTTAGTAGTAACATTTTCTCAGATGGGCTCTTTTTGCTAGAGGCAAATGTGTCTCATTTAAGAGAGGCTTCGTGACTCTGCTTTAGCTACAAAAATCTTGCAGCTCTTTTAAGAGACCCCACCACCAAACACTCAACTGGTATTTATGAGTAGCCAACAGCATGTTTGATGGTGGTGGTAGGGACCTTGAAACTCCATACAGTTGTGGCAATAAACAGCTGAAGATGCACAGAGAAACCTTGTCTCAAAAAACCAAAAATTAAAAATAAAAATTAAAAAAAAGCGTTTAAAATAAAGCCACATAATGATGGAAAATACACAGATAATCTGGAAACTGTATGTTATTGTGTTGTCTTTAAATTGTTTGATGGTTGAAAAAGGAGTAGCAGCTACTAAAAGACATTCGATTATAAAAGCTGCTGAATTAATCCAACATGTATATTTTAAAAATGCCTTGACTTCAGCTGTCCTGGAACTCACTCTGTAAACCAGGCTGCTCTTAAACTCACAGATCTTCCCTCCTCTGCCTCCCAAGTGTGAAGATTAAAGGTGTGTGCCACCACACCCAACTACTCTTTCTTTCTTTCTTTCTTTCTTTCTTTCTTTCTTTCTTTCTTAAACATTTATTTATTTATTTATTTATTCTGTATACAATAGTCTGTCTGTTTGTATGCCTGTGGCCAGAAAAGGGCACCAGACCTCATTACAGATGGTTGTGAGCCACCATGTGGTTGCTGGGAATTGAACTCGGGACCTTTGGAAGAACAGGCAATGCTCTTAACCACTGAGCCATCTCTCCAGCCCCTCTCTTTCTTTCTTTAGGACTTTATTCTTTTTCTTTTCTTTCCCAAGCCTACATATATTTGTAAACTCACTGTAAACCATTGAGAGTTTTTCTTCTATTTGAATCTATATTTGCCATATATCTTTCTTTTTCTGACCAAGTGAGTCTTTCATTTGCTAAACTATGTGGTTGGAATTAAAGCCGTGGCTTTGACACCCACATTCCTTAGCTTTCTAAGAGTCTAGCTTCATGGATTCATATGTGTCCCATGTGATCAATAACACAATTAGATGTGACATAATTCCAGCACTGGAAGCTTTATTTGGTGACAATAGATGGCTTGTTGGGACACTGTCCACCCCATTATTGGGTTATTTCATTTAGACTGCCTTTATATATGGATATATTTTCTGAAGCTTCTACTATATTAAGTTCTCACACTACCTGTTGAATAGCCGTTAATTATAACTGTTGCTGTCTGTCTTCCCTTTTCATCTCCTTCTCCCCTCCCCCACTACATCTGTCCCTCCCATTCCTGCCCGCATCCATTGATTAATATCTATTCAACTTCCTTTTTTTAAGAATATCTGTCTGTACACTACAGTCCTTTGCTCTATACCTAACCTCTGTGTTCCTATGGGTTGTAGCATGGGTATCATTTACTTAGTGGCTAATATCCACATATAAGCAAACATGTACCAGATTTATCTTTCTGGGTCTGGGTTATCTCATTCAAAAATTTTTTCTCATTCCATCCATTTGTCTGCAAATTTCATAATGGCATGTGATGAGTCATTCTCTGTCCAATCAGTCAACTTCCAAATAGTGACATGAAGACTTATTAATACTGAAAGATTGGCCTTTAGCTTAGGCTTGCCCCCAACTAGCTCTTATAATTTAAATTAAACTGCTTTATTAATATATGCTCCACCACGTGGTCTTTTTTTTTTTTTAACCTCTTCTCTGTTTTTCTGACTTGGTCCACATCTCCTGGCATCTCCTACTCACCTAGCTCCTTCTTCCCCATTTCTTTTCCTCTGCCAAGAAATCCTGCCTAGCTATTGACCACTCATCTTTTTACTACACCACTCACAGCAATACATATTCATGCCATGTACAAATATCCCACAACAATGGCAATTTTTAATGGCTGGGTAGTACTCCATTGTGTAAATGTGCCACATTTTCCTTATGCATTCTTTGTTGAGGAAAATCTATGTTGCCTACAATTTTTGGCTATTATAAGTAGAGCAACAATGTACATGGTTGAGCAAGTGTCTTCGTAAAAGGATGAGGCATCCTTTTGGTATATGCTCTACAATGGTATAGTTGGATTTTTAAGCGAATGGATTTCCATCTTCCTGAAGAACAACCACATTGATTTCAATAGTGACTATATAAGTTTACATTCCAAAAGTGATGGATGAGTGTTCCTCTTAGTGCACATCCTCACCTTAATATACAATACATCTCCTTAACATATTTGTGTAAACTAATGTGTTAACATTATATATGTATATATGTTTCAATATTTCATATGTAAATATTATTTTAATATATCCTCCTTTCTTACATTTATTCATTAATTTTGTGAGGAGGAACAACAATACACTTGAAAATAAAATTTGAGGGAGTTGTTTATCTCCTTCTACCACAAGAATAGAATTCTTGGTATCAAACCCAGGTCATCAGACTTGACAACAGACCTCTTACCCACTGAGCTATCTCACAGGGTAATATACATCTTTAATATAATCAAAGTTGGTAATAAAGATGCTTGACTTTTAAATACAGATAAAGTTATTTGATACAACATGAAAACAGACATACTTTCAATTTACAAATAAAAAATGGGATTTAAAAATGATAATATCTTATCTATTTCCCCTTCCCAGGTGGATCCATGTATGTCTTCCTTAGGGTTCTCCTTGTTACCTAGCTTCTTTGGCTGGTTATCCTTTGCTTTATGTCTAATATCTACTTATGAATGAGTGCTTACCATGTTTATATTTATTTGTATGGGTTATTTCACTCAAGATTTTTTTTCTAGTTCAATCCATTTTCCTACAAATTTCAAGATTTTTTTTTTGACTATTGAGTAGCACTCCATTATGTAAATGTACCACATTTTCTTTATCCATTCTTCGGTTGAGAGGCATCTCAGTTGTTTCCGGGTTCTGGCTATTATGAATAATGCTGCTATGAACATAGTTGAGCAAACATCCTGAGGTATGAGTATGCATCCTTTGGATATATGCCCAAGAGGGGTATTGCTGAGTCTTGAGGTAGATTGATTCCCAATATTCTGAGAAACCACTATACTGATTTCCAAAGTGGCTGTACAAGTTTGCACTTCCACCAGCAATGGAAGATTGTTCCCCTTACTCCACATCCTCTCCATCATAGGTTGCCATCAGTTTTTTTGATCTTAGCCATTCTGACAGGTGTAAGATGGTATCTTAGAGTTGTTTTTATTTGCATCTCCTGGGTACATTAGGAGCAGGAGCTTGGGGGAAAGGAGGGAGGGTGGAATGGGAGGGAAAGAGGATAAGGGGAGAAGGAGAACATGAGGGAATGATGATGGTCAAGTTGCGGGAAGGACAAAAAGGGAGGACAAGAAAAGAAATATCTTTTTTTTTTCCTGGCTTTCATGTGATTTAATAGGACTAACATTTTGTCTTGTTTTTTTTTTTTTTTTTTATCAAAGACAACTATTATTGAAACATATAAAGAACATTTTTAAAATTAAGGTATAATACATATTGAGTGCATATACTCTGATTCAACACAGTAAACCATAGGCTTTGATGATTAATGTATCATTTGTTTACAAAGGCCAAGTTATTAATGCTTACAGCTCTCCAGAAAAGAGATATCTTGATAGAAGACATCATTGTGGGGTTAGCAAGAAACTTGTCACTAGGAAATTCCCAGAAATCAACAAGGATGACCCAGCTAAGAATCTAAGCAATATTTGAAAGGGACCCTTAACTGGCCTCCCCTGTAATTAGATTGATGACTACCTTAATTGTCACCATAGAACCTTTATCCAGTAACCGATCAGGCAAATACAGAGATCCACAGCTAAGCATTGGCCTGAGTTCCCAGAGTCCAGTTGAAGAGAGGGAGAAGTGTTAATATGAGCAAATGGGTCAAGATCATGATGGGGAAACCCACAGAAACAGCTGACCTGGGCTAGTGGGAGCTCACTGACTCTGGACTGACAGTTGGAGAACCTACATAGGACCAAATTAGGCCCTCTGAATGTGGGTGACAGTTGTGTGGCTTGGGCACTTTGTGTGACCACTAGGAGTGGACCAAGATTCATCCCTAGTGCATGAACTGACTTTTTGGAGCCCATTACCTGTGATGGTATACCTTACTCAGCCTAGATACAGGGGGGGGGGGCGGGAAGGGCCTTGATCCTGCCTCAAGGGATGTGACAAACTCTGTTGACTCCCCATGGGGAGGCCTCACCCTCTAGAAGGTATGGATGGGGGGTAGGGTGGTAGAAAGGTGGGGGAAACAAGAAGAGGGGAGGGAAGGGGAATGGGAATTAGTATGTAAAAAAAAAGATTCTTCTTAAAAAGGAAGTTAAAAATTATATTTATCAATCTAATTCCCTTTAATTAAGTGTATACACATTCAATGAAATGTAAATTAACCCATAGCATGTCTTTGCTATTATAAATCACAATAGCAACAAGTTATCACTCAAACAATCATACAAATGAGACAGCCCAATTGATAGGACATATTCACCATGAGGAAAAGAATCATCTGCCACACAATTCGCATTGCTAGATGGCTTCCCAGCAGAAATAAGAGAGCATGCCAGTGATAGGATTTACATATTCAAGTGGATAATTGAATTTCCACATGTTCAAATCACCTTTAAAGAAAAAAAGATTTCATTTGATTTTTAGCAAAAAAATGATTGATTGCCCATCAGGGCAGTGCAGTTTACAGAAGGCAAAGCAGAGAAAAAAGAAATATGTGTTAGTTTTTTGTTGATGCCCTAGCATATTATCATAAACACAGGCTTAAAATAGCATGAGATCATTATCATTTCATGTCTTGTTGTTAACCCCACTCATATGCACAGGGCTCTTATCTTTAAAAAAAAAAAAAAGGAATGCAGGCAAGTTGTTAAAAATACTTTTTCTATTGTCTAGGTTTTGGCTGAAGCCCAGTGTAAAGACAAGTGGTACTGAGGGCATATGTATTCAAAGGAACCTGGCATGGTTTCCTGAAACTTGATTCAGGGCATTCACCCAGTGGAACAATTGTGATTCTGGAAGATATGTAGCTGTACACTTTAAAATGACATAGACAGCAAAAAATAATGACATGGCTAATTTGCAGCCTCCAGCCAGCTAGCTATGACTCCAAAATCCACAAATACAAAACAAAGAACAACGACAAAACCTTACATCTGATATGTTTACCTTTGATACCTAGATAAACCCAATTATAGCTTAGTTCTGCTTTAGCATGGTTTTAAGAATTTTGCTTGAGACCAACTATTCTCTTGAATAGGTCTGCTTTCACAAGCCTGCTTTCTCCCCCAATCCCCATTTACCCACTGATCTCAATTAAAACATTCCTGCCACAACTTTTCAAAGTTGCCTTGCAACACAACCAACACCCACTATAAGGAAAAGAATAAAACCACACAGAAACCATGACCTCTTTAGCACTTAAAACCAGCCAAAGAGTAATAGTTCTCACTGAAAAACATGCCCATCACCCTATGACTCTTGCTTATCAGCAAGTTTTCTGTTATTGCAATACTTTGTATGTCTAAGCATTTTGCACCTAAGTTTCTAGTTCAGTTTTTAGGTCACATATCCATTACTAGGTTGCAAACAAACTACCGAACTTATTACATCCTTGTCCAACCATTAGTTGGTCACAAAACTAAGTAGACAATGACGAGAACACATATGACAAAGATTGTACAGATGACACAGATGGCCCAGGAAAGTCAGAAAACAAGCAAAAGTGGAAGCAGCAACAACAAACCAGGAGAGAGAAGATCCATGTAAATTCAGCCTCGGTGTCTTTCAAAAGAGTAGATCCTGGGTCAAAGTTGCTGCACATTTGGCATCAGAAAGAGAGTTCCGTGGTCAAAATGTCTTTCCATGCAAGCCTAAGAATCTGGGTTTGATCCCCAGAACCCCTGTAAAAGCGGGAGTCTGTTATACCTGGGATGACATGCATCCATAGGCGTAACTAAATAATGTACAACACTTGGTTGGCAAGTGGGAGGCAAAGACAGGAGAAAGGGGTGGGGAAGCTGGTGGGTCCTCTCCAATGAGCACCAGGGCAGCAATAACAAGAGCGACTCTGCCTCAAAACAAATGTGAAAGAAGAGAACCAGCTCCCAAAGTTCTCTGAACTCTACACACATGGCATATTTCACCTACATACACAAATAAGTGAAATATTTGAGAGTTGCTAATCAATTTACATACTAATAAAGATGCTCAAGAATTCCTAGACATGAATCAACATTATCCAGCCAGGGAGAAACGTGGTTTCTTAGAAAATATCCTGGTGACATTTCCAAAAAAACAAACAAAAAAAAAAAGGCTAAATAGAAATTTGGGCATCTCAGCCAGGTGGTAGTAGTGCATGCCTTTAATCCTAGTACTTGGGAGGAAGAGGAAAGGAGGATCTCTGTGAGTTTAAGGAGAGCCTGGTCTACAGAGCAAGTTTCAGGACAGCCAGCACTACACATAGAAACCCTGCCTCAATAAATAAATAAATAAATAAATAATAAATTTCTTAAAAATTCAATGGTTTTGCCACTAAATGAAAAAACTATTTGAACAGAACAAGCTTTTCATTTCAGCTTACGATTTCAGAGGTTTTATACTATACTCAGCTGGCTTTATTGCCTTCAGGCCTGTGACAAGGAAAACATCAAATCAGAATGGCAAGGAGAGGACATCTGCTCCATGCATTGCATCCAGGAGGCGGAGAGAAGAGGGGAGTAATCAGAACATGGTGTATCCTACAAAGGTTTGCCCCTACTTCCCATTTCTTTCAACTAGGCTCCACTTCCAAGTTTTCATCCACCAATAATGCCATCAAGTTATAAATTAATAAATAGTTAATTAACTGATCATTCCAGAGGCTTCTTCATATAATCATCTCTCAATTATACCATTAATCAGAGATCAAACCTTTAATGTGAGCCTTTTAGGTGGACATTTAATACCTAAGCCATAACAAATACGAAACGAAAATCTAAGAACATAAAGAGAAATTGTCCTGTGTAATACAATTTGGACCTAAAAATACTTCAGTCCTTCTCATATTAAACAGTTGATTCCGTATCCTGATATTTTGCTGAAAATAAGGATAATTTCTCCAGGTTTTCTGGTAGAACTTGTGGGCTCTCTTATCATATCATTTGCAAATACGGATGTCTTTTCTTATTCATAACCCTCTAGTTCCTCATCTTGTCTTATTGTCTGGAACTGGCCTGGGAGCCTACACCCTTGGAGACAGCCTCTATGGCATCTAAAGGTATTGTGTAAGCTGCCGAGGGAGAAAAATCGATCCTTGGTCCTACTTAGTGTCAAGTCTAAAAACTACAGAAATCACCACACTGACAAGATCATTATTATCCTAGAGGTAGGCATCAGTTTTCCAATTAAACTGAAGACTTCCTCAATAAGAAGGAATTTACCTATTACTGTAAACCTAGCAAGCTACCCTTGATGGAAGTGAACATAGGGCCCAGAAAAGAGCATATTACTGCCATTTTCCTAAAGCAGGACAACTTCTAAATACATTCTAGATAGTTATCTTTATGCCTAAATAAATATAACTCTGTGTGTGTATATATATGTATATATAATTATAACATAATATATATTTATGTCATATCAAAAAAGCTTTTTTTCCCAACAGAAGGAGATTGTTAGTGAAACCTCAAACTGGTCAAAATACAGAGTATGAGTGCCATGGTGCTGGGCACAGTTGATACATCAGCAGCACACCTGCCACACACAACCACTCAGGGAACACTGCATCCTCTGAACTGTGAACCTAAGAAACCCTGCCTCTCTTAAGCCCTGGTCAAGTATTTGATCACAGAATGAGGACAGTGACTAATTTTTTCCAATTAGATTGATGCACCCTTCCTTGTAATTGCTCCCTAAGCATCCCATCCTTACCAATGCAGCTTCTTCCTATAATTCATCAATAAAGAGTTTTATTCATCCATTGAGGCATTTATTTCTAAAAAACAAAAAAAATTAAAGATAAGTGCCATGCATGCTAAATTTTTTTGGACTAAGCTTTATCAGTCTTTTCATCTGTTTTATAAACTAAACCTTAGCTACACTGTCTAACTTCTGTCTATCTGAAATGAAATTTGGAAATAAAAGTCAGGGCTAGCTACTTGGGATCAGATGTGTTCTCTGACAGGTAAGTGCTTTTGAGGTACATTTATTTCCACAGTAAAGTGAATTAATACTAATTTTACTTTAAAATTTGGAAACATTTAATGACCGTCATTGAAATAACTTAAAGACACTCTGGGGAACTGCAAAACCACCACCCTAAGCACTATTTGAGTGGAAATTGGGAAAATTAAGACTGAATTTTTAAACTGATAGCTTTTCAATCAGAAGGGGAGACACATAAAATTTCAGAAGCATGCTGTGTAATGAGAAACATCATCAATAACGGAAAATGAGATTCCCAACTTTAAAGAGGGGAGGTGTCACAATTCAATCATGTTCTCCATATAAAAGCCAAGAAAATGCGAATTGTACAAAGCCTTTGGAAGTATTCAGACAACAGGATGTCTGAAGACTCTTGTCTTTAGGGACTTTCCACAGCTCTGGTAGAAGCGAAGCAGAATTTAATGAAAGGTTAGCCGGCATGAGGACTAAATTCTAGCAACAACTTAGAACAATGCAGAGATGAAAGTTAGGAGAGGCCTGAAATTAAATTTGAAAAGAGATTTGTTGGGGCTTCATCCAGTGCATAACTCCCCCATCTATCTGTTCTTCACGTATGCATCATTTCCACTGAGGACCAATGCTGGAAAAAGAGACTGAGTCGCGGTTTCAACCTCCTGAAACATGATGCTGCCCATCGTTTGCTCCCTTCTCCTTCTACCTTGAGGCTTCTCTTGATCAGTACCACAGAAAGCAGAGATGGAAGGACCCCCACTTTATCGGTACTGCTATTGACCCTGAGAGAGCATGTGGCAATGGTTGCGTGTTCCCCAAGGGCAGATAAGACTGCTGTGATGTATGGCATTCTGGGCTGACACCTGTCTCACATTTATGAACCGCACCTGTGCATATCACCAACAAAATATCGAAATCACGGATGAAAGTTTGAGCAGTTTAGACCAGCTGGTGTTGCTACACTTCACAAAAAGAAACATTAGAAAACCTGGCTTCAGTGTTTAATAGCTTACCTTCTCAGTGATGGGTAGTAGAGACTAGTGCTCACAAGTAGACTTCATTTACAAAGCAGCGAGCTGTATTGTATGACCAGAGTGTACCAGTAACACAAGGCAGCCGTACACTACTGTAAGCCTTTGAACATAGGACTAGTCAAATAAGTATGACTGAAAGATAAAGCAGAATGTCAAAAATTGTTGTTATATTTGTAGTAAGACACTCATTTTAAAAATTCTTACTCTTACATAAAATTAAGTTATGGTTAAAGATCTCATACGTTCTTGAAATGAATATTGAGTGGCAAAGGCTATTTTCAAGCAGCCTAGCACAGGGGTGAGTAAAGATGGGTAAAGCAGAAAGCAGGTATTTTCTTGGAGCTTGCAGGTTTACCAGTGTAGCCCAATTGGTGAGCTTCAAGACACCCTATCAATTAAGTGGAAAGTAATTTAAAGAAGACAGTCAACACCTATTGGCTATAACCTGTACACAGAGATATACACTCACATAACACATATCATGCATACTGGGGAGGGGGAAGAGGGGGAGGGAGAAACAGACAGAAAGAAGGAGGAAAGGAGGGAGGAAGGGAGGGAAGCTATATCATGCAAATAAGAAACTTAGCAAGAGTCAAGTTATATTTCTTAACCAGAAAGAAAGACTTCTGGATGGTTCAGTGACTTGTTCTATTTTTTAACTTCCTTTTCATTTATTCTTTGTGTCTTTCACATCATACATCTCGATCACATTCATTTCCCATCCACCTTCAGCCCTTGAAGCTTCCCCCAGCCCAGTGAAACTTAAGAGTAAAAGAAAAAGAAAAATGGGGGAAAAGTCTTGTCGTGGAAGCTGTAGCATTACATAGTGAGTCATGCAACAAACTCTTTTTCTCCATGTATCTTTCTTCGTGAGTGGTCACTGCAAAGAATCATCAGTCTGGTTAGAGGTCTCTGATTTCTACTGTACTATCAATGCTGGCCCTCACTGGAACGCCTCTTGGATGTCCTGCTGCTGCCTGTGTTGTGGAAATCTTGCAGCTTTGGGGTATGCAGGACCAGTCTGAAGTCACCTTGATGTCCATAGGCCCTGCTGCCACTGGATTCATATTGATGGTGATGAGCTGCTCTGCCATCTAAAGCCCTGTTGAAGTCCTTGAGCCCGGCTGCTTCTGGAGGCCTTGTCTGGGCTTATCATCCTATCGCAGCCAGGAATCCTGTTTGTGGTCTGTACTATTGTCAGAAAACATGTGGAGGCCCTTAATCTGTGCTCCTAATGACTGAAGAGCAAGGGGGCTACTTTTGCTGTGATATCAATGACTGCAGAAACAACATTGAGAGGCAGGGACATGGAAGGCTTCTGTGACAACCCCTACCCTCACTCTAACACCCCCAGAAGCAATAGCGTAGAGAGAAAGTCACTGAAGAGAACTCTTAAAAAGTATAATGGGGATGCTGAAGTATAGATCCCCACAGCTGAGAACCTCTGAGGGGGTTGTGGGAGGGGAAGGACTCAGTTCTGTTTGAGGGGCAGACACTGAGAGTTTGGCCATGCTCCAGTGAGTAAATGGATAACATAAATTGTCTTGGGTGTGATTATTTTTGGTGTTTGTTTGTTTATTTGTTTGCTTTTGGTTTGTTTCATTCTTATTTTTACTTTTACTTTTTTGGGGGGATCACAGGGTGCAGAGTGGACATGGAAGGACTGAGAAGTGAGTGTGATCAGGGTACATGATGGGAAAGTCCAAGAGAATCAATAAAAATACCATGTTATAAAGAAAATGCCTCATAGACGTGGCTACAGGCCAATCGATGGAGAGATTCCTCCACTGAGGTTTTCTCTTCCTAAGTGTGTCAAGTTCACAACTGAAGTTCACACGTGTATAGTATCTGATTTTCTTCCTAGATACTTCACCAAGAAGGTTAGAGGAGGCAACTAATCATGTCTTCCTGCCCCACTTCTGGGCTGATTCCCTTATCAATTCTTCCGATCTTGGGAGAGATTCGGGCTCCCTATTTTTCCATTGGTTCTTGGGCTTTCTTGTTGACACCCTGTGATAGTTTCCTGTCGGCACCACTCTCCTCTGTGTTAATAATTAGGTCAATCTTTCTCTTAAGGTAGGTTGGAACTGGCTGATTCTGTCTCCAAACCAAGATTTCCAAGCAGTCCTGAAAGACAATCACAAATTCTTGTCAAGGCATGTAGAATACAGGCTCCAGTTATAACTCCAGTGTCAGTACCTGCTGTGTGTGTCATTCGTTTCCTTGTGTTAAGATAACTTTCCATGTCTTGTGTGCTCTCTGGACTGCCATGCCTCAGTACTCTGACCTGTGAGTGTCCCATTCCGCTTTCCATATCCTCCAAAGCACTTTTCCATCAACATTACTTCTTAGGGTTTAACTCAGGATTACCTCTTCCACATATTTTCCTGTTCTCCAAAACTGAGAACTTTTGCCTGAACACTGAACATCTTATGTTCCATCAATCTCTGTTTTTCTCTGTGTGTTTTTCTCTCTCTCTTTCTCTCTCTCTGTTTCTCTCTCTCGTCTTTCACACTTCCTTCCCTCTTTCTTTTTCTTTTTTCCTCTCTCTCTCCCTCTCCTCCAATCCCACTTCTCTTTTTCCATGAGACAATAATCCCTTGCTGTTTGAAATTGTATGCTTGTGATCGGTTTTCTCAAAGTAGAGAGGATGGTGCTTCGATTGTATCAAATGCCAGTATAGATGCAGTGAATAAAGCCAATGCAAATGGGGTTATTTGTACATGATTTATTCATATGCTAATTGATTTGATTATCACACCCAGGATTGGTAAGATTGACAAACTGGTCAGTGAATATTTAACTTCTTTAAAGACAACATGGGCATACTAGCAGCACTGAAGATGGACAACTCCTACCAGAGACCCAGCCTGAAAACTTATATTGGATCAAGGTTATGTTTGAGCCATAATCTAAGGACAGTACCTACTTCTGTTCTCATCTCTAGGGATAAATCACTAGAAATCAACTTAAAGGCACTGCCAATTCCACTTTAGCATAGAAAGCACCAGTCTTTCTATGCTAAAAAAAAAAAAAAAAAAAAAAAGCACAAGGAAAACTGCAAGCCACAGGGAAAATGAGTGATTGTGGATTATGTTTTTATTCCCCTTATTTGAATTTTTTTTGAAATAGGGTCTCTCTATGTAGTCTTAAAACTACTTTGAAACTTTCTGTTTAAACCAAGCTAGCTTCAGACTTAACAGAGATTCTGCTATCTCTGCCTCCTGAGTGCTGATATCAAAGGTGTGTGCTATCAATCTTCTGGTACAGGATTTATTGTATGAAAACTGGAGGCATCTGAGATTACAAGTTACATAGAGGATTGGGTGCAGTCTACATTTCTGAATATTACGTTTTCTATTACTTTCCCTTATTCTGTTCGTTGAGACCACTCCTGAAGGGAAGGAAATCCCCCATAGAAAGAAGGATGAAGGTCCTTTACTTGAATCAGCCTCTAGTTGGTAGAAAAAAATGAACATGTTAGCAAGATCCACCAGCTTCTCCTCTAACAAGGCAGTCAAATACAAATTGTCAGGATGTCATCAAAGTGACAAGAATAGGGAAACTTGCCCAAGAAAACTGTTTCACGCCAACAGCCCCTCCTGCTTCTGTTTGTCCAAGACCTTGGTGCTAGGTTTTAGAAGATTGTAAATATTTAATTAATGTTCAGTTTCCTTCTTACTTTACCAAATTATTTCAGAATGAATGATTCATTAAATGCACTAAAATGATTTAAATTTTAGAGCAAGTAGCTGCAAAATAAATTATAGCTATTAAACTACAACTTATGGCAAGGGTATATTAGCTTCAGGTAATGCAGCTCCTGGTGTGAGTGAACTTCTCCCCAGCCAAAATCAGAGAGGGCTGTTCAACCTCCCAATGATCCGACCACACACACACACACACACACACACACACACATCCTACATGCTGATAAACAAACTCGCTCTACTTATCAGGTGAAATATTTGAATGTGATCATTAATACTAAACTGAAAACATTGTAATTTGTTCAGTGTAGAGTGTTTCTCATCTCTAACATCCAGGTTAGTGAAATGCAAAGACAAGTTTTCCAGCTAACACTTGACAGCTCTGGGGATCCTTAAAACTAAAGTCGGGAGCTTTCCTTCTCACTGTGATGTCCCATTATGATCAAGCTGTTCCAGGCTATGCCTGCTCCCCGTTCTCAATCACAGTCTCATTATAGTAGCCTAGTTTTCTCGTGTTTCTCCTTTTGCAAATTGCTTCAAAATATTAGTGCATTTATATTTGAACTTTTCTGTAAATTACTTTAAAAATATTTACAAAGCTGAGTGGCAATATTATTTATAGAGTGGTTTGAGCATATAAAAGGAACATTACAGTTTCTAAGAGAAAACACTTCATGACCCTATCATAAAATTATATGTATGTAGTCTATAAAAATATTAGTCAAAACCTTACCCACTTACACAAAAACTACTCGAGATATTAGTGTACAACAAATATTTCATCAAGGATTATGTGCAGCACAATATGCAATTATAAAAGCTCTTAGTTTCAATTTTTATTTTCACAGTATTTTATGTGTCATGAAGTTTAAGCTCCTTCTGATTTTGCAAGCTAGTCATCTTGTCATTATATGCATTCTTAAAGGGTTCCATTTGTATATCTACAGTGAAAAGCAATGGCATTTTTTAAATGTAATGTATATCTTGGTGAACTTGAGCAAAATAGCTAGTCATTTGCTTGGTAAGCTAAGCAAAATATTAAGTGGTTTACTATCAGATTTTTATATCGTACTGAGACTCTATGGCATAAATCTTTCTATATTTAAATAATGATGGGGACAAATCATTTCCTGTGACTTCTCTATCTCAGTAAAGGAAACATGATTATCATTCAATGATGCAAAATGATATCTATTTGTCACTTGTGACATGATGGAGAGAAGGGATATTAAGGCAAAATAACTTCTCTTCAATCTTTTTACATATCTACATTAGGAAAGAGTAAAATGAAGAAAAATTGCTGGCCAATAGTTAAAAGAAGGTAAGAACCTGACGGCTTCTAAAACCACAGTGGGGAACCTGGATGGTCTTGCTGCTTGCTGATCTTTCCGAGATCCTGAGTTCAGTTCCCAGCAACCACTTGGAGCTGCTTTAAATGTGTGTGTGTGTGTGTGTGTGTGTGTGTGTGTGTGTGTGTGTGTGTGTGTGAAAGAGAGAGGGAGGGAGGGAGAGAGAGAGCCAGCGAGAGAGAGAAAGGCAGGGGGGACAGAGAGAGAGAGAGAATAATATATTTTTCCTTCGGGAATCCAAGCCAAACAAAGTATTTCTATGTTTGTGATGAATTCTACAGAACTTAGAATAAATAAAACTACAAAATATTCTCTAACTATGAATTGGGCATGCACACCTAGGGAAGATAGGACTTTTCCATAGAGGACTAAATCAACTATCATAAAGACACCACTCTATCTCAAAATAATTTCAAATTTTAGTTAAGCAAAGTAAGTTTCCAAACAGATTCTCTCTGAGCTAACAAAGATGATTTTAAAATATTTGGGGAAAAACAAATATTTTGAACTGGCTAAGGTAATTTTCAAACAAAAACTTGAATTTCTCTATCATGCAGCAAATAGACTACGAAGTGATAATCGCCATAGTGATGAATGAGAGAACAATGCAACAGAGCAGCCAGACAGGACGGAAGATGTTCATTTCTCTCCCCGGATGTGTCTGTAGTTCTGCCTGTAGATCATCACTCGTCATTAGTTATATATATGATTACAAAGGAAAATGCAAAATGCTCACACTATTTTAAATACTAGCACCAATTCATTCTGTAATAGGCAGAGTGATAATTGACACTTTCTAGGGAAAGTAACTCTAAGATCATTGGACAGTGTACAACTGGAAAAGGGGTCATTTCTCAACTTTCAATGAGTGAAAGGGATTGTGGAAAAGGTTGAACATAAATGCTAACGTTTTTGACGTACCAAAACCATAAAACTGGCAAAGAAGAAAGTGAGAAAAATCTCTATGCTAAAGAGATTTTGTGCTCAGATAGGAAATCTATACAGAGTAGTAAGAATGAGGCTAAAACTCCAATAGAAAAACTGACAACAGAGTTGGGGGGAAAAAAGACTCAAAGTTGGAAATATTCATGGCTAAGCAATATGTTTGACTTATGATAATGAAGTGGTAATTAAAATTGCAATGGTAGGTCATATTTTAAGGAAACTAATTTTCTACTTCATGGTTGAAAGAATAAAGAAAATTTTCTCACAGGCACTCTAGAACACTCCATGAAGATACATACCTCATTCAAAAACTTAAATTCATTGAAACAGCCCACATATTCTTCTTCACTCGTTTGCTTAATAAATACCATTGAATACAATACATGCTGAAAAAGCAGTTAATAAAATGCAAAAGGATGCTTTCATTAAAGTAATAGACGAGACAATACCTGGAGAAGTAGATGGGTCATAAATATACTCACTGAGAAACGATTTTGACAAGAGACTAGGAAGATGAGGTGCTAATCCTTGAAGATAATTCATGAAGAGTATGGCGCATGGGAGACACTGGAAATTGTAGCCATGAGGCCATTACGACATTTATTTTTGAATATTTTTTCTTTGACATTTTCGTACATATATATTATAAAATTATATTTATTCATGCATATGTATGAGTATATAATACACTGCAGGCATGCTTTCCGTACATGTCTTCTCATCTCCCTTCCATACCTATCCACACCCAACCCTACAAGTCTTTTTCCCAGTTTCATGAATTTTGCATTTGTTTCTGACCTATTTTCTTTAACCAATGGTATACATATGAGTGATGAATTAGAATTATCCACTGGAGGTCTTCTCCCTACCTCCCCACCTATCAATGCCTGGAGCAGGTGGGAGAACTGGCCTAGTGGTCATAAGAGCAGGAGGGCTGTCCCTGACCCCTACCAACTGCAACACTTGGGAGAGCAGGCCCTGCACCTTAACAGAACGACACCATGGAGCTAGTCGTGTTAGAGCAGGTGTGGTTGTGAGCATGAGAGATCAGCCCCAATTTCTCATCTGTCTTGTGGCATAATGGACAAGCGAAAGATGCCTTTCCCCCATCCATCAATGCCTAGGGCAGGCGGGAGACCTGGTCCTGTAGGAGAATTATCCCTTAACTCCAACAGCTGCAGCACTCAGGAGAGCAGGCTCCGCATCTCACCAGGATAGCACAATAGAACCAACCTTGTTACCATAGGGATGGGTGAACCAGACCCAAAGTTGTGAGCTTGAGAGAGCTGCCCCCATTTCTCATCTGTTTTGTAGCAGCATGGGCAGGGAAAAGAAACCCTCCCCACCACCACTCCACTCAATAATGCCTGGAGCAAGTGGGAGAGCTGACCTTTGATGTGGGATGCCCCTCTGTACGCTGTGAATATGTTTTATTGCCATTGGTTAATAAAGAGCTAGCTAGGAATACACCTAAGCCATTGGCCAAACAGTGTTATAATTAATACAGTTTTGTAGGAACATGCAGTCTTTGTTTACAGGCCATGGGATCATAAGAGCAGGAGAGCTATTCCTGACCTCCACCAGGTGCAACACTCATGAGAGCAGGACTTGCATTTCAACAGAGTGGCAAAATAGAGCCAACTCTGTTAGTGCAGGTGTGGGTGAGCCAGGCCCCAAGCGTGCCCCATTTCTCATTTGTCTTGTGTCAGCATGGGAGGAGAAAAGAAGCCCTCCACACTGCCCACCAATGCCTGGGGGAGGTGGGAGAGCTGGCCCTGTGGTCATAAGAGTGGGAGAGCTATCCCCATTGAGCTGTAACACTAGGGAAAGCAGGCCCTGCACCCCCCAGGGCAGGACGACAGATCCAAGCCTATAAGTGGATATGTGGGTGAGCCATCCCTGAAATCATGAGCATGGGGCAGCTGTCCCCATTTCCCATCTAGCAGACCAACCCTACAGCTGCCTAGGCCCAGACCCAGAGTTATGACTTGGCCTGTCCCAACATCCACCTCATCTATGATCTGCTGGAGCACATAAAGGGACATTACCGGCAGACCCAAAGCTGCTGGAACTCCACAATACAAGGTACCAGCGGGATGTCCAGGAAGAGTTCTAGTGGGGGCCCAGCACCGAATATGTAGTGGAAACCAGGGGCCTAGAAACAGACCAATGACTCTGCAATGAACTCTTGCAAACAGAGCTGTATGGACCAAGGTATGCTATGACTTGTTGAGTCACACTGCAGCTTCCATGATGAGATTTTTTAATTACTTCCATTTTTTAATTTTTAAAATTCCTCTCATTTTATTTTCTTTATTTTTTCCTCTTGAATTTAGTTTTATTGGGGGGGGGTCAGGGGAGGAGGGTAGATGCAAAGGGACAGGGAATGTATTGGATCAAGATACATGATGTGAAAAACACATAGAATAAATAATTTTTTTTAAATAAGAAAAGACAAAGCATACATAACAAGAAACAAAAATTGATGAGAAGTGTAAGCATGGTTTAGTAAGATGGTAAATAGCTGATGAGTGTTGACTGAACAAAGCAGTATAACCAGTATCTAAGGCCTGGAGGACATGCTAGTGAGAAAGGAAGGAATACACCCATGGAGCACAGAAAGGCCAAGGAGGTGGAAAAGGCAAGCACTTCAAAAGATAGTGTGATCACCCAGACAAGGCAGAAGAGAGGCTAATGACTTGAAAAAATACAAGTAGACATTTGACTTGCGGGGCCAATTCTCCATCCTTATAGATAGTAACTGTGTGTCTACTCTTCAGAGAAAGTCTCTAAGCTCTGGATAATCAAGGCCACTGTGAAATAAGATAGTAGAAACAGATGAAAAGAGTTAATAGATTGTTTTTATGACAGGGTAAGCTTCAAATAGAGAGGCCTCAGGGCTCTGGAGATAAACCTACAAAGCTACTCACATCTCTGTGAACCAGAGAGCAGGACAGAGCAGGAGACAGGACTGGTTCTATACTTCAAAACCTGCCCAACACTTCTTACTGATGCAGTTTCCAGCTGGTACACAGTTCCTAAACCTTCCCCGTCCTCCAAATCAACTCCTCAGAATTGGAGATGAAGTGTTCAAATACAGAAGCCTGTGGGGGACATTTAGCATCCAAAACATACAAGATGTTTTTTTTTTATCAAAATTGTTCATTTTCAGCTCTATAATTGTATCTAAGAGTCAGGGGAAAGTTGTCAACTTATATTTAAGAGTGGGACTAAAAAGCACTTTGAAATAATTCTTTGTCATTCTGAAGATTATTTAGTTGCTGATACTGGGGAGTTTAATTTCCAGTTTGAAAGTTTTTGTTATTTAAAATATGAATCTTTCCTCCCTTAAGTTGTCTCTTGTTAGATATTTAGTCACAGCAGTGGCAACAGTAACGAACACAATTTCTAATAGGAAACAGAGACCAAAATGAATGAACAGAGAAAATATAAACAAAGGCAGTAATGGAAAAATATAAGCATGTTTAAAAGCAGACCTAATCTAACACAACAGAGAGAGGGAGAGAATATATCATTTAAAATAAGGAACAGAGTGTTATTTAACGTTTTCTTAGGTTCAATGAAGTATAATTGACAAGATATATTTTATGGTATATATAATATTTTAATAGATAAACGTATTGTAGAATTATTATCACAATCAAATCCCTACCTAACATAGCTACTTGTTTGTGATGAAAATATTTAAAATACATTCAGCAAATTTCTAGAATATACATAGCAATGTTAGCTATCATCACTGTCTGTTCAAGATAAAAAAAATATATTTTTTTTAAATCTTCAGCTGAGAAAACAAAATATTTACCTTTTTTTCCACTGAAAATATCTTCAGTGGCATGTGGTAGGAAGGCTAAAGAGTATGACACACGGTGGTGAGAGTGTTCATTTAAAGAAAGAAACCAACTCTTATTTTGCTTGGGTTAGGAAAATATTCTAAGAAAACTGTCTTTAATTTTCTGCATTTCTTTCCAGGCATTTCCAGTCGGTCCTGGAGACCAAGTTCCCATCCTGCAGACATTCTAGGTTCTAAAACTTGTAGAGCAAATGCTTTCTATTATACAAGTCTGATGCATTTTTATTTCATGGACTATTTGGAGTTGTGTAAATGGCAAGAAGTAAGTGTATAGACAGAAAGACTAAATCCTAGTAACAATTGCTACGTTTCCGAAATAGGCAAAGGGCTTTCAAGAAACTACTGAAAAATCAGTATTAGAAACGTCTTTGAAGACCTAAGCTAACAAAAAATAAAAAGAAGGAAGACTCCTCACACAGGTCAGGAATAAAGTGCAGCAGCTTTTAATACAACCTGAAACAGAAGCCGCTCTACTTCTAGTCCTTGCCCTAAGCAAAATAATGGGAGCAATGTGATGGTTTGTTAATAGCCTGTTTCACTCCCTAATTAGGAAGGTCACATGTAAAATACTCCTTAGCTCCCTACCCTCTCAACCGCATGTGCATTACATTCATTCCATTTAATTTATTTAAATCTATAATACATGCCAAAGATCACACAGTATTTTATGTCTGCCTTGCAGTAGAGCCATAAAATAAATTACTAAAAGGTCACCTTGGTATTAGGTTTCATTAATTTAATTATGAATTGCTTTTCCATTTGCTACTGAGTGGCTCACACAATGCAACGCTGGCTAATGCTTTATAGCAGTGCTCTGTATTGTCAAAACCATAACGTGACAGAGCGTGCCTCTTCTGCTGCTCTCAATCGGACTGGCTTCATTTCACTTGCAAAGTGATGAAAATAAAAATAATGCCTGACATTATTGCCGTTACTTTCCCCACAGCCGCAGGTACACAGCCCAGAAGGCTGGAGGGAAGCATTTCATTCGCTGAGAAATGCAGTCAGTTTAATGTTTCAGCCTCACATCGCGAGCTTTACTCCCTTTCTGAATGACCTAACCACACTGTGTACCTGATTCAGGAACCCTCCGCCGTGCATTCTCTTCGTGGACGCTGCTCTCCTTAGAGCTGGAGAGTAGATTAATGTGGAGATAGCAAAGGTGCGCACAGTGCTTACAAGGTTTTATTACTCGGCTCTATTGCTTTCATTTCTGTGACTTTCCCTGTGACTTTTTCTCTCTTTGTTGTACAAGATGTAAGATTTAAAATCGATTTGGATTTTTCTCTTAGTGGCATTATTTCCAGTTTAGGAGGCTATTTTGGAGAACGGTCTCTGCCTCTCTTTACACAGTTCTCAAAATAAAAATGCTAGGGAGAGGAAAGGGAATGGGAGATGATGCAATTACATTTTAACGAAAATAAAACAGCAGATATAAAAAGAGAAATATGTATTTTCTCTTTCCACTTGCCTTTTTCTGTACTGTGTTAAGCACTCATTGATCTACCTAAGATCTCCATCGTCCCCAAAGCCACTCTCCTCAAGGTCACTGGTAGGTCAAGTCTCAGAGGTGATTTGCCACGGGGCACATTTAAGGCAGCCACCCCACTCTCCTCCCTGCCACATGGTCCCTGCTGATGTCTTCAGCACTCTCTGCTGCCCTAGGGGAGCTGAGTAGACATGCCATAGGCCAACCCTGACTTGGGTGACAAGCTGGTGGGCCAGCACAGGAGAACACCTCACAGAAGGAGCATGCCCCACCAGCACCACAGCTCAGTCTGTGGCATTTTTGTAAGACCTACAAACAAACAGTATAGGTTTCCCTGACATTCTCCTAGACAGGCTTTCTCTTTTTCTGAAACAGGGTCACACTATGTAACTCTGACTACACTCACACCATAGACCAAGCTGGATCCACTTGTCTGTACCTCCCCAATGCTAGCATTAAAGGTGTATGCCACCATACCTGGCTCTAGTCCTGATTCTTGTGTACAGTATCCTGAGTTTAAACTGTGTATTTTCTCCTTGATGATCAGTTTTGACCAAAATTTCCTAAATAAGAACCATAAAGAAAATAGAATGAGCTGCTCTGTAGGTCACTGACTCGCCTAGCATTCATGACGCCTTGGATTTGACTCTGATACTCACAGGAAACAAATTAATTAATTTAAGGCCTAAGTGAATGTGTATTATTGACATGAGCATAGCCGTACCAATGACCAAGACCTTGGACCCTGACCTTAACCGTGGGTCAGGCTCAAACCTGGCAAAGTCTTCTTCCTTTGGTTCAAGTATGAATGTTTACAACTGATAAAAGTGTGCATGCCGGGCGGTGGTGGCGCACGCCTTTAATCCCAGCACTTGGGAGGCAGAGGCAGGCGGATCTCTGTGAGTTCGAGACCAGCCTGGTCTACAAGAGCTAGTTCCAGGACAGGCTCCAAAACCACAGAGAAACCCTGTCTCGAAAAAGCAAAAAAAAAAAAAAAAAAAAAAAAAAAAAAAAACCACAAAAGTGTGCAAACACTAGCTGCTGTAGCTTTTTCCTCCAAGATGTTTACAGCCTGAAATTGCTGGACCACAGAGACCTCCTATGGAGGCTAGCTATCCCCATATGTGTTATAATAATAAATGCACTGAGGTTCCATGTTGCAGGAGTAGTAAGTGTGTCTACGATGCCTTCATTCCCTTTTCTCCCAGTCAGATTTCCAGATCCAAGTCTCTGGGGCCACAGCATAAATTAAATAGAGTATAATGTGACAGTCCTGCCTGAGATCAAGAGTATGTAATGAACTTGGAGACATGAGTAACAACTTCCCGCAACTTGGATGCCCCATGTGGGAAACAGTTTAGATGATTAATACTAGAAAAGTGTCAGGGATTTCAGAAATAAGGATGAAAACCACCAACTCAGAGAGATATGAATGTCTTAGAGATGGTGTTTCATTTTGGCATCACGTCCATCATTGCTTTCCATCATCTAAAGACAGAGTAGAGGAGTTATGAGAACAAGATGGTGAAGGTACAAAAAAACAAACAAACAACATTAAAAGTAAGATCAAAACCCAGAGTAATAGAGTACTAGAGAAGCAATGAGAATCTGGGTTACAGCAGGACATGTGGCCCATGGGAGTGATCATATCTGGGTAGCAGATTCACCATTTACTGCCCCATGGGAAAAAAAATTGTCTCAAGATGCTGCCTTCTCCATAGGTTTCTTCTAAACATCATGCTTACCATCCATTGTGTGTGCATTGAGATGTAGACACTCTGACAATATCCATCATATCTATTGCCCCATTTTCCTCAACTATGACTGTGAGAAATATACCCCAGACCTCCATCAAATGTCAATGATATGCTAAGGGATATGTAAGTCACAAAAGATGGATCAGCAGGGTCAAACAACAAATTGGCATGGCAACGTGGTGGACTAAATCCATGTAAAACCTGAGAGGGCTTGGAAAGGAATTCTAGACACTAAAGATCAAAGTTTAGCTTCATTTTTTTCCAGATGGGCTATGCTTTGATGGCTTTGATGGCATGCTGCAGCTCCCTTAAGAGAGGTTTTCCAGATTCAGTGGTAGGAGAAAAAAAAGCCGTGTGGTTTTGAAACAGTTGCAGCCTCCTGGGCCACACTGCCAGCATGAATTCTGACTCTTTCCAGAGACTAAGTATTTAAATGGGGTGAGTGAGTAGAGTGCTACAACTTGCTTAATGGCAACATAGATCCACTGTGTGCCTGAAAATGAGGCTGTGAGCATGGCTCATGCTAAACAGATCTCTGCCCTGCATGATGGACTGGGCAGATCCAAAAGGAAAAGAAGCCTTAATTTTAGTAAGAATGCTTAGCATTTTAAGAAGTGCTTCTGGTAGAAAATAATTACAGATATGAAATAAATACAAATTCAGATGTAAAAGATCTCTAAATGGGTCACAGTGTTTGATAAATGTACATAGGCTTGGGAGAGAGAAGAAAAAGAGTACAGAGAGTTATAAAAAGAAATAAATGGTTTAAAAAAAAACAAAACAAAGTCTTTAAAGAGACATAGTACAGACAGTCATAGATTAAAGATGTAAAGATAATAAAATAAATATTAAAAAGTAATAGAGTAAAATCAAATAAGCCACATAAAGATGGAATATACATGGAGCATCTGGATTATGTATGTTATTGTGTTTTCTTCTAACTTTTTGACTGTGAAGGAGCTAAGTAACCAACATATATACTTTAAAGGTATTGTGTCTTCAAATTTGAGTTTAAGGATATATTGCTTTGGAAAAGAGGTTCTGCTTTTGTTTGCACAGAAGATGAGAACCTGTGGATTAATGAAAGACTAATGTGGTTTGATGGACCAAGACCTCTGAAAGGTTGCCATGAACACCCCCAAAAGTTACTTCATCCAGCAAAAAGCAGGAAGCAGTTTGGAGAAGAATTACACCCATATTCCCAAATATTGATTATAATGTTTCTTTACATTTAGGGGGATCTGCTATAGAGATTTACATTGGTATAGATCTTGGTCTATTGATATAAATTTAGGGTCATTTTTTGTATATTTCTGCTCTTGATTAAGGTATTGTGGTTGTGTAGATCATTTAAAAATGTAAAGTATATAATAATCAAGTGTGTAATATATAGACATATATTTCAGTTAGATAGGCTCTTCAAAACTTTTAAAGACCTTCAGAATAGGCATTTAAAATGTTTAAGAACTTAAAACTTTTCATTGCAATGAAACATATCTGTTCCTAGTAGTACCAATAACTTCAAGAGGAAGATGGGCATCAAAGAGGCTCCTTATGAAGTTGGTTAGCCATTTGGGCAAGAAACTGCTCTTGCCTGGACTTCTTGGTGAACTGGACATGCAGGACCTGCAGAGAAATGACTGCTGAACTTGCTTAAATGTGAGACAATCCTTCAGGATCCCTGCTTCATGAAGGAGTCTGCCAGATATTCTGCAGGATACAGAAGAAAGTGACTGACAAACTGCCAATATAGGTGGAACTGCCTTTGAAATTTTCTGCTTCATGGAAAAGTCTGCTAGATACTATGGGCCTGTTGGCTGAAGATGGATGCTCCAATCATAGAGAACTTTGGGTGACTGTCCAAATAGCAAAATGTCTCTGTCAATTCTAGAATTTTGGAAGTTGTTTACAATGCACTTTCTGTTTACTTAGGTAATATTTTATCCTTCTGGAGTCTTTGATGGAGTTGAAGAATATTTGTAGGGACATAGCCCCACCCATTGGGGGCGTGTTCGCCTCGGGCTAATGTTTACGGATAAATCTGCCGGGCGTGAGCCCAGCAGCCCCTTTTTCTTTTGCTCCGCTTTTCCAGTGCTCCGCGGGAACCTGTGGTCCTGTAAGTCTATTTCCTTATTAAAGCTGTATATATCTATATAATCTGTCTACATTCATTTACGCCACCACATTTGGCCCCCTGGTAAGCCAGCTCATGGTACTACACAGAATATTAAAAATGGGTTAGATCAATATGTAAGAGCTAACCAATAAGAGGCTGGAACTAATGGGCCAGGCAGTGTTTAAAAGAATACAGTTTCCGTGTAATTATTTCAGGGCATAAGCTAGCCATGCGGGCGGCTGGGTGCCGGGGACGCAGCCCTGCCGCTCCTATTACAACAAATATTAGTTATAGTTTTCCTTAGTTATGTAATTTACTATGTTAAAGTTAAACCTTCATTCTTTATTTAAACAGAAAAGGGGAGGTAATGTGGGATTACCCTCTGTATGTTGTAAGTACCATTGGTGAATAAAGAAACTGTCTTGGCTTGTTGATAGGGCAGAGTAGAACTAGGTTGGAAAAACTATACTGAATGCTGGGAGAAAGAAGGCAGAGTCAGAAAGAAACTATGGGGCACCACCAGAGACAGACTGCTGAAATTTTGCTGGTAGGCCACAGCCTCGTGGTGATACACAGATTAATAGAAATGGGTTAAATCAAGATATAGATTTAGCTAATAAAAAGCTAGAGCTAATGGGCCAAGCAGTGATTTAATTAATACAGTTTCTGTGTGGTTATTTCAGGAGTTTGGGCAGCCAGGCAGTCTAGAAACAAATAAGCAGGCTCCTACAACAAACTATAAATGTAACCTGGGGGATAAATAGCTCTTAACACCTACCTATAGTATCCTAAAGCTAAAGTAAACTATAAATCAGTCTTTAATTAAGTGTCACCTTATTAAGATTACTAATAATCACCATAAAATTAGGCAAATAGAAACTGAGTTTATATTAAATTAATACACAATCTTTTCCAAAGAAATATGTTTAAATTCATCACTTAAGATGGTTTCACTAAAGGCAATTGATGATCTCAAAAAGTTCACTCTATGAACAGATGAATAATGTTTCTAAAATATCACTTGGTTTCCAAACAAAAGGGAGATTAAGGCAGGGGCTTCCAATTCCTCACTGTAATGAATCCTCAGGGTCTCAGAGAACCAACTGGTTATCAACTATTTCTTTCTGAAACTCATTCTAAGATATGCAATGATTTTATGTGTGTGCAGCAAATTTTATTGAGATCAAATTAAAAACAGACTCAATAGAATGAGATTTTCCAAAAATCATTCATATAGATGAATAGGCCTAGTTATAAAAAAAGATTAAAACCCAATAATTCCTCTTTGATGTACATGAGAGCATACATAACAGTTTAGGAATTACTAGATTTTTTAATTTAGTTTGAAAGTTGGTCCTATAATGGATAATTGGTTCTGCAAATGCAGTTTGAATCCGTATTTTTAACCTGCCCAAATCTATAGTAATGAGTAAAGGAATACTTAGTAATGAGATCTAGAAAGGTATTTTGAGTCCACAGGCCAGACTTTGGGAGACAAAAGCAAGCCATGGGAAATGAAGAAGAATCTGATAAAAATTTAGAATCTTGCTGTTGTAGGAATTAGGAGCAAAGGGCAGATCCCAAGTGTCTGGGCAGGGAAGATACTATCATCACCAAATCAGCTCATGACTCCCAACAGACCCGTTCATTCAATATGCTAAGTAGGCCAGGAGGTTAATGATCGCAAACCTTACCAGAGACAAATATCAGATGAAGAAAAGAAGGCACAGCTTCCTCTGCTTTCCTAAAAATATGGGATGTTTTTTAGGGAAGATGAATTTCTTGAGATGAGCAATGTCTCACTCTTTCATTTTCAGCAGTCACTGGATATTCATGCTAACACCCCGAGGTGCTTTCCTCCGCCTTTCTCTAAAATTTCACATACAGACACAATATTTACTTTAAAATTTCAAAACATTACATATAAAACCCAATGGATACTGATTTTCTTAAACAGGCAGAATTTGAGGCTTCAAGCCAAGGCAGATAACCAGAGTCTTGCTCATGATTTCATCTGTTCTTAACCACTCAAAAAGTAGACTACTTATGCCCATTTCCACATATCAAAGTGTGTTTTGAACAGTGAGGTGATATTGAATTGCTGCATAAACAAAATGTGTATATCCCAACAAAGAATTGTCTAAGATTTTGCAATTAACACTCCAGAGTAAGTGCCACAGTTATTCACTTGATATTTCTGGATGTAGACTGACCTTATTCAAAAAGTATATACTTGAGCCCTGGATTTATCAAAGCAAATTTAAGATTAGGACAATTTTACAACTGCTTTCATCAATAAGGAGAACAAATGATACGGAATACGGCTCACTCTTACAGACATCAGACTGAAGGAGCTAAAACAGGCAAATTAGTGTACACTGTACAAAGACATTCATCTGAAGAACAGGCAAGTTTCACTGAAAGTGGTTCCCTTATGTGCTGGATAGTTTTTAAGATAATTTGACCAGTCTGGGCCATTTGGGAAGACAGAATCTTAATCAAGAAAATGCTTCTATAAATTGAGCCACAGGCAACTCTGTAGGGCATTTTCTTGATTGATTGATTGATGATTGATGAGGAAAGACCCAACTTATTGTGTGAGATGCCATCCCTGGACAGGCAGTCCTAGGTTGTATAAGAAAGCAGACTGAGCAAGCCATGGGGAGTAAGTCAGTAAGCAGCACCCTTTTCTGGCCTCTTCTTCCTTAAGTTCCGCCATGAATGACTTCAGTGAAAGACTACAAGCTCCAAAGTTAAATAATCCCTTTTCTCCCCAAATTGGTTTTGGTCAGTGTTTTATAACAGTAGAAACCCTAATTAGGCACCTTAGTGGACACTGGATCAGATATAACAGAATATTCTAGACTAGCAAACTTTATATCTGTTAAGGTAAGGGCTACATTAATGCACTTTAATAAATAAGAGTTTTACTTAAAGCTATAAACAATAACTCAGTGGCAATGGGATATCAATAAAATTGAAAAATCCACTTAATAGTTGTGAAGATATTTAATCATATCTTGCATGAGTATCTTGACTTCCTCAAAATAATACTAAGATTCCAATTTTTAAAATGAATCAAACAATAAACAGGTAATTTAAATTTAAAAATAGCCAGACAATTGATAGCAAAGTGCTCAATATCGTTTTTTATAAAGAAAAAAATGGTCAACTGGAAAAGTGCCAACATGATGAAGCTTGTTTATTCTCCTGTCAGCTCTGCTGACTCAGTTACAGTGGCACTGAAGGGCAGAAGTGACCACCCATCAAAGCTGACTTTTATAGCCACAGCTAGCAGTCAGAATTCCCTAGAATGAAGGTGGTTAGAACAGGAGTAAAAAAGGATATGAGTTTTGCCTTTAAAAAGAAAGAAAAAAACGTTTTTAGTGATCTCAAATCCAAAACAAAGGCCTCAAATAATCATGATGCTAAGTTGTAATAAGCAAATATTGTACTGAGTTCAGTGTTCTGATGCTGGAGTGTGATTTCCAAATCTGTTCCTTTTTGTCAATTTCCTACTAGGATGTCCTTGCTATTCGTATCTATTATTTAGTCACTTTTCTCTTACTGTGTCCAAGATAATCCACATGAAAAGTGCAAAGTTTTGCTTTGGCTCAGCATTTTGCATAGATCAGTCTGTTGTAGGTTTTCCCATTGCTATGGGGCCCCTAGTAAGGCAACAAACCTGGACAGGAGCCTGAAATAGGAACAGCTACCGATATCATTACCAATCAAAAAGCAAGAAGAAGAGAAGGACAGGATAGGATTCCCCTCAGTAACACATCCCAGAAGCTTCACTTCATACTTGTTAAATCTTCTACTACTTTCCGGTATTCACAGAGTGAAGGGCACATGTTTAGCACAGGCCTTTAGGGCCATTCAAGACCTGCATGACAACATTCCTCTTCCCTTCCAGCAGTGGTTGTTTGAGATCTAAATTTCTTTGTTCTCAATGGTACTAATGCATAGAAACTAAGATCTCAAAATTAGAAATACCAATTAAAATAAGGGCTTTCCATTATAAATTTCATATTTCTCCCAGAATTATGACTGCAGGGACAAACATGCTGTAGCAAAAGTGAGCATATTGGCAGGAATACGCTAGGGTGGGGCTCGTGATTAAACTAGCCATGCTAGGCCCAAATCAGCCAACTCTCATGCATGAAATTTAAAGAGTATTTAGAAATGTTGTGTTGATCTAACAATTGTTTGCAAAAGCTCTGATCTTTGGTAACTCCTTCAAGTCCACTGTTACACATTCTGTATCTGATCTTGACAGCGTTCACAATTTCGGATCACCACAGTCACACAGATTGCTCTTTATGTCTACAAATGCAACTATTTTTCCCGTGTCTGAAAGTTTCTTGTATTAAGATCTTAATTACAGGAACACATGTTAGTCACTAGGAGAGTTGGTTTGTAGGCCATTCAAAAGATTTTGACCCTGAGTAAAGGTGCTTGCTACCAAACCCAATGACATGAGTTTGATCCCTGGGACCCACACAGTGAAAGGAGAGAAGCAACTTCTGCAAATTTCACCACAGCACATACATACACACACACACACACACACATTAAAAATAAAAAACCTCTAAATTTTCAAAGAGCTTTCTTCACTAGTAAGATAAATGTATCCTTTAGTTTTATTCCAGAGACTATAAAGCAGAAGGCATCACATCATAAAGCTATCCACGTAAAAATGACTAACATAAGCAAAGAAAATCAATCTTTCACTTTCAGCTTTATCAACGATCCTCAACTGAACCCAAAGTACAATGAGGCTCCACAATGAGAACATATCATTGCCCATACTTCTTCATGTCTATATGTCAAAGGCAATGACCTTTTGACTTGGCTTTGTTTAATTTCAAATATGATTTTCCTTATGCACAAATATATACTTATAGCCATTTCTGTGTCGAAATTTTGTATTCTCCATTTTGCTGCAAATATTCATGTGAAGATATATGTTATTCACATACTCTCATTTCCCCAATCTATTTCTTCTCGGTATGATTAATTATCATTTTGTAGTTTTTTGCCTAGACATCCTGAAATTTTATACATTATACTTAAGCCTCCACTTTTACAGCATCTACTTTAATGGCAACCAACAAAAAGCAAGCACACAAGTGTAACACTTGATTTATCCTATGGTTACCCAGCAAGAAAACCACGTTAAAATTACTAAAGTCAACTGAGAACTGAAGAACAATGGCAATGGGTTCTTGATCCTATTGCATGTAATGGCTTTGTGGGAGCCCAGGTAGTTTGGATGCTCACCTTAATAGACCTGGATGGAGGTGGGTGGTCCTTGGACCTCCCACAGGGCAGAGAAACCTGCTTGCTCTTTGGGCTGAGGAGGAAGGAAGACTTGATTGGGGGAGAGGGAGGGAATGGGAGGTGGTGGCGGGGAAGAGGCAGAAATCTTTAATAATTAAATTAATTAATTAATAAAAAAAATCAGCAAGAAAAAAAATTACTAAAGTCATTGAGCATGCAAATTCAACACAGACAAGGATAGCTAAGATGCATAATAAAAACCTTCTGATTTCTATTAATTGTATGTGTTTTTTATTTCAAGATTTAAAAGAAAAATGACAAAAATGCAAGTAAAAATTTTAATTGATCGCCGGGCAGTGGTGGCGCACGCCTTTAATCCCAGCACTTGGGAGGTAGAGGCAGGCAGATCTCTGTGAGTTCGAGACCAGCCTGGTCTACAAGAGCTAGTTCCAGGACAGGCTCCAAAACCACAGAGAAACCCTGTCTCAAAAAACAAAAAACAAAACAACAAAAAAAAAAAAATTAATTGATCTAACTTGTCTTTTGAGTCGCTGTGTGGATAATTTCTAAAGTGAGAGGCCTATAACTTGCCTTGACCATGCAATAATTAATCCCCCCCCCCATTCGGCTATGCCTTTTGATTTGGTTATAAAATTTCAGGCTCTTATGTTTGGTGCTTGATCTCCAGCTGCTGTCAGTGTTTTGAGAGGCTATGGAAGCTTAGGGATATAGGGCTTAGATGGACAATGTTGCCTACTACGAGAAGACTTTGAAAACTATTAATCCAGACCGGCTTCTAGCCTGCTCTCTGTCTCTTGTTCCACCAAGACATAAACAAGTGTGCTCAAAGCACCACCATTATGGATGGAACTGCCTCAGCAGCTGTGCCTTCCTTGCCATGATGGAATGTGTCCCCTAAATGTGTAAGCCAAAACAAACCTTTCCTCCTTTAGGCTGCTTCAGTTAAGCATTTTATAACAAGAAAAATTAACACACGCACACACACGCTCACACACCAAAACAAATTTTGAAAGTTTTCAAAATTTTTCCCTATTCAGCCTCTGTATTGAAAGTCTACTTGATCTAAAAGTTCAAGTCTAATAAATGAAAGTTGCACTGTTAAAGTTATAAAATATCATTCTCTCTGTGGACAACCAGTGCATTGCATAATATTTCCTTCTTTCAATTCCTCACATTTCGGTTCACATCTTGTTTGTGACACTCTACCTGGGAAGATGTGAACAAATATCTGTTCACCCAAGTCAGGTGACCAATGTCAGACCAAAATAAGAATACAGCCAATACAAATTGGTCCAACTTAGTGAACCAATGAGTTTTTATTGGGGTTATTTGCAGAAACAGGAATGACTTGGAGACAGATGTGTTACCGTGATCCCACTTCAGATAAGGGAAGCTAGAACCCTGTAGCTCACGCATGCACAATTTGCCGGCACATGAAAAGGTCAGAAAAAGTCTCATCCAGAGAGTTCAGCTCAGCTGAGCCTCTTACAGACAGCTGAGGAAGTCTCGGCATTTAATATTTCTATAACCTTGAGAAGAGGACTGCCTTATGTACCTTGTCAGGTTCAGGAACTTCCTGAAGCCTCTAAGTTCTTTACTTCCCTAGTCTTAATAAGTTTTTATTTAGAACTCCCTGACTATTAAGAAGCTTTCCTCATCTCCCTTTGGAATTCCATGGGTCTTGAGGCGCTTTGGGTGAACTTGCTTCTCTATGCATTTTATGTTTACCCCTGCACCCACCCACTGCATGGTATTATTTTTTGCTGCTCTTTTAGAAGTGATGGTGACTTGGAAGAGAGAATTATCTGCACTCTTCCTTTCTTTATTCCTTTCTTCCTTCTTTCTGTCTTTTTTCTTTCTTTCTTATCTGTGTTTTTGATGTCTTCAAGCTCCTTCATTATTCTGTCTTCTTTAATTAATTTGGGACTTTCCCCTATCATTCTACTTACAATTAGAAAGTAACAGATTTGTAGTCTCCCTGTGGATTTCTGTATTAATCTGTTTCTTTGTCACATTATCAAGATTTATTTTTGCAATAGGATCACACCATGTAGTCTAGTTTGGTCTCACATTTATAATCCCCCTGCATCAGCCCCACAAATGTTGGGATTACACTGTGTGCCACTACTCCTGCCTCCACATTAATAAGATTGTGACTGTCTTAGCTCACCTCCTCTAGGCAGAGGAGCTGCCTCCCATCTTCTGGTTTATCAGTTCTGGTCTTTCCTAACTAGAGCTACTCCTCATTTTAGACAACACCCAAAGAAGGGTTTACAAAGTACAGCTTTCTAAGTCTTTGAATGTATGATTAAATTTAACTTTGAAATCACACTACTTGGCACTAAACCTACAACAAAGGATAGGTCTGTTTATTTAGCAATTTTAAAGCATTATACCACAGACTTCTTGATGCTGGTGAGATGATGGGATACTTAAAGACAAACTGAGATTTGTGTACTTTGTGTTCTCCATGTAATTTTTAGATTTCTTTGTATTTTGCTGTAGCATAGGACTTTTATCAGAAAACACCTGTCCTGCTAAAAAAAAAAGATGAATTTTTTATCCCCATTAGTTCTAGGAATTTAGTTTAACATGTTGTTCTTTGGTGAGGTTTTCTACTCTATTTTTGTCAGCACCTCCTTGGAAAGGTGATAAGAAGCTCATCTACTTAAACTGATCTTTGTCTTGTATTTTCTGAGATTTCTTATCTTTCAACGTTCAAAATTCTTTTTTTCAAAAATTGTATTTTAACTTATATGTCTAAACTCTTAAGAGTTTCTCTGTTTATTTTTCTTAATTATCATTCTCACCTTTTCCTTTATCTTCTCTGGGTGTATTGTCAGTGTAGTTGTTGTTGCTGTTGTATTGGTTTGGTTTGGGGTGGTTGCTTGTTTTGTTTTTCTGTTTGCTTGTTTGTTTGTTTGTCTTGTTGGGTGAATTTTGCCCCATGTTGATGCTAGAAACTGGACCCAGATCCTCTGCAAGAGAAACAAGAGCTTCTAACTGGTAAGACATCACTTCATCTCAACAAAATATGCTGGAATGTTGAAAACTACTAAGGAGGAGGAAAAGAATATGTTATTTCATTCTGTTTCTTCCAGGGCCAGTTTTGCTTCATTATTATTTTGTTATGTACCTTGTTATTTTATTATTTTCATTTTCTTGTGGTATATAATGGATGGTTATAATTCCACCATATTTTAAAGTCAAAAGAATAGAATGTTGCTTGGAGGATCTGTCTATACTTGTTAACTTGAAATATATATTGGCATGAATGATCAAGACCAGCAAGCACTTTACAGGCTAAGTAGTCTTCCCAGCCCACTTCCAGAATTTTTTATCATAGCTTAGCTGATGGTTCAGGTAACTGAATTCATGAAATGAGAAACTGGGCTACCTAAAGTGGAAAAGAGACTAGGAACTGATAAATCAATGATGAGAACAGGAGAAGGCTGATGGCTGGCTTCAAAGACAGATTTTCATCAGGCAAGGAAGCAACCAACCTTGGCTGGAGAAGGTGAAGGAATGATTTCTCTTCTGAAGACTTCATAAATGAGACTAGTTTATTTCACTGGGATCTGTGCTGGATTTTTAACATAGATATTGAACTATCATAAGTCTGTATTAGTTTCAAATTAATGCAGCAGCAACAGAAGATGAGTATGGATTTCAGTTCTGTGAGTGGTATGCCACTGTTACAGATCTTAACTACATGGAAGTGTCTTTAGAATTGGGAAGTAAACAGAGGCTGGGAAAACATTAAGGAACAAATGGAAGAATAGAGGTAGAGGGACTTTACAATAAACATTAGTGAAAAACATGATTATGATCCTTCCAGTAATGGTTCACAAGGAAAGAAGGAACATGGTAGGAAAGAGACATCACCATAGAGGATAACCAAGTCAGAAACAGACTACTTAGAAATGAAGGTGTGGAAGGCTCAGGAGATGAGTCACAGTTACTGGACACTGCCATCCCTTCTATTACTCGTTTCCATTTCACTTTATTATATTCTATAGGTAGAATTTAGTTTATTCCTACATTCTCATAGACCATAAATTAAAGGTGTTGGAGGTGAGAGGAAGTTAGTGTCCTTTTGTTTTTTTGTCTTTGTTCATTTGTCTTCTCATTTCAAAACTTCGCCAATTTTCTTCAAACATCTAGGGTCATAGAGCATGCTGGCAGGTTGCTATGCAGAGCTGTGTTCTGCAGGTATATGAAAAGCTGAGCTTGTCAGTAACAAGCTTGGAGATTTAGTTGAGATTTCTAAGCAAAAGGTGTGAATAGGTTCCTTCTTGCTAATCATTGAACATGTGAGAGGAAAGAGATAAATTGAAGAAAAATGCTAAAGAAAACAACTCGGATTTAACACTTTGGGAAATCCTCCGACTAAATCAGAGCATTCAGTTGCACTGAAGTTTGAAGAGATGGAGCATGTGCCATAGACACACCGAACTGTGTAAGCAGTTGTCAGTAATAAAGGTATAATTATCTATCAACTACTGGAGAAGAAGAACCTCTTGCCTGATGATGTCAAGCCAAGACACACATGAGATGCCATCAGGGACTTAACCACTAAAACCTTATAAAAAAAAATGCCAAGCCGGGCGGAGGTGGTGCACGCCTTTAATCCCAGCACTCAGGAGGCTGAGGCAGGCGGATCTCTGTGAGTTCAAGACCAGCCTGGTCTACAAGAGCTAGTTCCAGGACAGGCTCCAAAACCACAGAGAAACCCTGTCTCGAAAAATCCAAAAAAAAAAAAAAAAAAAAAAGCCAGCCATACATTGATAGCATTGACAGAAAGGGACAAAGATGAAATGAAAGAAAATTCTCATTTTGTTTGTAGTACTCCAAATAACTCTAAACCCTGATTTCTTCAGTCTCCTGAGTCTTCAGGTGCAAATCCAATACTTCTGTTAAGCTACTTCACCTGCAGTGCATTCTGTTTCTACTTAGGTCACATTGGCTGTGATCTCTTTTGTGGGCAATGTTGTCAGGAATTGGTAACTAGTGTCTATATTCACTAATTCATTAGGGAGTCCAAAGCAGTATGATATTTTGATTTAATCATTTTTTCATTCACTACTTTTGTTATTCATTGCTGATCAAATAACACTTTCAGAAATGTAAAATCGTGGTTTCCTTGCAAATATAATAGGTACAGATATAAGATTTTCTCACTAATTAATGAGAAAAGTGGTGCCTTACATTTTTCTGTTGCTGTAATAAAAACCATGATCCAAAAGCAACTTGGGAAGAAAAAAAAGGTTATGTGGTTTACATATCCTAAGTCATAGCCCATTGTGGGAAGCCAAGGCAGAAATTCAAGGCAGGCACTAGAGCAGAAACCACGGAGGAAAACTGCCTTCCGGCTTGTTCCTTTTGACTTTCTCAGCTTGTTTTCTCATACATGCCAGGACCACCTGCCCAGAAATGGCACTTCCCACAGTGGTCTGGGCTCATTCACATCAATCATCAGTCAAGAAAATGGCTCACACCCTTGCCTTCAGGCCAGTCTGATGGGGGCACTTTCTCAATTGAACTTCTCAAATGACTCCGCCTTTCATCACTGACAGCCTTAGCAATACAATATCAAAACAATATAAATCACATTTCAAATGTGAGAAATTTATTATCAATTTAATAAAAAGCTATTACAGTTATTTTTCCAGATTTTCATCAAACTAGTTAGTGTCTTACTTTTGAGGTTTTTTTCCCAGTGCATAGGAACATTTTGCTTATCCACTAGATTAAAATCTACAAGATAACTAGGCATTCCTAAGGCCTAGAATCTATAATAACCAGAGAGCATTAGCTAACTTCATTTATTTTCTTAGAGGGGAAGGTCCCCTTATCAACTCTGACCACAGAGACATACATTTTGGTCAGAAAAGAAGAGGGAGTCGGAAGTTTGCTCTAGAAAACTCTATCCTTAACAGTTGATATAAACAGATTTAAACCAATCCATCACTATGTATATCCAGTTTTTGATTAGTCAATTTAACCTTATTAAAACTCACATCATATAGAAATACCATTTTCCTTTTATACATTATTGGATTACTGTTTGCTTTATAACTCAAGTCCCTTAGGAAGGAATTTCCCTAATAGACCATTGAATTGGGTTTTAAAACCAACCTTTCATGCGGCAATAGCTCATTTGCAAAATAATTTCACTACAGGATTGCGGCACATGAGCTTATAGTATAGAATGATAAATAACATCTTCCCCGAAGTGAACTTTCCAATAAGCTGTAAGATATGTGTCAATTAAAACCCAAAATATTAGGTTATTCTCAATTGTAATGGAGTAAGTTAATCACTAGCTATTTAAAAACAACTACTTAACAAAATAGAATGTATAGAATTTTAAAGCCATGAAAAACATGTCCGGTTACTCTCCAACTGAAAGTATTTACTAAAGACGTGAGAGCTGCTACTCACACTTCTGACTGCTTTAGTTATTGCAGATGAGCTGGGGGTCCCTCATTTTAAGGCATTACACTCACGTGCTTTTCCTTTGTTAAAATCAAGGACAATATTTTTATTTAAAAATTCATTCTTCATCCGCATAATTCAATTAGTCATGTCAGAAATATATGCTTAGAGCTACAGTAATGTTCAGGAGAATTCTCTTACCTAAATTTTTATGTTCCCTATTTTTTTTAAAGCCAACAAATGATGAAAACAAAATGAGGATGTGGGCTTTTTTTATTTTTTCTTCATGTTTGATAATGCCTCCCCTTTTTTATGGTTACTGCACAGAGTGTATTTAGAATAGTGCAAACAAACCAACCTTGGCTGGTCTGTTGTGCTTGAAAAAAGTCAGAAGGTGGGTTGCTTTATTAATAATTGGCTTTCAACCTGTCAACCAATATTTAATTTGATGGATATTCTCTAACAGTGAGAGCAATGCTGACTTTCTGTAAGTGATAGCAGGTAAAGAAAGTCTGGTGAAAGTCACATATCTTCACTTCAGGCTAGTTTGTAGTGCATTTTCTCTACTAGTGAACATTGTATCTGCATATGTAATCTCTTCAACTGTCTCCTATTCTGATGTCATTATATCTTTTTTTTTTTTTTTTTTTTTTTTTTTTTGTATATGAAGTACTTTCCTTAAGAGTCCCTGAGTAGTCTAGTCATCTCTGTTGGTTCCTGGTGAAAACTGTTCTTCTAGAGGTTAACTAATTTTAACCTTCCTCCTTGACATTCTTGGTTCGGTGGTTTAGATGGAGTAACGTGGGATTTGATGCTCTGAAGATTCAGGGATGTCAGGTTCTTAATACAAGCTCTCCTGAGACGTAGTCACAGGAGTTCAAGGGACTGAGGACAAGTGACATGCAGATAATAATAATAGTATGATGAATTTAGTTTTTATATACTTCTGTGTTTTAAAACTCGTCTATTAAAATTATATACATAATATATTATTATTATATAATATATATAAAATCACAATACTCTGCACTAAAAGTCAGCCTTTTTTCTCAGGATCTTCTCAAGCCAGCTCTGTGTCTAAACTTTCAACTATAGCTTCTGTCAATCACTTCCCAGACATTCTAATTAGCTGTGGGTCTTTCACCTTTTTGTAATCCCATCCCATTCTCCTTTCCAGGTTTCCCTTCATTAAGTCTAAATATTGAAGCATGCCAAATCTCAGCTTTTAGATCTATTGTCTTCTCTATCTACAGTCACTGAAGGATCACATCCCTCTGAAAACTTAAGCACCCTTCTCACACAGAAGACTTCCAATTCTATATCTGTCTTAGTGCCTCTATACATAAAAGACTATATATACTTAAAAGACTAAATGCAAAGGCAGCTCTTTTTTTCTCAGGAAAATTAGACCATATTCTGACTTCAAAACAAGTCAATAATTTATGAACTGTTACCATCCCTCCTAAAAATCATGATCATCTCTCCTCTGAACCGCCAGATGGCTTTCCTGATGTGGGATTTCCCTCTGTATGCTATGAATGTATTTATTACCATTGGTTAATAAAAATGGATTAATTTAAGGTGTTTAAGATGTAAGAGCTAAGCCGGGCGGTGGTGGCACATGCCTTTAATCCCAGCACTCGAGAGGCAGAGGCAGGTGGATCTCTCTGAGTTCGAGGCCAGACTGGTCTACAAGAGCTAGTTCCAGGACAGGCACCAAAGCTACAGAGAAACCCTGTCTCGAAAAGCCAAAAAAAAAAAAAAAAAAAAAAAAAAAAAAAAAAAAAAAAGATGTAAGAGCTAACTAGAAATATGCCTGAGCCATTGGCCAAACAGTGTTGTAATTAATAAAGTTTCTGTGTGATTCTTTGGGAATGAGTGGCTTCAGAACCTGGTAAGACAGAAACTTTCTTTACAGCTTCCTAGACACTGCATTAGGCAATCCTGATAGAAAACAAAAGACAATCTTAAGTAATTAAGAAAGGTTTGATAAAAGGGTGTGACTGTTTTAGAGGTAACACTAAATTTCTAACTGGATTTGAGACATGTTCTATAGGGGAGCTCATTCTTGGTACTGTAATCCTGGTCAGAAGCTCATGGTTGAGGAGGTTGAGGCTTCAGGTAGGAGCACACTATTGTTTTGATAAATAGTCATGTTGTCAAACTGCCTTTTAAATATTCATATTTGTACCAGTATATCTGTGCTGTTCTCAACCTTGGTCAGAGAAGCTCCAGTAGACAGAGACTCTCAACTGGTCAAAATGCTGAGAATAAGTCACTTTGATGCTCAGGCTCAGGAAAGATCATAGAGCAGAGACAGAAAAATTCTAAGGGCCAGAGAATGGAGAGGAGTGCTATGAAATGATTTGTTTTAGCCATGACACAGCCATTGCATCCAAGAACTCACAAGAGTAGCCTGAACACAATCAGGTCCATCAAACCTCCAGTGTAGATGGGCGAGGAACCCATGAGGCCCCATGCCACGGTTGGGAAGCTGTTGGCAGATGATGGCTGCTGGTGGAGACGGAAAGAGCAATAGAAGACAGAAAGACTTAGATTATATTCCCCTCCCAACATTCTCAGTGCCTCAAATTCAATCAGTTATTAGAAGCTGGCTATTAATTTACACATTCATACAGTTCAGCCTCTCAAACACAGAACAGAGAGAAAGACGCCCTGTGACCACCCCTAGTCTTCTTTCCATAGCTCCTAATGGTTTTCTCTCTCTATCACTGAAAATGTCATTAAAATGAACCACAAGACCTGAATCAACATCCTTTACTCTGTTGCCATTGTTTCCTATTATTTTAATCTCTGGCAGACTTTTCTTGATTCCATAAAAACACAATATTGCTTTAAGATCTCTTTAATTGCCTTTCCTTCCTAGGGTACTTGGGTCTCATGACTGACTATGCTGTTGGCTTCAGGTTTCACTCGTGAAGCGCCCACTCACATGGGCATTTGCTAGTCATCTGTCTAATGTTTGCCAATCCTCACACCACAGTCCTCTAGCCAGCCCCTATTCTATCTCTACCTGCTAACTGCTGTTCCTTATGCCACCAGAATATCTATTTGTGTGATGTTTAATTTATTGTAAGCTCCCTGATGATAGAGATTATCTTTGTCTTTGCTTCATTGCTATATTTCAGTGACAAAATCAGCAGTTTTTCAAGATAGAAACTCAATAAGTATTTAATAAATGTTCAAAATTTTGGTGTAACCATTCCTTCCTAAGTCCTTTACTTAAACACTTGGAATCTTGGAGACACCACACTTGCACCTCAACAATGAGCCTTTCTCTGATTTCAGAGTGTGATAGCATATGCAGTACTGTAGCCTGTTCATCAATAATTACAAGTTATTAGGACTAGCAATACGGCTCAGTGAGCAAATTTGCTCACTTCTGAGCCTGTACACCCAAATTCAGTCTCTCAGACCTACATATTCATGGAGATAGCGGACTCCCACAAGTTGTCCTCTGACCTCCACAGGCTCACAGTGACACCTGAGCGTGTGCACAAAAACACATAATAAAAGTAAGAAAGCCTCAAAAATTAATAATAACCAGATATTTAAGTACAAAAGAGCAGGGAAGAGAAAAGTTGACCTTCACTGTGCAATTTCAATTACTAACAGTGAGATTCGTAATGTCTTCTGGAAGAACAGGCCCTTAGCTATTTAAATTCAGCACATACAGCTCACAGCAGACGAATAGAGAGTGCATCTGATGTGGGGAATGACATAAATGAGAATTAACGGGAAATGAGTTCCATCACTTCAAACATGATCACATGCTCTGGGGACATACAGTCTATCAGCCACAGAGCCAAAAACCAAGTTACAGTCCCTGGCATACTGGCTTGTCTCTATTTAGCAAACCAATTTGCCTCTTCTTTGGGAAGATGATTGTGACATTTGTTTACCTAAGGATGCTGTATTGTAAATACTGCTCACATAAACTTGAGGGGTTTCAACTTAGACATACAAATAAGAGCTACGACCAGCAACACATGGTACCGAAGTCAAAGTAAAATCTTATGTTTTGCTTCCCCCATGTGCATGATACTAGAAAGAAAATAATGGAAAGAGGAATTTTATGAGATGTCCCCAATGTCAGAGTAGAAAAGGAAAATGTTTCCACATACAATGCCTCATTTTGAAAATATGCTTCAGTTTGGAAATGTAATTTCAATGGAAAATAAGATGTGCTTAAATTAGATGTCAAAAATAAATCTAAGCTTTAATACATTTACCAGTTACTAAAACAGTGAAATTGTATAACTTACAACTTATACACGACAAAAGGAAATTCACTTTGTGTCCCTTTATCAAATATTAAAACATAAATTCTTAAAAATGGTAAGGTTTATGTATACTCTTATTTCTGACTAACCCATACTAATTATTGGTTAAATGTATCCAAATTATCAGTGTAATCCACTTTTTGGTTTATAAATAGAGATTCTTAAACTCTAAAAATGGGGATACAATACCTTTTCTATGTTTCTTTTTTTTTAAGAATTCAATTAAATATTTATTGAACAAATGCAGAATAAATGAACCAGGGCTGTTTTAATCTGAAGATACATTAACCACCTCAAATCTTCAAGGGCTGTCATACAGGAACAAAAATGGATGCACTCAGTATTTCTACACAGGATGGGGAGAGGCAGGAAGTCTGCATGGGCCACCCCCGCTCTGGAACTTCCTTCAGCACACAGCGCACTCCATGCCTTTCCCTTCTTCTGAAAGGAGACATCAGAACTTAAGAGTTTACACGAACACATCAGCTGCATTCTAACTGGCACCGTCCGCCTCATGCAATGGATGCTTGCGCACAGGGAAACTGTAGCGCTGACAAGCCCCTCACCAGGAGATGGTCCCTGCAATCCTCAGCGATTTCTGATCCTACAGCAGTGATTCCTTGTTCTGGGGTGGGAAGAAAGCACATTCTCCAGAGTGTGAGAGATAATGAGGGTTGGTCACTGCCTGGGGACAGTCCTCTGCAAATCCCCAGCGCATCACTCCAGCTGGAGGCCAATGGTACGCAAGAGCGTGGTGTGTGCCACAGCACCCTCTCTACTCCCTGCAGCTTGTGTTCAGAGTCCAGTCGCTGACAGAAACTAGCTGCATAATACTGATGGCTCCAACCTAAGTGATCAATACAGATGAGAACTGTTTCAAAGACATTCAGCAGTGTCTGAGGAGGAAACTGTTCAATCTGCTTCATCTTCTATGTGCATTTTATCACACCCAAAGGACACCGAGGTGCTCACCCTGTTCAGTAAACTCGGAATAAAACTCCAGGTCTGTTTGCCAGTGACAGGGGCTGAAGGTGAATCTTGAACTCACATCTATCAGTTTTCCAGAAAAGCCACGTAGTCGGTCAGCCTGGCGAGCTGCTGCTCGTTGGGGATTGGTGGGACTGGGGCAGGCTCTGATAAGGGAATAAACCTGTTAAAGGAAACATCCAGGGCTCCTGAGGCTGGCTTCCTGGGAAGAACCATTCTTGTGGCAGAGTCGGCTTGCCATCCTTGTTCCAATACACCTTTCACAGCTTCCTCCACAGGGAGGCCGACAAAGGCAGCGAAGTCATCTGCGATTATGGAGGTGTACGCCTGAGAGACCAGGGCGAAAGCACGTCTCCTCGTTGCATCTCTAAGGGCTTCCATGATTGGTTGCACAGTCTCCGACCACTGGTGGGCGTTGATGGTAGTATAGATCCCGGGGAAATCTCTCTGCCAGATTCGCTGTCCTACTGACCAAATTCCCCCAAGTTCAGAATTTGCAGACTTTATAGCAGGTGGAATCCTCTTCCAAAGATATCTTGCATTATTCATGTCATTCTGAAGCAAATACAAAGCCAGAAGCTGGCCGTACACTGGTGGTGTGGCAATTCCTCCAGGAGCCTCAAGCTCCTGGTTCTCGCACTGATCCAGCAGCTTTCTGAAACTGAAGGCGCTGTCCGCCATCACCGCCACTGGCATCTTCCCAGCCGCTCTCGCCGCCACCGCCCCGCCAGACCAAAGCCCAAGTTGCCTTTTCTATGTTTCTTAAGTGTCTAAAGGAAGAATTCCAAATATAACGCACAAAAATTAATCCAAAGAACACTAAAAAAAAAAAAAGCTTAGGTGCTACTTGAGGTCAAACCGTGAGGTCAAATTATTATTTGAATATATATGCCAACTGACTGTGAGATGCTGAAGATGGGGAATTTGTCAGCCACTTCGGGTGCTTTACCCAAAGGAAGGGTGTTGGGGGGTGTCAAGACCCAACTAGATCTTCCTATTGCAGCCCAAATACCCCAGCTTTTCAGGTTGCTTCTGCCATTTCCACATTTGGAGTACTGTGAGATTGCCCCTTCTCTGAACAGTTCGTCCTCACTGTGTTGTCACCTTTCCTTCCGTGTCGAAACCACATCACACTCTACAATAGCTTCTAGCTTCACAATAACGAATTGCAATACTGGATTCTCAGCTTTCTCAATGATTAAAAAAAATGTATAAATCATATATACTGAGATAGATAACAGGAAAGATGAACACATATGTATATTTCTCCATATATATGTTTGAAATATCCAAAGATTTCACATCAAATCGGAAGACTAGACTGTGAAAACACTTAAATCTTCTGGGTTTCAAGCATACGAAGCTTATGTTCAGACTTCACAGAAAACTATTGAAATTAAAACAAGTACCATGGAAAACCAATCTTAACTGTAACCCAATTAACACAACAGGAATCACTTTTAAGGGGACTTAAAATTATAAATACATAAATTTGAGAAAAATATTAAAAATAGAAAAGTTTTTGAGTCGTTACAGTGCTGTTACAATGACTCCTCTAAGTATGAACAACAGCCCACTGGGTACTGTCACTTCTACAGGAAAGTCAGGGTTTACTAATGTGTCATGGTAAAAAGCAAAGTCTAGAAAGAAAAGTCAAAGCTGGAAATTCCCTGAGAAAAGACAGAAATGTCTCCAGGGAAACCCCTATTTCTATACAACCATGACAACAAGGCCACAGACTAAGATGAGCCATAGAAAAATGTAAGGCAAGTACTGTGCCCAAGGCAATGATCAAATTAATTACTGCAGACTCTTTATATAAACAGCTCATCATGATATTTTATTCTAAAAAATTCACCATTTTATTCTAAAAAATCAGAAATATTCAGCCCAACATGTCTGAGTTGGCACCGCTCTGGCAGACAGCAATGTAGAAAAGACGTACCAGGTACACGAACCAGGAAAGGGCAACGTCAGTGCAGTGTTGCCAATTTCCTTTATAATGAATTTAAATTAAAGAATTCCTAGCCTGTTAATCACTATATCTACAAAGTTCAGCACATGAAAAAATTTAATACAAGTGTTGCAAAAAGACATTATACCTAAAAATGTCCTTATGATGGATGATGCTGGTGTTTTCTCTTAAACTTCAAGTCACCTTGATTATTGTCAGGATAAGTCTAAGTTTTAAATATCAGCTATATTTCAAGAAATTGTTTTGTTTTCAGTATATTTATTGAAAAAAGCCTTGGCATGAGGTCACTTTAAGCAAATCATTTCTTCCATATAATTTGAATTAAAGCCCATTGGGTATGTCCACTCCATTCTATCCTACCCTCTCATTCTTCATAAAAAACAATGGAATTTTGACATTTATTTTTCCTGTAACTGTTATTATGGACAGTTTCCATAGATACAGTTGTATATTACTTTGTTGTTCCACCTTTATATCAGTAGTATTGAGTTTTATGTACTATTTGTATAAACATTTTACATTCAGAATTAAGCCTGTGTGAGTTTTCTAGTGACAGCATAAAGCCAATATTCATCCATTTGCAGTGTGTACAATTTACTGGATTAGCTTTCATATTCATTCTCAGGCAGTTTAATACGGATCTTGCTTCCAGTTCAAGCTATTTTAGACAATAATGCAAGTATCATTCTTGTAATAGACTCTGACATCTCAGTCCAATTTTCCTTAGGTTTATAATGAGGGGAGTACATACTCATTGACAACTTTGCCAAATAGTGACAAACTGCTTTGCAGAGCTGGTAAAACCAACACAACCCTCTCTGGCTTCCATCCACACATCTCCACGTGCCCAGCAGCAGGCTCTGAGGTCAGACCTGGTTTCCATTTCTTTTTCTTTTCCTTGTATATTTAATTAACCACTGGTTTTGAAATTGTGTTTTCTTCAATTATAAGTCTTGTTGATCATCAGTAACTGTGCTGGCTGGATATATAAACCAAGCCATGGCCGAGAAAGGGGAATATCTTCTGTAACGTTGGCCTGTGTGAGAATGTAGGATGTTTTCCTGACTAATGATTGACATGAGTGGACCCACTCCATGTTGGCAGTCGTGAGTTGTATGAGAAAGCAGGCTTAGCAAGTCAGGGAGAGAAAGCCAATTAGCAACAAACCTCTGAGTCCTCTGCTTCAGCTCCTGCCTCGAGGAGGGTTCCTGCTTGGAGTTCCTGCCCTGATTTCCCTCAGGGATGGAGAGTAACGTGAGAGTTGTTTGGTGAAATCAGCCTCATCTTCCCAAAGTTGCTTTTAGTCGTGGTGTTTTATCAGAACAATAGAAACCATAACTAAAACAAGAACCTTAGATTACTACGTTCAAGAGTGAATTGCAGATAACATAATTAGTTGCTGTCTTAAAACGTTTCTCCACATCCACAGCTGCGGTATATGCCACAATTCTTCTCTCTGCCATCTCTCTAGGCTAGGGTGAAGTCTCAGAAATACCCTTTGAATTTTCTTACATCTAGAAACCTCCCTACTTTAACCTATTTTTCTGCTCCAGCTTAGAAGAATAGAGAGAGATACATCAACTGGATTTAGACCCACTTAATGTGCCTCTCCATTTTCTTTTAACCTTTCTCTTATTGACATGTCTATTCTAACTTCAATTGTCCTTGCTTTGCGATGATCTGCCCCTTCTGTGTGATGACTTTGTGGTTTTATTTTTCTTTATCCCTGATGCTATTAGGTGTCTACTTTCCTGCGCCAAGCATTTTTCATGCTGTTTACCTGAATCCTCATAAGAAGCCTATGCGTTTGCAGATGCTCACAGGTCTACTAGAGTCACCCTGTCACACACTTACAGTTGTTTGTCCCTCCTCTAACTTGAAGATGACTTTCTCCTTTCAGAACTTGGCTCTTTCTAGAATTCTTAAAAAACTCTTCTTGGTCTTGTAATGCTTTTTTTTTTCCTTTTGTCAAATGTATTTTCCACCTGCTTTGACTCATCTGTCAAGGGATCATGTGCTGAAAGGTTAGACCCCAGAGTGTGGAATTCAAACAATACAACTTCAAGAAGAGGAACATACCAGAAAGTAGCTAGATTACAGGGCCCAATCTGATGGATGCATGAATGCATAAATGCTAGATTTTCAGGGTGAGTTAGATCAAGCAAGAGTGCACTAACCTTCACAAGAGCAGGCTGCCATAAAAAAAGCAAGCCTACATTTCCTTACCTCTTTCTTGCTGTCTCTATGCCGCATGACCCACCCCCTCCTTCCATACCACTGTGACCCCATCTGCTCAGAAGCATTTACCGGATCCTAGTGGACAGCAGGACCACACTCTCCAACCTCCAGAATTGTGAGCTAAATAATTCATTTTACTGTATAGAATTCCCAGCTTCAAATATTTTGTTAGAATGGTGCAAAGAATACAATAATCTATTAGTTTTCTTATCCTGATTTTATTTTGACTTTTCTAACTCCAGCTCATATGAGTCAACTCCCCTGTATTCTTTGTAGAGGCTGCCATGCTGCTACTGTCCTTCACAAAGATGCTAGTGAGACTTTGGCTTCTTTCTTGTGTGATAGATGCAGTGATGTGAATCAGTCATATTCCTCTTTTTTGTCCTGTACCCTGGCTGTATAGACCATGCTTCCAACAATATGTCTTTATTCCAGCTATTAACCCCATTGGTATTTTGTCTGAATATTTATGCTTAACGCTTGGAAATATAGTCACATCAAGAAATAAAGCTGCAACAGGAAAAATGAAAGAAAAGTCTCAAACACTTAAAATCTGAATCTTCACAGAACGTTTTCTCACACCAAAGAAGCTCTTCTTGGATCTTATTAATATTCATCCTTTTTCAAATTTTTAATTTCTTTAAATCTAAGTGAGAAAATTATAGCATATATCGTTAAACTTATCGTTACATGAATTTAAAAGTACTTAATAGAATTTTTATCCTTAAGAAGCTCAATTAAAGTGCTTCTTTTGTCCAAGGACAGAGTTTTAATCTTTATCAAAGTCATGACAGTGTGACAATTCAGGAAGAACAAGGAAAATTTAAGTCGTGATCTATATTTGTCAATGAAAAGGTACTGGGAAAATATCTTAAGGAGCTGTACTAAAATCCCCAGCACATGTAAACATCAGAAATGACAGCAAGTATCTATCAACCCAATACCGTGGGGTGAGACAGGCTGATCCTGGGAGCTCCTGGGCTGCTGGGCTCCCAGTGAGTTCCAGGCCCAGTCAAAGGCCCATCTTGGAAGAAATTAGGAGTGCTGAGTATTGACTTTTGGCCCTAACACACATAGGCAAGTGATCCTGTACAGAGCCATGTCCACACAAACACACACACACACACACACAAGATAGACAAGTGATTCTGTATACAACTATGTCCACACAAACACAAACACATAAGATAGACAAGTGATCTTGTATACAACCATGTCACACATACACACAGACGAAAATTGATCCTGGACACAACCATGTACACACACACACACACACACTCACACAGGTATATTTTCCTCTCTCCTACACACACTAAAAAAAAAAGAAAATATCAAACCACATAATTTAAAGAAAACTATTAAAAATTATTTTATAATATTATGTTAAAACCATAAATATTTAAAAATTATTTCTACTAAAATATAAATAAATAAGAAAATGGAAAATAGTTCCTTGTTACTATTGATTTCTTTTGACAGGATAAAAATAGCTAAACTAATATGCAAAAATTATTATGGGTCCTCTGCTATTAATATGAATTTGTAATACATTTGAAAGCCTGAGAATCTGAGTTTGGTCTCCAGGACCCACATGGTAAAATGAGAGAACTCATTCCAAAATATCATTTACTTGCTTCTGCATACACATTGTTTTTTTGTTTTGTTTTGTTTTGTTTTTCCGGTTCATTTTTTTTTTAATTTATCTATTTATTTATTAAAGATTTCTGCCTCCTCCCCACCACAGCCTCCCATTTCCTTCCCCCTCCCCCAATCAAGTCCCTCTCCCTCATTAGCCCAAAGAGCAATCAGGGTTCCCTGCCCTGTGGGAAGTCCAAGGACCACCCACCCCCATCCAGGTCTAGTAAGGTGAGCATCCAAACTGCCTAGGCTCCCACAAAGCCAGGACGTGCAGTAGGATCAAAAACCCAGTGCCATTGTTCTTGAGTTCTCAGTAGTCCTCATTGTCCACTATGTTCAGCGAGTCCTGTTTTATCCCATGCTTTTTCAGACCCAGGCCAGCTGGCCTTGGTGAGTTCCTGATAGAAAATCCCCATTGTCTCAGTGTATGGATGCACCCCTCGTGGTCCTGAGTTCCTTGCTCATGCTCTCTCTCCTTCTGCTCCTGATTTGGACCTTGAGATTTCAGTCCGGTGCTCCAGTGTGGGTCTCTGTCTCCTTTCATCGCCTGATGAAGGTTAATATTCAGGAGGATGCCTATTGTTTTTCTTTGGGTTCACCTTCTTGTTTAGCTTCTCTAGGATCACAAATTATAGGCTCAATGTCCTTTATTTATGGCTAGAAACCAAATATGAGTGAGTACATCCCATGTTCCTCTTTTTGGGTCTGGCTTACCTCACTCAGGATAGTGTTTTCTATTTCTGTCCATTTGCATGCAAAATACAGGAAGTCATTGTTTTTTACTGCTGAGTAGTACTCTAATATGTATATATTCCATACTTTCTTCATCCATTCTTCCATTGAAGGGCATCTAGGTTGTTTCCAGGTTCTGGCTATTACAAACAATGCTGCTAACACATTGTTATGCTCACATGTACATATGCACACAATAAATTAATAAAATGTCATGAAACTTTCTAAGAAAAGAAATTGAAAATAACTTTTCAGTTGAATTTAGGATTATTTAGAATAAATCACTTGCTCTCTTGACCTACAAAGGAATCTGATTCTTAATGGATTTAATTTTCCTCCTATACCCAGGCTTTTCAAGTGTTCCGCTCAGGGCAGCTCCCCATCTTCTGGGAGCTGGTTTGCATAGTACATGCTATTCGCTCATCCTTTAGTCCTGTTCCCTTCACCTTCCCAGAGGGTGGGTACCTTCCTCTCTTCCTTACCCTCGCTTCTAAAAGAACATCTGTGGAATGAACCCAACTGGGTCATTGAGTAATCAATCACTCTTCTGTGAACCCACTCTGCTGACTTGTATAAATAGCAGGTGTGGGTGTGTGTGCGCGCACACGCACGCACACACATGTATCCTTCTAATCTTACTGCTCTGAGTTTATTTCAGGGAATTTTGGTAAAACAGTACATTTTTTCCTTCACGCCTACAACTGTTTCAATCAATCCAACACAGAAACAGTGACTTTGTGTATCCTCCAAGGTTTCATAAAATGGAGGCAACTTTTCTCTTCCTCTCAGAATGTTCTTAATGTATCACAGCCTAGAGCCACCATGCTGTGAGGAAGCCAAGGCAGATGGAGATGTCATATAGAGATTTTCAGTCATCCTAGACTAGCAACCACCTGCACGAGTGAAAGTTACAGATGATTTCAACCCAGCCTTGGAGATTCCATGCATCAGAGAGGAGAAGCCAGTCGTAACCACAGTATATCCTGTCCAAACTCACAGAATCTGTGAAATAATAAAGTAACCACGACAGCACCCAGTTACTGATGAAACGATCGTTAGGAAAATGATTATTAAAACGTTCTCCACTCAGCCAGAGCATGGCACTGGGTTTCCTTTTTCTGCTTGATTGTTCCTTGACCTTGTCTACTTCTTCCAGACACACAGAAGCAGCAAGAATGTCCTCTCTGTATCGCCATACGCTTTCCTCACAAGTACTACAATGTCTGCAGAAACATATACATATCTGAGCAACTATCCTTAAAATTTCTATACCTACACACCCGCCCCCACCCCCACCCCCAAACCTGCCTTGTCTGCAAGGTCCTTAGCTGTGGAACAGTTTCCTGCCATTTCACTAAGGCTACCAACCCAGAGCAGTGAGTCCCTGACCAGAGGGCAGGCCTCAAGGTACCCGCCAGGGAAAGCGGGCCCCTGCTGCTGGGGCTGCAGTCTCTGCTGTGATCTGCTGGACCTGCTCTGCCTGCACCCTACTTCCCTTAGTCCCTGGCTCATTGGGGCATCCAGGAGTTCCTGTGTAGGTGCCGAGAAGTTTCATCGGGACGGGTGAGTGTGTGCTATCCTGGGGCAGACTGTCCCTGTAGAGAGCACAAACACCCCTCCCCCAGCTCCTGCTGCAGGGCTTGCTCTCCTACACACCCGCCCCCACCCCCACCCCCAAACCTGCCTTGTCTGCAAGGTCCTTAGCTGTGGAACAGTTTCCTGCCATTTCACTAAGGCTACCAACCCAGAGCAGTGAGTTCTTGACTAGAGGGCAGGCCTCAAGGTCCCCGCCAGGGAAAGCAGGCCCCTGCTGCTGGGGCTGCAGTCTCTGCTGTGATCTGCTGGACCTGCTCTGCCTGCGCCCTACTTCCATTAGTCCCTGGCTCATTGGGGCATCCAGGAGTTCCTGTGTAGGTGCCGAGAATTTCATCGGGACGGGTGAGTGTGTACTATCCTGGGGCGGACGGTCCCGGTAGAGAGCACAAACGCCCCTACACTAAGGCTACCCAACCAGAGCAGCGGGCAGGCCTCAGCAACCCCCGAAAGGGAGCGCAGGCACCTCCAGCTTGTACTGCAGTGTCGCCTGTGTTCTACTGGACCCCGCCCGACCCCTTGCATTCGGCCTTCTTTACGCGGGTCATTGGAATACCACGCATCCATGTTTTGGTGTTGAGGAGTTCACCTGGAAGGGAACGGTTCCTGCCCCTACACTGAGGAGATACACCTAGAGAGTTAGTCACAGCAAAGACTGGTCCAAGACATCAGGCCTCTCCTGGCTCCATTTGAAGGAAAAGATGGGCAGGCGCCAATGCAAGAATTCCCCCAACAACTTGAAAGGCAACGTGACATCACCAGGATCCAGGAATCCCGAAATGAGAAGTCTAAACCCTAATACAGAAGAATTAGAAGAATTCGACTCAAAAGTGAATTTTATGAAAATAATAGAGGACCTTAAACAGGAGGTGAAAAACTGCCACAACCAATTAGAGATTACAAACAAAAAGGTAGAGGAAATGAATAAATCTCTCAAAGATACCCAAGAAAACCAAGAGAAACAAGAAAAAGTAATCAAACAGGTAAGGGAAACGGTTCAAGACTTGAAGAACGAAGTGGAAGTAATAAAGAAAACACAAACCGAGGGAAGGATGGAGATGGAAAATTTGAATAAACGAACAGGAACTACAGAGACAAGTACCACCAACAGATTACAAGAGATAGAAGAAAGAATCTCAGACACTGAAGATACCATAGAGAAAATAAACACTCTCATCAAAGAAAACAGCATAACCAACAAATTCTCATCACAAAACATTCAGGAAATATGGGACACAATAAAAAGACCAAACCTAAGAATAATAGGGATAGAAGAAGGAGAAGAAGTACAGCTCAATGGTCCAGAAAATATATTTAATAAAATTATAGAAGAAAACTTTCCCAACCTTAAGAAAGATATTCCTTTGAAGGTCCAAGAAGCATACAGAACACCAAATCGACTGGATCAAAAGAAAACATCTCCTCGTCATATAATAATCAAAACACAAAACATACAGAATAAAGAAAGAATATTAAGAGCTGCAAAGGAAAAAGGTCAAGTTACCTATAAAGGTAAACCTATCAGACTTACACCTGATTTCTCTATGGAAACCATGAAAGCCAGAAGGTCCTGGATAGACATACTGCAGAAACTACGAGACCATGGATGCAAGCCCAGACTACTATACCCAGCCAAGCTTTCGTTCACTATAAATGGAGAAAACAAAGTTTTCCAGGATAAAAACAAATTTAAACAATACGTAGCCACAAATCCAGCCCTTCAGAAAGTAATTGAAGGAAAATCACAAACCAAGGAGTCCAACAATGCCCACAATAACTCAGACATCTAAAGACCCTTCACCAGCACAACTTGAAGAAGGGAAACACACAAACTCTACTACCAAAGAAAAGAAAGAAAGAAAGAAAGGAAAAATGACCGGAGTTAACAACCACTGGTCATTAATATCACTTAATATCAATGGACTCAACTCACCTATAAAGAGGCACAGGCTAAGAGATTGGATACGAAAACAGGATCCAACATTCTGCTGCTTACAAGAAACACACCTCAACCACAAAGACAGACATCTACTCAGAGTAAAGGGCTGGGAAAAGGTTTATCAAGCAAACGGACCTAAGAAACAAGCAGGTGTGGCCATACTAATTTCTAAGAAAGTTGACTTCAAACTAAAATCAATCAAAAGAGATGGAGATGGACATTTTTTACTCATAACAGGAACAATTCACCAGGATGAAATCTCAATCCTGAATATATATGCCCCTAATATAAAAGCACCCACTTATGTAAAAGAAACGTTAATAAAACTCAAGGCAGTCATCAAACCACACACACTAATAGTAGGAGATTTCAACACTCCTCTCTCACCAATGGACAGGTCAATCAAACAGAAACCTAACAGAGAAATAAGAGGATTAAGGGAGGTAATGAATCAAATGGACTTAACAGACATCTATAGAACATTCCACCCAAATAGGAAAGAATATACCTTCTTCTCTGCAGCTCATGGAACCTTCTCGAAAATAGACCACATACTCGGTAACAAAGCAAACTTACACAGTTACAAAAAAATATCGGTAACCACCTGTGTCTTATCAGATCACCATGGATTAAAGTTAGAATTCAACAACAATGCTATCCCCAGAAAGCCTATGAACTCATGGAAACTGGACAGTCAACTACTGAACCACACCTGGATCAAGGAAGAAATAAAGAAAGAAATTAAAGTCTTTCTTGAATTCAATGAAAACGAAGACTCAACATACTCAAACCTATGGGACACTATGAAAGCAGTGCTAAGAGGAAAATTCATAGCATTAAGTGCCCACTTAAAGAAAACGGAGAAAGCACACATTGGAGACTTAATAGCCCACCTGAAAGCTTTAGAAAAAAAAGAAGCAGACTCACCTAGGAGAAGTAGAAGACTGGAAATAATCAAATTGAGGGCTGAAATCAACAAAATAGAAACACAGAAAACAAAGAATCAATGAAACAAAAAGCTGGTTCATGGAGAAAATCAATAAGATTGATAAACCCCTATCCAAACTAATCAAACGGCGAAGAGAGAATACGCAAATTAACAAAATCAGAAACGAAAAGGGAGACATAACCACAGACTCAGAGGAAATTCAGAGAATCATTAGATCTTACTACAAAAATCTGTATGCCACAAAATTGGAAAATGTTATAGAAATGGACACTTTTTAAGATAAGTACCATATACCAAAGTTAAACCAGGACCAGGTGAACAATCTAAATAGACCTGTTAGTCGCGAAGAATTAGAAGTTGTTATAAAAAACCTCCCCACCAAAAAAAGCCCAGGTCCAGATGGCTTCAATGCAGAATTCTACCAGAACTTCCAAGAAGACCTAATACCTATACTCCTTAATGTATTTCACAATATTGAAACAGAGAAGTCATTGCCAAATTCCTTTTATGAAGCTGAAGTTACTCTGATACCAAAACCACACAAAGACACAACCAAGAAAGAGAACTGCAGGCCAATCTCACTCATGAACATCGACGCAAAAATACTCAATAAAATACTGGCAAACCGAATCCAAGAACACATCAGAAAAATTATCCATTATGATCAAGTAGGCTTCATCCCAGAGATGCAGGGCTGGTTCAACATACGAAAATCTATCAATGTAATCCATCATATAAATAAACTGAAAGAAAAAAACCATATGATCATTTCATTAGATGCTGAAAAAGCATTTGACAAAATTCAACATCCCTTTATGATAAAGGTCTTAGAGAGATTAGGAATACAAGGGTCGTCCCTAACTATAATAAAAGCTATTTATAGCAAGCCGTCAGCTAACATCAAATTAAATGGAGAGAAACTCAAAGCTATTCCACTAAAATCAGGAACACGACAAGGTTGTCCACTCTCTCCATACCTCTTTAATATAGTGCTTGAAATTCTAGCAATAGCAATAAGACAACATAAGGGGATCAAAGGGATTCAAATCGGAAAGGAAGAAGTTAAACTTTCATTATTTGCAGACGATATGATAGTGTACATAAGCGACCCCAAAAACTCCAGCAAAGAACTCCTTCAGCTGATAAACACCTTTAGTAGCGTTGCAGGATACAAGATCAATTCCAAAAAATCAGTTGCCCTCCTATACACAAAGGATAAGGAAGCAGAGATGGAAATCAGAGAAGCATCACCCTTCACGATAGCCACAAATAGCATAAAATATCTTGGGGTAACCCTAACCAAGGAAGTAAAGGATCTATTTGACAAGAACTTTAAGTCAATGAAGAAAAAATTGAGGAGGATACCAGAAAATGGAAGGATCTCCCTTGCTCTTGGATAGGGAGGATCAACATAGTAAAAATGGCAATTCTACCAAGGGCAATTTATAGATTCAATGCAATCCCCATCAAAATCCCATCAAAATTCTTCACAGATCTTGAGAGGACAATAATCAACTTTATATGGAGAAACAAAAAACCCAGGATAGCCAAAACAATCTTATATAATAAAGGATCGTCTGGAGGCATTACCATCCCTGACCTCAAACTCTATTACAGAGCCTCAGTATTGAAAACAGTTTGGTATTGGCATAAAAACAGAGAAGTCGACCAATGGAACCGAGTAGAAGACCCTGATTTTAACCCACAAACTTATGAACACCTAATTTTTGATAAAGGAGCTAAAAGTATTCAATGGAAAAAAGAGAGCATCTTCAACAAATGGTGCTGGCAGAACTGGTTGTCAACGTGTAGAAGAATGAAAATAGATCCATATCTATCACCATGCACAAAACTCAAGTCCAAATGGATTAAAGACCTCAATATTAGTCTGAACACACTGAACCTGATAGAAGAAAAAGTTGGAAGTACTCTACAACATATGGGTACAGGAGATCACTTCCTACGTTTATCCCCAGCAGCACAGACATTAAGGGCAACATTGAATAAATGGGACCTCCTGAAACTGAGTAGCTTCTGTAAAGCAAAGGACACTGTCACTAAGACAAAAAGGCAACCCACTGACTGGGAGAAGATCTTCACCAACCCTGCAACAGACAAAGGTCTGATCACCAAAATATATAAAGAACTCAAGAAACTAAACTTTAAAATGCTAATGAACCCAATAAAAAAATGGGGCACTGATCTGAACAGAGAATTCTCAACAGAAGAAATTCAAATGGCCAAAAGACACCTAAGGTCATGCTCAACCTCCTTAGCAATAAGGGAAATGCAAATTAAAACAACTTTGAGATACCATCTTACACCTGTCAGAATGGCTAAAATCAAGAACACCAATGATAGCCTTTGCTGGAGAGGTTGTGGAGAAAGAGGCACACTCATTCATTGCTGGTGGGAATGCAAACTTGTGCAACCACTTTGGAAATCAGTGTGGCGATTTCTCAGGAAATTTGGGATCAACCTACCCCAAGATCCAGTAATACCACTATTGGGAATATACCCAAGAGATGCCACATCAAATGACAAAAGTATCTGTTCAACTATGTTCATAGCAGCATTGTTTGTAATAGCCAAAACCTGGAAACAACCTAGATGCCCTTCAATGGAGGAATGGATGAAGAAAGTGTGGAATATATACATATTAGAGTACTACTCAGCAGTAAAAAACAATGACTTCTCGAATTTTGCGTGCAAATGGATGGAAATAGAAAACACTATCCTGAGTGAGGTATCCCAGACTCAAAAAGAGGAACATGGGATGTACTCACTCATAATCGGTTTCTAGCCATAAAATAAAAGACATTAAGCATATAATGTGTGATCCTATAGAAGCTAAATAAGAAAGTGAACCCAAAGAAAATCATATAGTCATCCGCATGGAGAGGGGGAAGTAGACAAGATTCCAGGGCAAAAACTGGGAACTTGCGGGTGAGGTGGCATGGGGCAAAGGGGAAATGGGATGAGAAATATGAGAAGGGGAGGATGGGAGGAGCTCGGAGGATTGGGATGGTTGGGATATAGGAAGGATGGATACGGGAGCAGCGAAGTATATATCCTATCTAAGGGAGCCATCTTAGGGTTGGCAAGAGACTTGACTCTTGAGGGGTTCGCAGGTGTCCAGGAATATGTCCCCAGCTGGTACCTTGGGCAACTAAGGAGAGGGAACCTGAAATGACCCTATCCTATACTGATGAATATCTTGCATATCACCTTAGAACCTTCATCTGGCGATGGATCGAGGTAGAGACAGAGTCTCAATTTGGAGCAACGGTCTGAGCTCTTAAGGTCCAAATGAGGAGCAGAAGGAGGGAGAACATGAGCAAAAAATCAGGACCACGAGGGATGCACCCACCCACTGTGACAGTGGAACTGAGTTATTGGGAGCCCACCAAGGCCAGCTGGTCTGGGACTGAATAAGCATGGGTTGATTCCGGACTCTCTGAGCATGGCGGTCAATGAAGACTGATGAGAAGCCAAGGACAATGGCACTAGGTTTCGATCCTAATACATGAACTGGCTTTGTGGGAGCTTAGCCTGTTTGGACGCTCACCTTTCTGGACGTAGATAGAAGGACCTTGGTCTTCCCGCAGGGCAGGGAATTTGGACTGCTCTTCAGTATCGAGAGGGAGGGGGAATGGAGTGGGGGGAGGAGAAGAGGAGTGGGGATAGGGGGAGGGAAGTGGGGGGAGGGCAATATTTGGGAGGAGGGGAGGGAAATGGGAAATGGGGAGCAGGTGGAAATTTTAATTAAAAAAGAATAAAAATAAATAAATAAGTAAAAAAAAAATTTCTATACCTAGAATCATCTACTTGTGATTCTAGTTCAATTCATTTAACTCAAGTATTCTAAACATCTGTCTCAAAACAAGTTTCTGCCAGGGTAGTGACACTCGCCTTTAATTCCAGCGACAGGAAGCACAGGTAGGGGGATCTCTGTAAATCTGAGGCCAGCCTGGTCTACAACCAAGTCTACATAGAGAGACTCTGTGTCAATTTTTTTTTGCCTCTGTTCACAAGAAGGTCCAGGATAGAAGCCTCTAGACAGAGGTTGGAGGCCAGGTGGCAAGAGGAAATTCCAAAGCCGATGTTCTTGCTGCATACTACTTATCCTATTATTCACGTTAGACTACTTCATTAATCATCAAAGCAAGTTGTATAGCTTTAAAATATTTGCTGGTTGATAGCACATGGCAAAACTTCATAAATTAATATACATTTTTATTCATCATCATCATCTCAATACTGGAGAAACAGGCAGATTATGAATTTAAAGCAACAGAATGTTAGCACGTTTTCTTGTTTCTGAGCTCCTTCAATTTTGTTTATAAAATTGAAATCCCCATCACATGATCCTGGCTGCCATGACAGACCCCAATTTTGCTCTGTTCGAATGAGCACCACTGAAATATACCATTTGAGCATATCTTTCATTTATTAGGAGATTTTTTTTTAAGATTATCAATTGAGAAAAGCATTAAGGACTCTGGGAACGCATAAATAAGAAAATTAAGACAATTATTCTTCATAGTGGTTCAGTAACTTCTTTGTGTTTGCAAAACTTCCTAATGAAAAGCAAACGCACGAAGGAGCATGCTGAGACTGTTTAGCTCTGTGCTAAATGTCAACAGGAGTGCTCTCTGCTAACCCAGGCATCACAGTAGTTCGCAAGCGATTTGGAAATAATTACTTATGTGCAGTTATGGGGATGTTTATATCATTTGGGGTTTATGAGAAATATCCAAAGGAATAGTCAGTTCGGGTAAAGTAAGAGTATAAGTGGAAAGCTATTTGTTGAAATTCCAGATTACTGCCTTCCCCATCTTTGGTCCAATTTAATTAGTGACGTAATATATTTAAATCATATAAAGATTTAATATATGATATTATGCCTCTGAAGAATTTTATATTAACCAGGGTGTAATTGTAATGAGACCCCTTTCACAGTTTTCTATTTTAATCAGTAATTTATAATAACAAATACAAATACATACACTTTCATATTTTCAACTCTTTGTACAAACACCTAACACTTTCTCCAATGTAGGTTACACAAAACATTTATTACCTAGTTATCATAACTATTACCATTTTACACATAATAAACATATCAAAGTTTTTTAACTCACTATAAAAGAAAAAATTAACCAAGCAAATAAAGTGGCAATCTCAGTAGAGAAACCTGCTTGTTTTTCCCTATTATAACACTTGTCAACTATATTGTGCAATTCCTGATGTTTCTAAGGAACTGAAATTTCAAATTGAAGCAGTTAAATATGTTAAAAATTTAACCAGGAGCTTTTTCATTAAAATGTAACCTCTGAAATTATTACAAAGGTTCAGGAGATAACTTCAATCGGTAAAGTACTTATGGTGTAAGCACAAAGACCCGAGCTCAACCCTCAGAACTCACAAACATGTGTATGCACACTCATACAAACACACACACATACTCACACAAACACACACAGGCGAGGAGGACAAGAGGCTGTGGAAACTGGGAGCAGGTCAGAACTGAATAAGGGTAGGGAATCCAGGAACATGGGGACTCACAAAATACATCAGAGACTGAAGGAGAGGGACAGACATGACTGAAGGTAGATTACCCAGGAGCAGAGAGTCAAACTAGAGAAGGCGATGTTAACAGCTATACAATAACTGTTACTGCTGACAAGAGCAGATTCACTGGTGAAAACTAAGAATAGAAACCACGACCCTTAATATCCATGGCCCTAAAAATCGGCACCACAGAAGAAAACAATGCCCAAATGGCATTACAGTTTATTTCTCTTCTGAATATTGCAAAAGCTTCTATTAAAATTTTTTTGAAGGAAGAAAATCTCAGACAACAAACTAACTCCAAATATATAAAATCCCATAAAGGAAAAAAAAAACAAAATAAAAGACAACAAGACAACACGTAACTTCTGAAAGTTACCAGTAGCATATTTATGGCCACTAAGTGACATGAATAAAATCCCAGACAAAGAATTCAAAAGAACTGTTACAAATATAGTCACAAAACTCAAGAAGGGCACAAATGCAAATGTTTCCTAGGAAATATAAACAAAGGCCTGAGTGAAAAGGTGATTTAGAATATAAAAATAGAGTTTCACAACAAAATAGAAATATTGAGAAAACAAACTGAAATATACTAGAAATGAAAAATCAATAAGTCAAATATAAATTCATTGGAAAGGATCACCAATAGAATAGAGCACTTGAACAACCGAATATCAAAGCCTCAACACAAGATAGAGCATTAGGACCATGCCGTCAAGGTCAATGATAAATTTTAATGTGTGTGTGTGTGTGTGTGTGTGTGTGTGCGCTGGCAAGACCTTTGGGATACCATGAAATGGTCAAATATATGATTTATAGGTTGTATTTATACAGGAAAATGAGAATTCAATATCAAGGGCACAGAATATATTTTCAATAAAAACACATAAGAAGGCTATACAAACCTAAAAAAAGAGATACCCATCTAAATGCAAGAAGTGTACATAACACCAATTACATAGGACCAGAAGAGGAAGGCACCACATCGTGTTCTACTAACCGCTGTGCCAGTTTAATGGAAGATGTAAACAGAATACTTCAAACTGAAGAGAAAGAAGACACACCAAAAATTTCAAGGAGCAGTGAGTCAGGAAAAGAACAAACAATATCAGGACAGCTATTCAAAAGAGACCTAAGGTAGAAAAAAAAAACAATAAAAAAATACATCTATTTGAATAAAAAGTCTAAATATTAATATCTTAGTTCCCCAATGAAAAGAAAAATTCTAGCAGATTAGATTAGGAAATTGTCTCTATCTTTATGCTGACTGGAAGAAATATATCTCACCATCAAGTATAGAAGTATAGAAAATAAAGTATTACAAGCTAATGGAACTAGGAAAGATAGCAGGTATAGTTATGCTACTATCCTAAAAAATAGACTTTAAACAAACGTTAGTCACGAGAAATAAAGGAAACTTCTCCATATGCATAAAGGGAATAATCTATTAATTGGATATTGCAATTTAAAAAAACGTATGCACAAAACATACATAAAACAACAAATTAATTCTAGCACCAAAATAGCAACATCTTTCAATATTGCACTCTCACCATATACATTCTTTCAGCAGCCTATGGAACTTCTCAAACTGTATCACATATTAAAATGCAAAACAGTCTCAAAAATGCAGAAAAATGGAAGTGAATTTTGTATTCTATCTGAGCACAATGGAACAAGTTAAATATTAAAAAAAATTATGAGTATACAAAACATAAACTCATGGAAATCAAAAAGCACACTATGACTTGATGAATGAATTACTGAGGAAATCAAGGAGGGTATGACAATATGCCCAGAATGGGATTAAAATAAGCATATGACATACCAACCTCTGTGGGACACAATGATGTCAGTCCAAAAAGAAAAACTTATATCTCTAAGTGCCTAAGTCAAAAACTCAGATAGCTTAAAGTATCTTAACCCTAACTTAAGATAAACTTTTTTAAAAAAATAAGAAAAATGCCCAGAATGGAATTAAAATAAGCATATGACATACCAAACTCTGTGGGACACAATGATGTCAGTCCAAAAAGAAAAACTTATATCTCTAAGTGCCTAAATCAAAATCTCAGATAGCTTAAAGTATCTTAACCCTAACTTAAGATAAACTTTTTTAAAAAAGTAAGAAAAACTACTTTCCCTATCCAGGAGGATGACTATACATTTTTCTTTGGGTTCACCTTCTTATTTAGCTTCTGTAGGATCACAAATTATATGCTCAATGTCCTTTATTTATGGCTAGAAACCAATTATGAGTGAGTACATCCCATGTTCCTCTTTTTGGGTCTGGGATACCTCACTCAGGATAGTGTTTTCTGTTTCCATCCATTTGCATGCAAAATTCACGATGTCATTGTTTTTTACCGCTGAGTAGTACTCTAATATGTATATAATCCATACTTTCTTCATCCATTCTTCCATTGAAGGGCACTTGAACTTTCTGCAGGGCAGGGAATTTGGACTGCTCTTCAGTATCAAGAGGGAGGGGGAATGGAGTGGGGGCAGGAGGAGAGGAGTGGAGAGAGGGGGAGGGGAGTGGGGGGAGGGGGCAATGTGTGGGAGGAGGGGGAGGGAAATGCGAAACGGGGAGGAGGCAGAAATTTTAATTAAAAAAGAATAAAAAAATAACTATGGAAACATAATAAATCATTGATGTTATATAAAGGTATATTTTAGATATTCTTTCCTGTTCATAGACATAAAGATTTTTGTTAAATAAAAATAAGAAAAACTAAAAATAAATATCTTAAACATGCACCTTAAGAACTTGGGGGTGGGGATCAACAAACCAAATCCAAAAGCAGTAGACCTAGAGAAATAATTAAGGTGATATCAACAATCAATGAAATTGAAGTGAAAAAAATGGAATGAATCAATGAAGAGTTAGTTCTTGGAAAGATAAGTCAGACTAAAAACACTTCAGTCAAATCAAGCAAAAGAGAAAAGGCACAGCAATAAAAGTAGAGAAAAAAGGAAAACATTGTAACAGACGCCAGTGAAATTCAAAAAATCGTCAGCATCTGAGAAAACCTAAATTGCAGAGCTTAAGTAAAATGGGGAAAGTTCTAGATGCATGTGACCTATCAAAATCAGAGCAAGACAAGGGTCATTTAAATAATAATTTAAACAGATCTCTGTCAGGGAATGATATTGAAGCAGTAATAAAAATAGGAAGAAGTTCATGACCAATATTATGAGCTGGTCCAAGGCTCATAACGGGAAAAATGATAGGCATTGTGAGTAAACCTGTTACTTTTGTTTTGAAAATGCACATGCTGTCTGAACGCCTCCTCGATATTTATTAAAACCTTTATCAAAGAAGCTCCTCTTTGTGAACAGCAGTTAATACGGACACTTGTGGCTGGTCAGTGTGCCAAAAGCAAGTGAGTGCTTAGTGTTCTCAGCCTTAAACAGGATGCCAGTATCATGTCACCCTTCCAGTATCCGGGGAACATCACAGCAGAGGGAGCAGGAAGACGGGAAGAGCTGGATAATACAGAGAAGGGTCACGAAACGTTTTCTTATGGGCATCACCCACCTGTGTCACTGATGAATTCACAACAGCTGAGTTTTCCTATATAGGGTCTGTATGAGGCACAGCCGGTAATTATTCAGTTATTAATAGGGAAGGGTTCGTGGTGCACTGCCTTGCCCAGAGGAGCTAATTGCAAGCTAGTGTTGTTGATGGCGAGGTGTTGTCTTCACTGTTGTAAGCACTGTGGAGTTATTGTGATGCAGCAGATAGCTTCACAGCCATGTCTCTGTGAGTGGACCTGGTGAAATCCATCTGAGTACAAATCAGAACCAACAGACTTGAAAGTGGGATAGAGACTTGGTAAGAGGAGTCGGGGAGCAAGTGGGCTGGGAGGAGAAGAAGAGGTAGAGTGATGAGTGTCTTGAGAATATATTATATATGTTTGCATTGTTTATTGATTGGGAAAGGGGAAATGAAAACAGCCATTTTGATTTGCAATTTTAATACTGGTTTTCACCAAGAAAGCGCTTGCATGCTGAGTTAACTCTAATAATGGAAACAAGAGAGCTGACAGGAAGTGACACCAGAGTGCTGGGGCGCACAGTGCTTCCATCTGGAGAATGATCACAGTCCTAAAAGCGCAGGCTGCTAAAATTAACAGATATTCATAAGCAAATTGAGAAATGGTAATAATAAATTAATTTAGAATATATACTTCATGATAGCTCAGAACACATTATTTTATACTTCATTTTTTTTCAGTGCCTAAAACATGTTAGCATGTATTGGGGACAAAATAAATATTTATTAAAGAATCCTTTAAGGAATACTAGCATACAACCTGCAAAGTTAACTTTCAAGTTCAACTAAAATAAAGGGCCTCCAAGGATTTGGACCTAAGTTTAGATCCCCACCACCCACGCAAAAGCCAAGCATGGAAAAATGCATTTGTAACCCCAGCACTACAAAATGGAGACAGACAGATCTAGGGTGCTCATGGACCAGCCAAAATGGCAAGTTTCAGATTCAGTAAGAGATCCTGGCTCATAGGTAAAGAGAAACTGAGGAGGATTTCTAATGTCAAGCTCAGCGTCGCACACGCATACATATATATGCATACTACACACACTGAAAAACAGACACACATACACACATGCACACAAAATATGTACTTCACATACTGAAAGACAGACACACACATATGTGCACACGCAGGCACACACATGCATACTGTGCATGCAAAGACAAATAGACACATACACATACATGTGCATACTACTCACACTGGGAGACAGACAGACACACATAGAAGCTTTAGAACACAGCTATACAAGAAAGTCATGGTGAAAGCATCTAAAACATGATTTAGTGAGCTATGAAACTACAGACCACTGCAATTCAAGATTCCACTTTGGGCTATACAGGTGTGTCTCAGAATGCAATCGCAATCTGAGGTTCTAATTGTGATTGATAGTGACATAATTACATTGCTGTTCATTATTTATCAAATTTTAGATTAATTCTGAAGGCTGAACTTGAGAGGGGTTAATTACCATAACAGAACAGCATGTAAGAGTCTAAACCCTGCTGGTAAAATCATGCTGCAGCAAAGAGAATTTGCTGGAGAAGAGAACTGAGGACAGGGACCCTCACTTCCTTGTTTCATATAATGGGGAGTCAAGGACAGTGATGACAAAGAATGCTTCAGTTTAATAGCACATTTAATTGAAAGTCACAAGAAGACAGGCATTAAGAATAATGAGAAGGACATGCAAGTGTCGGCCTCCACACTAGGTAGATAACCCTGTCAATATCTTGATGAGGAGCTGATGTCTTTATGTCTTTTCTTCTGAAGTATAACTACAAAATGGCTGCTGCCTCGCCCAGCTTCCTGTTCTCTTCAAAGCAAGAAAAAGGGGCACAGGCAAAGCTGGGGATGGCACTGTTGGCAATGGATATGAGTGAGTCACTTCCCAGCATCTGCCACAATGAGGAACAAAGATTCAGCACATAATTTGTCATCTTCGAAGTAATATTGCTAACAATGGACAGATTGCAGGAGCAACAAATGGAGCTGGAAAGCCCCATTCTATATAGCAGGGAATCAAGAATAAATTCCTAAGTTGATCTATGAAGACATAAAGGTAATAAACAGAAATTGTGAACAAAGGAAATCAAAGGCAGTTCAGACTCGGGAACGGAGATGAGACATTGGAGGAGTTTCGCTCTTTATTACAAACATTTATTCCACAAAGATAGGCTGACTCATGTTCAGGAAGCGTTTCTCACCACTGGGATGCAGCTGAAGAAAGCAATCTTTCTGGCCTTCATTTAGAATGACAGTGAGTATAATAAGACAGACATGTACAGTGGTGCATGACAAATAAGAGATCGCATGGGGGATTTGAGATGAGGTTTAGGATGACCGGGGATGAAGGAGTGTGCTGAGAGATGCAGTCAGAAAAGTTGACTAAAGGTCCATTACCATCTGAGATGCTTGCAAAATCAGAGATTGGATTCACAGTGTCTCAGCTGACATTGATGGCTTTAATGGTTATTAATCAAGCAATAGAGAGCCACACTCCTTGGCATAACCCAAGATAGCAAGCTAAACTGTGGAGGGTTAATTGTGGGGTCATTGTATTAACATGGTTTCCAAGGCTCTAAAACAACGTTCACACCAATGAGATATAATCCAAACCATGGTTTCGAACAGAATACAGAGTTTATCTAAACCTCAAGAACTTCTAGTTGGTCAGGCATGTGGTGTAATCCTAGCACTTGGGATGCTGAGGCAGGAGAATCATGAGTTTGAGACAACGCTGTGCTACCTAGTAAAACTCTACTGATGGAGGAAGGTCATTGGCTAATAAAGAAACTGCCTTGGCCCATCTGATAGGGCAGAATTTAGATAGGTGGAGTAAACAGAATAGAATGCTGGGAGGAAGAGGAAGTGAGCTCAGATGCAGGGCAGCTCCTCTGAGAGACAGACGCCATGCTCTCTTCTCCAGAGCAGACACGATGAAGCTCTGACCCAGGATGGACGTAGGCTAGAATCTTCCCGGTAAGCGCACCTTGGGGTGCTACATACATGAACAGAAATGGGCCAAGCAGTGTTTAAAAGAATAGAGTTTGTGTGTCGTTATTTTGGGGCATAAGCTAGCCAGGCAGCCATGAGCCGGACTGTGGGAAGAGGCCCGCAGCCCCTACTACACTCTACAACAAAACTTACACACACACACACACACACACACACTTTTAGCTAAGAGTAAACAGAAAAGTGAATGAAGCAGAGATAACTTGAACTTTAACATAAGAATTTTGCTCTTTGGGCATTTAGATGAAAGTAGGGTCATTTTATTTCAGAGTGAATTCCTTGGGAATTATCTTGTTTGGCTTTTAATGTGTGAGAGATCCTATTTTTAAATTCAATTCCTCCTAAGGAATTTATTAAACACAAAAGACTAAAGGGAGAGTCTGTGACAGGCATTCTGATGACCACAGTGTTTCTACTTCTCTATGACACTCATTCTCCACATCACAGCTTAGTCAGTGTGTCTGCACACACTTCAGATGAAGTGGAGAGTGAGCTCAGAAATGTCTGCCTTTAAATCACGGGGAGAATTTGATGTCATTCTCTGCCAAGCTGTTGAAATAGGAGTGGCGGGCTGTGTCCCGCCACCCGGCTAGCTTTACCCAAAATGATTACACGGAAACTGTATTCTTTTGAACACTGCCTGGCCCATTAGTTCCAGCCTCTTATTAGCTAGCTCTTACATATTGATCTAACCCATTTCTAATATTCTGTGTAGCACCACGAGCTGGCTTACCAGGAAAGATCTTAACCTGCATCTGTCTGGAGTGGGAGAATCATGGCGACTCCCTGACTCGGCTTCTTTCTCCCAGCATTCTGTTCTGTCTACTCCACCCACCTAAGGGTTGGCCTATCAAATGAGCCTAGGCAGTTTCTTTATTAATTAACCAATGAAAGCAACAGATTAATACAAGACCCACCTCCATCACCAAGCCACTGTAAAAGGACTAGGTAGAAATGCTAACATGCCGCATTAGCCCCCGGAGACCAAATCCTAGGGAGCAGTGAAGTTGGGGAAAAAGCTGTTGTAGGACTTACAGAGAAATAAAGTGTGGTCACATTCTGACTGACCACAGCTTGATAACTAAATTGTCAGCCTAGATGAGAAAAGTTCTTTAAAACCATGGATGTGTATTTATACACACAATTGGGTATGTTATAGGTCTTTTTAGGGAAATAATTAGTTGTATAATTCATTATGGCTTTTTCAGACATCCTTGTTATTTCACCCTCTTCCTTTCTTCTTCTGTATTTGCCTCCCTCTCTTCTATATACTGTTACATACATAGTTGTGTATACATACATATGTGTATTCACACACACACACACACACACACACACACACACACACATATATATATATATATATATATATATATATATACTACACACACACACACATTCCTAAATACATAAGTACAACCTGCTCAGTCTGCAGGTTACTTGTGATTATGTTTTAATAGCTGAGCATTTGGAACCGGAAAACCAATTGCTGTGCCTTCTCAGGAGACTGTTTCTCCCAATCTCAGCACAACTTGTTGCCTGTGGTTTGTTGCGCAGGATTGAGGCCTCTTGGGATTCCTCCTGTCCATTTTAACATGTCTATTTAACATGTCTATTGCCCTGATCCTTGTACAGCTCATGCTTAGACAGTCATGTTGGTGAGATTTAATTGGTGTATCTTCTGATACACAATAAGTTCCATGTTCCTCTGGCTCTTAAAATCTTTCTACCCCCTTTTCTGCATTATTCCGTAAGCTGGTGTTGTATTGCAGATGTATCCACTGGGATTGGGCTCTAAAACTCTGTGTTTTAACTGGTTGTTATTTTCTGTGGTGGTCTCTGTTACAAAGAGGAGTAACCTTGCTGAGGGGTAAGGACTACAGTTATCTATGTGTATGAGGACAGATATTTACAACGGAATTAAGGATTATGTTGGTTTAGTAAGGTGGCAGTTGGAGATTATCCTCCAATATACTTGACATCCCCAGCCCTAGGTAGTAGGTCAGGTTTCCAATGCCAGGCATGATTTCCTTTCTGTCGAGCAGGTTTTAAGTCCGATTAGAGAGCTGTTGATTCCTGTAAAGGAATGGTGCTGTGACTGCATCCTTAGGTTTATCATGCCTTGTTCGTTGTTATGATTCCTAGATGTCAAAGCTGGCTTAGGACTATTGGCTCCTTCCCTCATTTAGAAGCTTGTGGGTCACCTTATGGTACCATGATGGAAATACAAAAATCCACGCTTTCTAAGACTATGGATCTCAAACTGATCTTAACGCCCTGCTCTCAGGGCTATTCATTTATAGAATTGAGTTCCCACAATGATTAAACCCTGTTGGTGGTATCCTAAATATTGCTACCCAGATCAAGTCCAGCTAAACAGGTGGGTGCTCAGAGGGAGCAGGTTGGACAGAATGCATCCAATATACAGTCAGTCTCACGTTCAGGAAACTCAGCTGGAGAGACTTTCACTGCTGAAATGCCAGAGGTGGAACAGAAGGAAGATATTCAAACTGCCAATCAAAGAAAGAACCTAAGGCATGGAGAGCCTGAAAAAGGAGATTCCTGGTGTTTGCGGTTGTAGGTGAAACCAATCACAATTCATTGCAATGTTGCACAGGATTTGATCAATGTTTTTGCATTGCAAAATGTATCTGATTTCCATTCTCTCCCTCCCATTCTGTTAATTTTATGTCACTACTTACGGTAATATGAAAATTATACTCTTCTTTGTCCTAGAAAAATAAAATAACTATCCTCACTTCTTTTACTTGTAAATGTTATAACTTTTAGCTGGGAAAGATACACATAGAGAGACCAAGATGAGTCCCAGGTCAAAAGAATATATGGCCCAGAGGGGCATCATTTAATTTCCATACTTGCAAATTTTCCAAAATTACATTGCTTATTGACTTTTAATTTTATACTACTGTGATCAGAAGAGATTCTTGAGATAATTTCAGTCATGCTTGTTGAGATTTGTTTCCAGTTTTGTTGAGACTATTTTGTGTGCATCTGAGAAGTCTAAATGAGTCAGATGGGGGGTTAGTACAGCTGTTAGGTTGATTTGGTTAATAGTGCTATGGCTGGTTTTTACCATCTGTTTGTGTGATATACCTATTGATTTAGTTTAACTACTATTTAATTGTTGACTGTTTTCCATATTTATGTGTTGAGCTGTTCCAGTATTGGCTGAACAGATATTTGTAATTCTTATGCACTCTGGATTAATTAACCCCTTCACCACTGTATAATTACCTCCTTGTCTTTGGGGACAGGTCTTTATTTAAACTATATTTTTCTGCATTTAAATGTTACCATAATTGTTCTCATGAATGGTAGGGGTATGGTAGTGAATGTCTGCACGGGCATGTAGACGCTAGGAGTTACTCTTGGGTGTCTTCCTCACCAGCCAGGTTGGCTAGGCAACAACTCCCATAGAACTTTCTGTTTGCACATGCTCAGAACTAAGATTTCAGACACGCCTGCCACACATGGCTTTCACATGGACCCTGGGGTCTGAACTCTGGTACTCATGCTTCAAAGGCAAGTACTTTACTGAGTGAGCCATCTCTAAGCTCAGACTACTTTTCCTATCCTTTCTTATTCTATACACTAATTGATGCTGTATCAGTATCTGCTTTTTTGCTGTGTCTTCTAGCTGTATGTTCATGTGTGGGGAGGGAAACAGATTTCTGGAGTCTCCTTTTTAAGAACATTCTCATAGACATGTTCTCTGTGCCTGAAATAATACATTCATGTAGGAAATAAATATTTTTAACAGATGAGTGGATTCAAATGGGCTGGAGACAGATTTTCCTTTTTAATTAAACTGATATATCTGAGGTAGATTTTAATATCCTAATATTTGCTTTTCTATTAAAAGAACTTTGTTTGCTAATATTTAAATTAAGTTTCGAGAGTAAATAGACATTCACTATTTCAACACATAAAATGTTACAGACTTTTTAAATGTCTGTGTCTGGTCATATATTGAGTTCTCTGTATAAACAGCACTTACCTGGGATCAAGGGCGACAAAGATTTTAATACTTCATTTTTTTCTCCCTTCATTCCTTCCCAAAGACAATATCAATTACAGAAGTCATGTGGGCCTCTTTGGGGAAAATATAGATTTCAAAAAGTCAACTGCATTCTCAGAAACAAGATGGCTTCCTCATTTCTTCCCTGGCACTCCTTGTCCACAGCCATATCTTTCTAAAGGGTTTGACAGTCTTATTGCTTCCAGATGATCTGCCATACTGCTGTTTATACTTCCTTTCACTAGAGAATATTGGAGAATTTAGGGACACACCCAGGGCTTAAATGTAGAAATTTCTCCAGCATGTGAAACTTCTTATACACTGACTCATTTTCAATCTTCAGTGATGATGATAAATAGAAATATCACAATAAACTAAGAAAGTGAGGATGATGTAAGACTTGGTGTAACTTTCTCCTAATGGGTACACAATGAAGAAATGGTTATACTCTGTGGTGGTGGGTTTTATATATCAATTTGACTTTATCAATTTGGGCTTGTGGTAGCCAAGTGCTGGTCAAGCATTGCAGGTGTGTGCCACATGTGCGGTTTTTGTATATGAATCACTGACATTGATTAAGCAAAAGTCTATGTCCAGTATTGATGGTTCTTATCCAATCAGTTGAATACCTGAAAAGAATAAAAGAGTCACTTTACCATGAGTGGAAGGTTATACCACCTGTCCAACTGATTGAAATAGGATACTAGCCTTTTATGCACTCAAACAGGAACTTAAAATTGGTGTCTCTTGAATATCAAGCCTGCCAGTGTAAGTGGAAACCACATTTTAGTTTCCTGGCCTCCCAGGCCTAAATAATCACACAGAAATTATATTAATTACAACACTGTTTGACCAATAATTTAGGCATATTCCTAGCTAGCTCTTACATCTCAAATTAACCCATTTCTATTAATCTGTGTATCACCACAAAGCTGTGACCTACTGATGTGGGATGTCCTTCTGTATGTGTGTTGCTCTTATTGATTAATGAATAAAGCTTCTTTGGTCTATGGCAGGGTAGAATATAGCCAGACTTGAAGAGATATGTAGAGAGAGTAAGCAGAGTCAAAGAGACGCCATGTAGCTGCTGAAGGAAAAAGATGCCCAGAACCTTTACCAGTAGGCCATAACCTCATAGCGATACACAGATTAATATCAATGGATTAATTCAAGATGTAAGAGTTAGCAAAAAATACACCTGAGTCATTGGTCAATCGATGTTGTAATTAATATAGTTATAGTTTTGTGTAATTATTCGGGTCTGGGCAGCCGAGAAATGAACATTTATTTGTAAGTGAAGTGCTGCAGCTTCTTAATAGTGACATGTTAGTTAGGTTTTCTAGATATGCAGAGATATATTTCAGGCAGATAAATAATTTTCAATACTTCAAAGACCTACAGAATATGGCATTTAAAATGTTTGAAGAACTTAGACTTTTCTTGAAAATGAGACATGTCTGCTTCTGGCAACACCAATTACTTCAGAGAGGTTGATGGGCACTGAAGAAATTTCTCATGGAATTTGCCTTCAATGTGACAAGGCTAGCCATTTGGGCAAGAAACTGTTCTTGAGTGGACTTCTTGAAGGTATGCTGTATGAACTGGACATGCAGGACCCACAGAAAAGTGACTGGTAAACTTCCCAAAAGAAGGCAAAATAGTCCTTCAGGTTCCTGGTTCATGAAAGTGTCTGCCAGACATTCTACAGGATGCAGAATAAAGTGGCTAACAAACTACCAATATAGGCAAAACAAATTTCCTGCTTTATGGGAAAGTCTGCTTAGAATATGGGCCTGTAGGCTGAAGATGGATGCCTCAACATTACAGAAGAACTTCAGATGACTACCCAGGAGGCAAAATGTCTCTATCAGTTCTAGAACTTTGGAAGTTGCTTACAGTGCACTTCCTGTTTACATAGGTAATATTATATCCTTCTGGGGTCTTTGAAGAGTTGAAGACTAACAGTTTTAGTTATAGTTTTCCTTAGTTATGATAAAAAATAAATTAGATATAAAACTTTAGACTCACAAATATAGGATAGATGATAGAATATTTTCCTTAATTTCCCAAACGTAAATGAACTAAATACTACAACTATAATTCTTGCTTGATAACTGTTTTGTATATTTAATTTTACTATGTTAAAGTTAAAACCTTACTTTTAATTTAGACAGAAAAGGGAGATGATGTGGGATGTCCTTCCATATATGTGTTGCTTTTATTGATTAATGAAGAAAGATGCTTTGTCCTATGACAGGGCAGAATAAAGCCAGGCTGGAAGAACCTTTACTGGTAGGCCACAGTCTCATGGCAATACACAGATTAATAGAAATGGGTTAATTCAAGATTTAAGAACTAGCTAGAAATATACTTGAGTCATTGGTCAAGCAGTATTATAATTAATATAGTTTTGTGTAATTATTCAGGATGACCAGGAAACAAATGAGCAGTCTCCAACTACAGCCTACAAGTAAGGTTCCAGCATCCTTCTCCTTTGACAACTACATGGTGCCTCTCCAACTCTGCCCTCTCTCTCTCTCTCTCTGAACATAGTGTGTGTGTGTGTGTGTGTGTGTGTGTGTGTGTGTGTGTGTTCAGATTTTCTGCCTGGCTTTATTCTGCCCTTCCATAAGCTGAAAAAGCTTCTTTATTAATCAATGGTAATAAAACATATTCACAGCATACAAAGACAAATCCCACATCATGCCATCTTCCATTGGAACTGACTCTAACATACTGGAATTTATCATTAGCTCTTCCAGGCTCCTAGCTTACTGACCACTCAACCTGCACAACCACATGAATCAGTTCTTTATAGTCTGCATATACATACATACACACATGCAATACTGTTGTACAATGATTCTGTTGATTGTTTCCTTAGAAAGCACAGATCAACAAAGTCTTTAACATCAATTTAAATGCTTAGTTTCTAAAAGCAAAGCAGAAGGGAAATAGGCCATATTTGGCAAAAAGGGGACTTTTGAGAGAAAATGTAAAACATTAATTATCCCCAGAGACATTCTCTTTCTATACTCCAGGACTTTTCCACAATATACTTTTTAGAGACATCTTTTTGCCCAAAGGCATTCAGAGAGGGAATGTTCCAATACATTTATGAAAGAAATCTTCATATGTTCACACTTATAGCAGCTTTGGCTAAGAATAAATTTTAATTACCAACCATTAGAAATTTAAATGGCAGGAAAAATACAGTTTACATATCAGTGAAGCAGCCTTTTTTCTCCCCTAAATTATTTCAGTTTTAAGTGCTATGGGGCCTGATGAAGAGAAAAAAATTAATATTATGTTTAGAGACCTTCAGTTTAAAAACATCAATGATATATAAACTCTCAAAGACTTAATATTACAAATGTCTTACAGATATAATGCCATAAAATTTCGCAAGTAAAACAGTATAATATGGTCTTTATGAAGAATCAGAAATGACAGGCTCATGTAACAAATTCCACAGACTTTGTGATGGCTATTTTGGTTCTTAAGTTGAATACTTCTGGAAAGGACTACAGTGCTGAAATGGATGGTACAACTATAGGAAGTTATTTTTGCTTAGTTCAAAGTGGGTGAATCCACTTATAGTAGGTCGGAATCCACTTCTGAGGGAAGAAGACACACACCTTTGATCCAGGTGTTGAGTCTGAAAGACACACCTTTAATTTAGGCCACATCTTCTCCTGGAAACCTATATAAGGACACGGAAGATGGAAACTTTTGCTCTTCGTCTGCCTGCCCTCACCTTACTAGCAAGTCCATTACTTCACTGTCATTGTAGCTGACTTCTTAGGGATTCCCACATGAACTGAAGACCAGACGAAACATCAAGCCTTGTGGACTGAGCAACTGCTGGATTCCTGGATTTTCTGTTCAATGAGCTATTGTTGGATTAGAGACTGCAACTATTAAGTTATTCCAATGAACATCATTTATATATGTTTAGAGAGCAATAGATTCATTCTATAGGTTCCCTACTCTAGGGAACCATAACTAATACAGACCTAAAGCAGATATTAGTGCATACAAGATCTTAAGTACCTGAAGAACAATAATCTTAAAAGATGCTATGGGTACTTTAATGAGGTTCTAGGGCCAGATTTCAAGTTAGTAATAGAATGTACTGAAGTAACAATTGCTTGAAATAAAAAAAAAAAAAACCACTGGGTAAACATTGGTCAATAGGTCTCTAGGCTTCATAGAACCTTCTGAATTTAAAAAGACAGGGAACCCGGATTACTCTTAGAGATGATGAGGGAGGGGAACTTGTTGGGGGAGGGGGAGGGAAATGGGAGGTGGTGGCAGGGAGAAGGCAGAAATCTTTAATAAATAAATTAAAAAAAGTGAAAAAAAAAGAAAACAAATGTGATTCATGTTTTCGAATCCTGAATGTTACATAATTTTATATCACATGCCACAGAATCTGAACAAGTAAATAGGAAAACATGATCCATACAAATGTGTTCCAGAGGGCTCCATGGGAAGCTGAAGAGACAGTAAAAATACCAATAAGCCTGTGAACATGTCTCATGGCTTCTATTTCCACTGCTGACTAAAATTGAGTGCTTATTTCATGTTTCTTCTACTTTTCCTGTTTTTCTTTATCCTCCTTTCCACTTTGTGCTGTTGTATCTCAGTTTTCAATTTTAAAATATGCCACTTCTTATGAGAAATGTTCATATGGCATAAAATTGTTTACCATATAGATTGATAAATTTAAGTATACTAAAATCAAACTGTTCTCTTTAAGTAGCTGTAGAGAAGAAATGAGAACAAGGCAAAATTGGGAAATTCTTCAAATAGGCGAATATAACCCTACCGAATGAAGAACTCCCAGAAAAATACTGAGAAAAAGATACAAAAACCAAGAAATCATATTTGAAAGAAGATATCAATAAGCTCAGTGCTGCTATCTGAGGAAGCAAATTAAAACTTTGATGAGGTTAACTTTCCTTCTGAGTTGTTTTGTCTAAGATGAACACTCCGACAATGCTGTTGCTATTGGTATTGGTAAAGATTTGGGACTGATGAGACTCTTCATCATTGTGAAAATGTTTCAAAGACTCCATTAAACAAATTTCCATTATCTTGCGAAACCCAAAGTGTATAACATACATATGTTCTCATTCATCATTCCCACCTGTTGAAATTTTTTCACACATATAAGAAAATTTCTAACAACATTTGTGCTACAGAGAAACTATAAACAAGGCAAATGATCATGAAAAGGAAAAATGGATGGATATATTAGTTTGATATATTTCTATGCTATTATATCGAAACAGGAGTGAAAATTAACAAACTCATATGCATAATTGAAATTATCTCTCAAAACACATAGTTAGCTAAAATAGGCAAGATGCAGAAGAACTTTTATAGTTCTTTTTTCTAAACTCTAGAAATAAAAATAATTCATGATGAAATGTCTTCCCTGTAGATATTTGTGTTCCTCTGTATCCAGGAAGTCAAGGACATGATGAAGATGAAGCTCAAATCATGTTCATAGTTGAGAAGAACAGTGAGCAGAGGTCGGAGAGCCACACTGAAAAGGCCAGTTGTATGGGTTGGATCATTTTTGAAAACTTGGTTGGTACTTCCACACAGATGCTTTATTTAACAGCCTTTTATATATGTAACAGTATTTTATAAATTAAATGATTAGATATATAATATCAAGGATATAGATAAAGTTTTTTAAAGGCTTGATTATTTATTTGTTACTTTTAAAGTCTTGTTATCAGACTTCGAGGTAGAAGCTCTTGATGAGGCCAGCCTATGTCTCTTGGCAGTCTGTTCCTGGTTCTGTTCTTTGGCTTCTTTCATTCTCAGAGACAAAAGGTTCACATATTCTGCAACCTCCTCCTTGTTTTACACCATGTGTTATTTCTTCAAGTTAACACATGTGTGTTAGTATTGCAGGACATATGGAGTAACAAGACCCTGAGTCTTAGTTGCATTAGTACTGGGATTTTTGCCTTCTTTGTTTAAGGGTTTCTAACAACATATCATCAGACATCATCTTCTTAGAGAGACTAAAAAGTGTTCAAGTTCTGGTTGTTCTTTTGGACCCCTTTCGCAACACCAGGTGCACTCTGTAGTGGGTCAAGGTACCTGGCTGTGAGAAAACCTTGTTTGTCATCTCACCCCTGATTAGGACCACACAACCCTTCCACTCTTCACCCAGAGCATCAGCAGCTGCTCTGTGACCATGCTCTTCTCATACAGAGTATAAAACTTGGATTCATCATTTACTTCAATGAGTTTCTGGCAATCAGAGGCTTGGAAAGAGAGATTCAACCTCATCTTGGCCCAGTTAACTGCTTAGGGATGCCGTGAAAAAAGAGTGAGATAACTATTTCAAAACAAAATTAACATAAGAGAAAAGGAAAGAAATTTTTAATGTATGAATTAAAAAGTAAACATGAGCTATTTAATAAATGAAAAAAGAGCAATTGGTGGGAAAATCTTGTTCACTTTCTTGAACTTAGTGGAGTCAATTATAAAAATTATTGTTTATAACATAATACCTAACATATTAATTGTAACTATGAATACTAAAGTTATAGCCTAGAATTAAATGTTGACTTTCTTGTTCGGCCAGTTGTTTTGCTGAATTCTATGATCCAATAAATAAAGCAATTTTGTCATCCTGCCCTCTAGGTACCAGTATTGAGTTGAGCTGCAACCTAATTTAGTTCCTTAAAATTCAACTCCACACCTCCCAAAGCAGTCATTCTTTCATTTCTTTTGGTTGGAGTTTCTTATCTTGAACACATTTTTCCACTCTGTATCCCAAGGTCTTTCCCTCATATTTTATATTTCTAATTAGGTTTTATATGCGTAGATAAAAATTAAATATAGCAGAGAGTAAAGAGTACAGCTCCAACTCAAATTCCAGCTCTCAATATTTGCCATCATTGACCTCCTTATGCCTTTGTTCGCTTTGGTATAAAATGGGAGGAATAAAAATAATTATTGTGTGCCGGGCGTTGGTGGCGCACGCCTTTAATCCCAGCACTCGGGAGGCAGAGGCAGGCGGATCTCTGTGAGTTCGAGACCAGCCTGGTCTACAAGAGCTAGTTCCAGGCCAGGCTCCAAAACCACAGAGAAACCCTGTCTCGAAAAACCAAAAAAAAAAAAAAAAAAAAAAAAATTATTGTGGGGATTAAGACAGAAAATGCTCCAGAAGGTTTTGCCTGTGCCATGTAGTGGTTTCCCAAAGAAAGAATTTGATCCAGGTGGAGGTGGGAGTCTCATGAGACTCAGAAGGTAAACAAAGGTGACAGATAAGGGAAAGTGGGAACTAGAGGATATTCCTGAAGGCCCCTCCCCATAATAAACAATTGCTGGGGTAGGAGACTGACCAGAGAGCTGCCCCAGATCAGTTCTCAGACTACTGAACTACCTGGAAAAAATGTGCAGAGAGCTACAGAGCTGTACTTCTAGGAGTCGTCATTGATGTTGGGGGAGGCTTGCGGTGACTGCTGTCTCTGAGTCATCTCTGCTCCTGAAAGTGAACCCCTCATCCATATTCCAGTTAGTAACCCCAAGAGAAACTCACTGGCACCAAGTTAGACTTTAGCACAGTTATTACTTTGGTCTGTCCTGGTTCCCTTTTCTAGGGGGAGTGGACATGTGTTTGTAGCCCCAAGAAAAGTCTCCCTCACACACACATCACTATTATTTTTATTACGGTCACTATTCCTTCTTTTATTGTCACTAGTAATGAAAGCTTTAGTGATAAGAGGAGAGGGAAGAAGAAATGGCACTGGACCTTATTCTTTGTTTTATTTCCCAAAGTGCCATTACTTCCAGTCAACCACAAACTAAGTATATGAAATAGGAAATCAGAAATAAACAACTCATGATTTTCAAATTAGGGTTAATTTTAAACAGTGTGGGGAATTTCCCACTGTTCTGACCCATTCCTGTGGAATATAAGTTATCCCTTTGTCTGTCCTTTCATTCACTCCCATTATCATTCAGTACCCAACTCAGTTATCAGCTTGTATCTAGGTGTCACAGGGCTCACTGTTCAACTAACCCTTATTCTATTTAAAAGTGATCTTGAGGGTTATGAGGAATGTTGGGAATTTAGAGAGATAAAATAGAAGCACAAAGTGTTTCTTTTAAACATCTTACATCATCCAAAACCATAAGAGTACTTTAAAAGAAGCCTTACAGAATATTGTTTTAATTTACTATTTAGTATAAGCCACTTTTGATAGTGTCTAATTTGTAAATTTTTTCATAAATATTTATGCTTAGAAAATATAGCTGTTCATGGTTTGATACTGTCTGGGATTTCAGGAATCCTAGCATGTAGTAATTTCTCTATGGAAATGGGGACAACTGAAGAGTGTTAATAACCAACAGAGGCATATGCATAGACAATAGAGATTAACTAACACCTTGTGGCGTTTTTTGAATTTCTGAGCTCCTAAGATTTAAAATATGAAATCTTCATTATCAACTTAATAATATTTTCCAATTTACTTCTATTATTTAATTTCTAGGAGATAAAAATTCAAAGGAGGATCTGGAGAGAGGGCTCCACAGTTAAGAGTGACAGCCATTTCAGGTCTCAGCACCCATATCTGGTTCTTCATGGTTCTGCACAGTTTTTCACAGTTCCTCACAGTTCTGCAGAGCGCTGCAGGAGTCTGCATATCTTTTACAATTATTTGGAAATGTTTTGATCCAGAACATGGCTGACCCTCCATGAGTTTTCTCTGACAAACAGCCACCGTAAGAATTCCATGCATTACAACCAAATAATCACCAGATAAACAAATACTGAAATATCGCTCTTCCTATTTCATTATAGTAATGGGAGTTAGCTAGGATGTACATTAAGAGACCTCAAATCCAAAGGATAAGGTGTTTTAGACAATGACTCAGAATAATGATACCTTTAAAAGTCTTATAATAAGACTAGTGAGCAAAAAGTATTGGGCTTAGGCGTCTCTGATCCAGTGTATAGAAAGTATCAGTATTTTACTACCATGCACAATAGCAAAAAATAATAATACTCCAAAGGAAGACAGCAAATCTAAGGAAATATTAAATTATTTCACCGAAGCAAATATTTATGTAAATCACTGTACAAATATAAAAGATCACCTAGATATTCTCACTACAGTGTTAGGGTAGCACCCACTGTCCAAGCAGCTGGTTTATATGGCTCAGAAATTTACCATCTTCATGCTGACTTCTCATAAAGCTCCTGTGGTTAGTAACAGAAGCAATAATCACCTGTTTAGAGCAAGAGGGAGAGACTGTCTGCTTCATTCAGCTACCAATTTGTTGTGGGTCATAACTGATCAAATAATGAAATAATAAGCTAAAGATTGTTCTAATAAATTTTCCTGGTAAACAGTAAAATCTTGTTTTGTTTGTTTGTTTGGTTGTTGTTGTTGTTGTTTGAGACAGGGTTTCTCTGTTTAGCAGCCCTGGCTGTCCTGGAACTAGCTCTGGTAGAGGAGGCTGGCCTCAAACTCACAGAGATCCACCTGCCTCTGCTTCCTGAGTGCTGGGATTAAAGGCACGTGCCATCACTGCCCAGCACAATCTTGTTTTTTAGATTTCTCTTTAACTTTTTCTGCGTTTGAAGGCCCCTGAAATGGGACACATTTGAGGGTAGAATGAACACAAAGAGAGCGCGGAAATTATTTCAATAAATACACTGACCTAAGACAAAGCTTGGTGAAAATCCTTGCCTAGTACAATCCCAAGAAGCACAAAAATATTAACAAATAAATAAGTAAATTGGTGCAATGGTCTTGACTATGTCTCTCATAACCCCAGGCTATTTCCCAGATGACAAGACAAAACAGAAACAAATAATGTAAGGGAAAATATGCCTGAGCTTAGCTCTTTAGAGAGAAATAACTTTCTCTGAATGTAGGTCACAAATATTGATAGAAGGTTCACAGTCATCTGTACCCTAGGGACAATTATGAACTACAATGATTAAAAAATTCTCAAAAGCTTCCATCAAGAAAAATAAAATGGGTTGTCTACAAAATAAAAAGAGCTCAGCTGTCCTTATTTTTGTCTGCAAGATTAATGCAGGAAATCAGTAGAGCAATGTCACCTCATTAAATATAAAAGAATGTGACCATGGGGCTATACTCAGACAAGCCTCTTCTGTGTGTACTGGCAAACAAATAGCATTTTCAGACACATCAGGGTTCAGACAATACAGAACTCACTCCCCCTCTTAAAGTATTTCTTGAGGAATCACTCAGAGAAAACAAAGAAATAAGGAAACAGCATAGCTATCAACAACATATTTTGAAACTCTTAAAAGGATAATATAAAATCTTATGGATTAGAATCCAAAAATCTCTACAACTTATTTAAGAAGAAAGACTAAAAAATAAGACCACAGTTGTTTGTTTTGTGAATGTGTGTGTGTGTGTGTGTGTGTGTGTGTGTGTGTGTAGAAGCTATCTGAATTCTGAAGAATGGTATAATTAATACTTCTGGGTTTTTGGACTGCTCTTCAGTATCGAGAGGGAGGGGGAATGGACTGGGGGGAGGAGAAGAGGAGTGGGGATGGGGGAGGGGAGTGGGGGGAGGGGGCAATATGTGGGAGGAGGGGGAGGGAAATGGGAAACGGGGAGCAGTTGGAAATTTTAATTAAAAAAGAATAAAAAAAAATACTTCTGGGTTTTTTTTTTTTTTAGAACAGAGTGATAATAGAGAACAGTATCTTCTGCATTGGTAGATACCTACCTTTTAAATTTTTTAATGATTTATTAAATTTTTAATTATTTATTGTGTGTACAGTGTTCTGCCTGCATGTATGTCTGCCTTCAGGTCAGAAGAGAAAACCATATCTCATTACGGATGCTTGTGAGCCACCAGGTGGTTGCTGGGAATTGGATTCAGGACCTCTGGAAGAGCAGCCAGTGCTTTTAACCTATGAGCCATCTCTCCAGCCCCTAGATACCTACTTTTTCTTCTACTCATGTCTGATTTAGTAGTAAACAGGCATCATATAACAGAGGCTCCAAGATTCCTCACACAGAGTTAGGGAAGCACCTCATTGGCCATCCGGGGTTGCAAAAATGGCGGTTTTGAATTCATACAAGAATCTCCTACTGCATGCTGTCTTTCTCGACATCTTTGTTTATCTTCCTCTTCACCTCAGGGACCTTGTGAAAAGACTAATCATAGCTGAAAAGAGTATTTAGGCATCACCACGACCTTATTTAAATACCATCAAAATGTCACCACTCACAAAATATCAACACTCACTAACACTCTATAGTCTGCTCCCCAATAAAAGCTGGCAGCAAATATTTTACTTACGTTCATCTAGAGTTATTCCCAAAACAGAAAATCATGATGCAAAGAACAGGCAACATTTAAGATCCAAGCGTATCAGTCTACCAAGATTCCTCCTCTTTGTGGTTGTTTACACATGTAATACTGCAGTTTTGTAGCCAAATGCCAGCTTCGCAAAGTCAGGAATAAATATTTCAGCCCACAGCCTCACTGTATTTTGCAAGAGGTCTGTGGTGCAGTGCAAAGGGGGTACCTTTTCAGGACCTCTTTGCTGCCAGCTCCAGTCTGATTCTGAGGTAGGCCCACCAAGGCAGGCACACACATGACTTCTGATTGAGAGCCCTGCTCTCTCCTCGTTTACAGTGACTTTCACACTTATGACACAATTCTATTGCATGGAAATTTACTCACACTTTTGCATATATATCCCAGAGCAATAAACTAAAAATAAAATCTATGAATATGAAGATACTCATTGCGGTGTTCTTTATAATATTGAAAGCTGCAAACAGGTTTAATGCTAAAAATATAAAAATAGCTATGTAAATTATGGCATTTAATTCTCTCTGTGGATTATTATGCAGCCATTAAAATTATAATTATAAGAATATATCACAGTTTAGAAATATTTTGACATAATGGGATAGAAATAAAGCAAAAATAGATAACCCAAAATTATACTAACCATAACCATTTTAACTTTACAAAATAACTATTCAAGTAATCAATAACCACAGGGGACCTAGACATACGGGAATTTAGTTTTTGGAAAGGATAGAATTCTTGAAATTATAGTTACTGTTTTATTTCTTTGTGATCATGGAGACTGAAGCCAGGACCTAGTACATGTGCTAAGTGACTGTTTTACTGCGAAGCCACACACCAGGCCTGGGATTTTTATTATTTCCAATTTGTTTTGCTTTTATTTAGTAATCCAAAATTTCACTCAGATATCTAGTACATACTCTTTACATTAAAATATAGCATCTGCTGTATGTAAGTCATTTTATTAACTATATGTGGCCTTGCACAGATGATGTGAAAAATGCCAATTTGGGATTGGAGATGTAGCTCAGCAGTAAATCATCTAACATATCCCTGTGTAATTTCTAAAGCACAGAAGGTATTCTGACAGAGTTAAAAGTCTCAGCACTAAGGAGCATATAAAACTCACTGGAAACCTAAGATTAGGCCTAAACAAACAATTATCACAAAACAAAGTCCAGGCCTGATAAGAATGACTGGAATTTAGTGACAATTGAATGCAATGTGGGGGTTTTTTGTTTGTTTTGTTTTGTTTATTTTTTTATTTTTATCTTATTGCATTTTATTGAGCTCTACATTTTTCTCTGCTCAAGAAACCAATTCAACTATTCATTACCAATGGAGCATAGAATAATGAGGTCAGCACAGTAGAGTTCGGTGACAGCCATGTTGACCTATAGAAAGAAACCTAGTCCATGCAAGAAGAAAGTAGTTCTGAGCCATGCAGTCCCCAGAGTATACAAGGGTAATTATTACAGTCCAGTATCATATTATACAAAGCTTGCTAAACCATGCCAAAACCTACTAATTATAATGCTACTGTCTTGAGATTTCAAGATGAGAAATATGCCCTTAAGATTGCTTAGGACAGTTACACGCATGAAAAGAGAGCTTATAGAATAGAAGAAAGTCATTTTCCAACTATTCATCTGATGGGGGATTAATATCCAGAATAAACACTATATATATGGGCACCAAGAGAACCAATAATTTAACCAATGAATGGGCAAATTAATTGAATACCGACTTAAGATGAAGTCATACACGTAGCCAGTAAACACCTGACAAATAAAACACACCCAAGATCTAATCATCAGGGAAATCCAGTTTAAAACTCCACTGAAATTCATTTGGAACACCCTCCATGAAAATAAAACACACACACACACACACACACACAAATGTCATTGAGGGTGTCAGAGGGACACTTGTCAGTTCAGTCATTATGGAAAAGAGCATGGATGTCTCTAAAGCACTACAAGTAGAATAACCTATGTTCTGGCTATACCACTCCTGGGTATAATCCCAGTGGCATCAAATGCAGAAAACACTGGAGCTAGCTGCATATTCGTGTTTATTGTGGTACTATTCACAATGTGTGGTCCTGCACACAAGCAGAAATATCTGCCTGCGTAGGTGGTAAAAACATACCAATGTGGTGGGTAATGGGGTAGTAAGAAGTGGTGGTAGGTGGGGTCTTTGGGATCCAAACTGAGGATGCATGGGTGAGTTCCCCCCAGATGGGCCTCTTACTTATTCTGACTTCTGACTAGTGTGACCTGCACCTGAGCAGTGTATATCCACCCTAGGTGGGGATGGTGCACTGTAGTGGGGGATGGACATTTCCATGTATGCTTTTTATAAGTAGGTGGCCCTAGCTATATGGCTTTATCTCTCGGTTCTCTATGGGTCAGCATGTCTGTTTCATGCCAGCACTATTCTGTTTCATCAGTATGACTCCGTGGTATAATTTGAGGTCAATTATTGTAATATCTTCAACAGTATTCTTTCTGTAGGCTTGTTTGGGATGTTTGTAGACTTTCCTATTTCCATATGGATTTTGGGGTATTTTGTTTGGTTCCGAGAAAGGTGGCATTGGAATTTTGATGGGGATTGAACTGATTTTACACTTTACTTTTGGTAATATAGTCATTTTCACACTATGAATTCTGCTAACCTAGGACCATGAAAGGGTTTTTCTATCTTCTAGTAATTTTCTTTATGGTGTGGGACAATTGTCTATATTTTGTCAATTATGTTTTAAATAACACTGATTGGCCAGTATCCAGGCAGGAAGTATAGGCGGGTCAATGAGAACAGGAGAATTCTAGGAAAAGGGAAGCTCCCTCTGCAGTCCTGTCCCAACCACAGAAGAAGGAAGATGTGATTGCCCTGCTGAAAAAGGTGCTGAGCCATGTGGCTAACATGGATAAGAATAATGGGTTAATATAAGTTATAAGAGTTAATAAGAAGCCTGAGCTAATGGGCCAATCAGTTTATCATTAATATAGACCTCTGTGTGATTTCTTTGGAGCTAAACAGCTATGGGACCTGGTGGGAGGACAGAAACCAGGCAGGATATAAAACCCCGTCAACATCTTTATTTTCTGTTTACAACACCTTAACGCTTTCATAATAGGACCCTGAGTTAGATTTATTCTTGGGTACTTTACTTGGAGATTGCCTCAAAAATTAACAAATGGAACTACATAAAATTCAAGGTGCTGCATGGCACCAGAACTATCCAAATTAAAACAACAAATAATTTTTAAAAATGCTGTTAGCAACTATGTTAATGAAAAAAACAGAAAATTCTCAAAAGAACCAACACAAATAGCCAATGGGTATTTATTTAAGTACTTAACATCCTTATGCATCAGAGAAGTGTAATTAAAACTACTTTGATGTGGCAATGAGTTATTATGATAAAAAATATCTCTTACACTCTAACATATGGAACTTTTGCTGGACCTCAAAGACAGAATTAATAATACACCCTACACCCTAAGGTCACATAAGATTTAAGAGTACTATCCTACTATGTACTCAATCTGTTTGTTTAATTTGCCTTTAAGAGAACAATAACAATTTTACTTTCCAACAACCTCCATGTAATCAATATTTACACTCTAAGATAATGTATAGTTGTAATCTTAAATTTTGTACCCTTTATGCACTGGATCAAAGATTATATATGTTTATATGTATGGTAAGAGAACCATTTGCTAAAAACAGAAAATATGGGAGGAAAGAAACCTTATAAAATTAATATCTACCCTAAATATTAAATATAATGTATAGATATTGTTTGACAAACAATGATGTTTGTTATCTGGGTCAGCTGGAGTCAGCTAGAATCAGTGATGTAATCCCTTGCAAAACTCCTTTAGAGATTTTTCTGTCGAGTATTCCTCATTTCTTCCCCAAGTGATATTTCTGTAATTTTCCAATAGTGAGAAAGCAAAGTCCTTCATTAGCGACAAATACAGACAGACATAGGGAAAGGAACAGGGGCGGATACACAAGGAACCCTTCAACCAGACAAATTCAGACTCATACAATAAACAGACAAGGACGAAGAAAGACACAGGAAGAGTGAAGTAGAGAATTCAAATCTGGGCTCCCACTTGGTTAAATGACACCAAGGGGGAGTGCTTTGATTTCTTTCCCTAATGTGGCTCTGCTGCATTATTGGTGACTCTGAGTTTATTATAAATGCATTAAAACAGACACATTTTAAGATTCACCCCAGTCAAAATAACTGTCACCAAGAAAATCGAGTACAAACTTGCAAAGAAAAAAGTAATGTTTGCAATGGAATTTCACTAGACATACAAACTACACTTAAGGGCAGTCCCTGGCCCAGCAGTAGATGGCCAACTCAAAATGAACTCAATGCTACTTTTAGAGGGTGTTTTTTTTTTTGTTTGACTGGGTTTTTGTTTGTTTGTTTGTTTGTTTAGTTTTGTTTTTTGTCTCAATACTTTGGAGAGACATTTTTACCTTGCTTACACATCATGGTTTCTGATTTTGTGTTTTTATGGTATGTGTGTGTGTGTGTATCTATGTCTGAGTATGTCTGTGTGTCTAGGTGTATTTGTGTGATTGTGTATTTATTTGTGTGTGTGCAAGTGAGTCTGAATCTGTGTGTCTGTGTGTGTGACTTGTGTGTTTGTGTGTATGAGACTGTGTGTGTATTTGTGTGATTGTGCCTGTGTGTGTTTGTGTGTATTTGTTTGTCTCTGTGTGACTGTGTGTGTGACTGTATGTGTCTGTATGTGTGACTGTGTCTGTGTGTATTTGTGTGATTGTGAATGTGTGTGTGTGAGTCTGCATCTGTGTGTCTGTATGGGATTTGTTTCTTGTCCTTTTTCTTTACTTTTTTCTGTTTGTTCATCTTTGTTTTACTCCACTTTGGGTTTTTTCTCTCTTTATGATTGTTTGCTCTCTAGAGAGTGAGAGAATGAAGGTGTGCAGTTGGGTGAATGAGGAGTTGGAGAAATCTGGAGGATATAAAGAGGGAGAAATATGATCAGAATATATTAAATGAAAAAAATCATTTTTGATTAGCAAAAATTAAAATAGACAAATATTGGTAAGGCTGTGGGAAGGAGGAGACTTTATTCATCACAGCAGAGATGTAAACCAGTTTAGACACAAGGATATCAGTATGGAGGTTTCTCAAAAATTAAAACTAGAATAACGGAGGTATGACTCGGTTATACCATTCCTGAGCATATGCCCAAAGTGCTATATATTTTACACAAAACATTGCACATCAGTATTAATTGCTGCATTCCTCACAATAGCAGGAGAATAGAACCAGTTTTGATGGCCATTACAGAACAAATGGGTAAAGAAAATATGACATATATTCACAATGGAGTTCAGCTATAAAATGAAATCATGGAAATATTCAGAAAAAGTGAGTGAATATGAAAATTATTAGAAATGAGGTGACTTAAAATCAGAAAGATAGCAAAAAAGTATGTGCTTTTTCATATGTAGATCCTAGCTTATGAGTGTGGGATGGACTTTGAAACGAGAAAGGATACCATAAGGGTGGGGGGAGGCATGCCAAGGAAGAGAGGAGGGCGATGGGACACACGGCACTGAAACAAGAGTCCGCAAGTGGAGGGGACCATGGGACTACAGGGAGATGTGAAGAGGTTGGATGGGAAAATAACAAAAAGCAGCACTTTGGTTGAAAGTCCATAATGAAACGTAATAACGTGCATGCTAATTTAATTTTTAAATATAAAAGAAAATTCATGTAATTTTCAGAAAATGGTGTAACATCATCATTGTAAGCCAGACACTGTGTATTTTCTCTTGTATGTGAGAGAAAAAAAGAAATAAGTGGAAAGTGAAGGGAGAAGCAGGTGCAGGAGGGCGTGAGTGTGAGCGGTGGAGATGGGAAAACACAGTCAGAGGGCCTTGTCTATGTGTGAGGTGGTCAATTCAGCTCCACCACACTGATGAAAACACAGTCAGAGGGCCTTGTCTCTGTGTGAGGTGGTCAATTCAGCTCCTCCACACTGATCAAGCAGACTTAAGGACAGACAGACAAGAGAGAGTCAGTGAGCATGGACATGGGACTAAAAAGATGCACCTAGAAGTCAGGAGTCTGGAGGCCCCACCAGCAAAAGCCAACAGACACAAAGGACAGATCACCCTTGTCCTCAGAAAGCACAGCCTCATGACACCACGACTTTGGACATCTGTACTCTATACTGTGAAAGAACACAGTCTGCTTGCTGAAAGCCAGGCGGATGGCGGTGGTTTGTAGTAGCGGTTTTACAAAACATTATCAGATAATTCCATTGCAAAATAGCAACTGTGTTTGGGGCTCTGTCACCTGCCCTGAGTGTGTCCTTATATACAATGATAATGTTTTACTTTGGTTGCTTCCGTGTACCTGAGTGGAATCCACTCAGTTCTGTTCCAGGTCACATTCGACTCCACACACAAAGAAACCCTCTTCTTCCACACAGTGCAAGGAAAGCTAATCAAAGCCACTATGCGTTTCACAAGCCCAGGTTTTGAAAAGATGCAAATTTCTGTGCATGTATATGTCTATAAATCATACTGAAGCACAAGAATTAAGACACTCAAAATGATTTGGGCTTTGACTAAATTCAAAAATTAAAGCCCTTAATACTAACCAAATTTTAGAATCTTGCTCCTTTGTAACTAATGTTTCATTGTAAAACAATACAGCTTTATTTAAGGGTTAAATTTAAATACTACTAATCATTCGTATGCACCAATATGGATACTTCCATATTTTTAACAAATTAACTAGAAGACAGATAATTATTTACTATACCTTCTATCTCACGGCTGAATTATTTGAATGAAACAATAAAGGCTAATATTAAATGATTAGTTAAATGATTACTTCTCATCAGCTAATTCTCACTCTGATATCATGTACCACAAATTAATTGGCAAGCACATAAAGCACTGGGAGCTTAAAGGCAGTGCTTACTAAAGTGAAACCAGGTTTAAAAGCCCGTAGAAACGCATGTGGCAAAGTGAAACACACGTGTCTCATCATCCACAAATTCCACTCCTAGCTAAGGAAACTAGACTCCGGAAAATTCTCCCTTGAATTTGTCAGAGATGCGTGTAGATGTGTTCATAGATATCATATTATTGTAAAAAAATACTGTAAGCCATAAACAGCACAAATGCTCAGCAACAATAAGATAAGCAAACTGTAAGAAATCCACACAATGAAAGGGACATAATGTGATCTGAACAGTTCACACGATAGACTTTTTATATTCATGCTGTGGGTTGCTGGGAAATGCATTAAGTGGAGCTGCACGCATCAATGGGAATAAATCACTCACAATGGTGAGTGAAGAAAAGCAAACACTGAATACACCTTGCATCTCTATTCTTGAAACTTCTAAACACGGAACATAAAGAGTAGATTACTGAGGGCTGCCCACTCTTCTGCCAAGCTGACAAAAAGGAAAGCAAGTGACTGGGTACAGAAAATCCCAGAGAACGACTACTCTGGAAAACAGAGGATTGGAGGGGACACCTGGATATTTCAAAAGTAGCAGGTGTATTAGATTTAACTGTTGCAGTATTGTTCTTTACGTTTTATTTCTTTATATTCGTTATGATCTCAGTGAAAAATTCAAAAGGTAGACATTGATCTATCCAGTGTTCCTTTGAGTATTTTAGGAAAGGAAAGATTAAGAGTTTATGTTTAGGTCAATAGCTAAAATTGCAAGTTTATATAGGAAGAAAGAAATTATTTTTTTTTAAATCCCCTGTGAATCTGACATAGACTCAGCATACCTTTCTCTGTAAGCTTATATTTCTTTGCTGTGTCTCCATCACTTGGTGGGTCCCCTGAATTTTTCCTGGTCTTCAGAGTCCTGAGTCTTAGAGCAACTTCTTAAGTTTTTGCCTATATTTAGTAGTAATAGTGTGTGCTTTAATTTTGCACCATGTTTATTTTTACTTAAAATAATATGTCAGCTAAATGTGATGGGTATACTTGCAGTCACAGTATTCAAGAATCTATGGCAGGAGCATTAAAAGGTGGAGGCTAGCCTACATTACCAAACCAAGTTCAAGGCCAACCTGGGATCAATAGCTAAACTCTGTCCCAAAAATACAAAATTAATAATAAAAGCAACAATAATAAATAAAACAACTCTAGTAGAAACTGGCTTCTATTTACGTGAGGAAGCGAAGCATGGTATTACATTGATATCTCTGGATTTATTAAGTAATAAATTCCTTGTTTTATTTGCTCATGGCTGTGTCTAGCAAAGCTCTTTTGCCATTTGAAAATGACTTCCACAGAGAGAGATTCTGTTTTCCCTTTGTTTTCTGTTCTATTGAAATCCTGAGAACATACATGCTTTTCCATAAGTCATGACCTTGGCTGAGTTCACATACAGTATTGATGTGACCGGGTTATGAACTTATAAATACTTTATAGATTTAAATGTTAGATTTTTCAAGTTGTGATTTATCTAGAGACACATCAGGAGTTCTGAAAGCCATAATTTAGAAAACTTTTATAAGTTAAGTTCAATCTTCCTGTCACGTTGAAAAGCTATGGTAAATAAAGACCAAAAGACAGAATAGCTTTTCTCTCCTCTTAGTTGATATTAAAAGACATTACTGCTTTCCCTCAGGATTATTTTAGTATCTTAATTACAGTAAATTAGAATAATTAGAGAGAAATTATATGAATCCTACAATTCCCCAAAGCCTTTATCCTGCCTTTTAGTCAGATAATGAATGTTAATATAAATAATTGATGCTTCTGAGCGCCTCCATGTCTTCACACCTTACATTTTTCTTTTTTAATTTTGCTCCAGATAGAAGGTGAATCGTGTCAAGAATTACTATTTCCCTCCAAAAAGTGTTAATTAGGTTTTGGGTGAAGCTTATTGAAAATAAAACAAAGTAGCTGCACAGTACCATAGAGGCAGATGCATTTCTTTTTGCTTCATCTCAATAGACTCCAATTAAGCAAAAGTCTCTCTAACAAATATAGCCAAAGATTTTTGTATATGTTTGCTCTTGTGAGCATATGGCTCAAGCTGAACATCTTTACAAAGTGTGCTTGGTTACTCTTTACACAGGCGGATAGAGACAGACAAAATCAATGGAGACCATGTTCAAACAGGTGAAATATTAATGAAAGCTGAATATTCAATATTTAATGTGAACTAACATATGAAAGTAAACACTGTGCACGGATCTATACCAGAAACTGGCAATCCACTGGAACTATGCTAGTTTTCCTGTTAAAATCTTATTTTAAAAGATTGCAGGCAGAATGCAGCTTAGAGAAAGATGCTACGATAAGACACGGCCATGGGACAGGGACCACTTTTGTCTGAGAAGCCAATAGGAGGACTCACAAAGAATGCAGTGATTCAATAACGGGCCGGTGTGGCAGTGAGGACTTTCTAGTAGAAGCAACAGTTTGTGGAGCAGTTGTGTTTGGCACTGAGCCTGGACTACAGATATCAAGTACATGCGTGGAATGATTCCGTTATGGTGCCTCTGTAGAAGCCATGTTGCACCTCTGAAGGGAAGATACTCTGTTCAAAAATACAAATGAAACTGAAGCTTAGTGCCTAGCATCATTTTTTTTTTTTGGCAGCTACTCTTCTAGGTGGCCACTTACACACGAACATGGATAGCATCCTCATCTTGTCCCCACAGGCAGACCTCAGAGTAACAAATTAAGTCCTCAAATACCATCTTACTTATATTTCTTGTTATTAGGAACCAAAAATTTGTCATTCTAAGTTAAGATAAAAGCCAACATTTTAAAAAAATCCATGACAAGACGAAAGAAACCTGACTGAGCCGATGATGCCAAGGACCGAACCCATGGTGAATTTAGCAAGAATGGCTTCAAAAGGCTTTCTTTCCTTTCCTTCCTTCACACTCAATCCAGGATGGTCAAGGTACCAGGAGTGTTTCATGTGAGACCATGATCTCTTGACCTCAGCTCTAGTCAAACACAGGGACAGCACTGCGCAAACAACTAGCCCCCTGAGCCATCCCTCCTTCTCCTCAGAGCCCTTAGAGCAGTGGTTCTCAACCTGTGGGCTATGACCCTCTAGGAATGCACATCGGGTGTTTACATTATGATTCATAACAGTAGCGAAGGTCAGTTATGAAGTAACAACAAAATAATTTTATGGTTGGGGTCCCCACTGCAAGAGGAACTCTATTAAGCAAATGCAGCATTAGGAAGGTTGAGAGCTAGTGCCTTAAAGTATCAAATACTCTTGCTGATGGCAGGCAAGTCACCAGACTCTACCTTCTTAGGCACTGAGTCAACATCTCCCCTGCTATCAACAAAGAAAAATGCAAGACTACACACTAAAAAACTCATCTCTTCTTTTAGCTGTAATTTCATGTTTTAAATGAACTCTAATTTGTCACAGAAATATGGATACTTTTGAAAGTTAAAGGAAATTCTATCTATAACCATTGTAAAGCAACAGGGAGAAATTATTATAGATGGACACACCAATTACAACACATATCAAAGATATAAAACAAAATGATTGTAATACACATCCCATCTCAATCATGGGAAGATGGGATTATTTTTTCCCCTTTAAATAACTTCAATGCTGAGTCTGGATGACATTAGTGAACATTGGAAGCATATTGTATTTCACACATTTGGATTCTGATAAATGAAAGAAGGTAATCTATTGCAAACAATTTTTCTTTCAATGTGACTTAAAACAACCCTCTAGGAACACAGTTAATAAAGATACAACTTTATTAATTCAGGGACCAGACTGAATTCAAATCCAATTGCCACATAGTCCAAGATGGTCCTGTGCCCCTTTTTCTAAACTTTCTTTTTCTTTCTTCTTTTTGTTTTTCATGTCATGTCTCCCCTTCTCACCCATTTCCCTCCTCCATCCCCAAAATAAAACAAAATAAAATTTTAAAGAAGAAAGGGGCAGAAGAAAAGGAGAATCTCGTGGGTGCTGCAGTGTGATACAATAAGCCACGCAGTAAACTCCTTTATCCGACATTTTTACATGCCCGCATTCATCCCAAAGATTCTTTGGTATGGTTCAAGACCCCTTGTCTCTTCTACACCATCGACACTGGGCCCTAACTGGGACTCTTTTTGGAAATTTTGTAGCTGCCCTGTGTTCTAGAGATTTTGCAGCCCTGGGGCCACAAGACCCCACCCCAACCCCTAACCCCCACTGAACACCAACCCCTCTGCCACCTACATGCTCCAGGAGATCACAGATGGACCAACACATAACCCTGGTTCTGGGCCTGGGTCGCTTCAGGGTTGGTCAGCCTGCCAGCTTTCCCCTGTCTTTGGCACCAAGGTAAGCACTCCAGCATTGCCCTTCTAGCCAGTTCACCCCTTATAGCAATAAGCAAGGAAGGGGCGGGGCCACTTCTCCCTCCCAGGTTCTGTTCTCCCACTCCTACACCTTCTGAGCCAGCTCTACTGCGTGGCCTGGGAGATGTGGGGGCTGCTCTCCCAGTGCTGCAGCTGATGAGGGGCAGAATAGTTCTGCTCTTACGACCGCAGGGCCAGATCTTCCACCTACCTCAGACGTTGTTTGCAGGAGGTGGAGAATTGGGGGGAAGGATGGGAGACGCCTGACATCTTTAATCCACCCACCCATACCTCCACTTGACAGATGAGAAATGGGAACAGTTTCCCATGCTCACAACTTCGGGTCTGGCTCCCCAACATCTCCACCAACAGGGCTGTCTTAATTGTACTGCCCAGATGATGTGCGTGCAGGGCTGCTCTACCACCTCCCTCTGGTATGGATGGGTGGGGAATTGGAGAGGTGCCAATGAATTCTCGCTTTCCACATTCCACTGTGGGTATCCTTAATAACCATCAAAATAAAATTTTTAAGGAACAAAATAGAGCTGCCTGCCTCTGCCTCCTGAGTGCTGGGATTAAAGATATGTGCCATTAAATTCTTAGTTTCATTAAAACAATTTATAAAATCATTTTAAATTAAAAAAAGGAACAAAATAAGCCTTTATCTAAAAGAATATAATTTTTAGTTGGCATTGGTGTCAACTTTTATCTTTTGTTTCATTAGTTCCTAGCAAAAGATCCTAGTGATGTGATCATTTTTGCCTTCGTTAGAGTACTTATTAAAGGAACACTCATGGTAGACTTGTCTGTGGCACATTTCTCTCTATAGCATGAAGAATTAATTTTGGTTTCTATGTCAGTATGTATGGGGTTAAGTGATAATTGCTTCATGTAAGAAATGTTAAGTGGATAACAGTCAGAATACAGCTTTCATAGGTATACAGAATAATTACTGAGAGTGCAATGTTCTTTGAAGGGGACCATGATGGATACAGTGTAAGAACTCTGGGAATGAATTCGTGGAATGTGCAACCCAACCTCATAGCATCCATGAGTCAGATTTAGCTGCAGGAAATGCAGACAATGAAAATGGCCTATAGAACTAAAGAGAGAGTGTGTCTGCCCTCAAGAAGGTTATGGATATTGTGAGTTCTTGGTGGGGAGAAAGCCACAGATTCTGGGGGATGCTCAGATAAGGAGGTGCCCATATGTATGGAAAAGGAAGTCCCTCATCCCGACCCAGCATCTTTGTCCAGATACCTCAGTATAAGTCACCTAAAGTTCAGCAAGACAATCATGTTCTGTGTATATTATCACTGAAACTTTAGGATAAAGATGATGCATTTTAAAGGAAATACACAAATGCCATCTAAGCATAAGGAAATTAAAGATAGGTATAATTAAGATATCAATCAAAAGCAAATTAGAAGGCATCTGGAACGGAACTGACTGACTTAATTGGCAATGTTCAGCATGTGCTAATGAAAGCAGTGATTGGCCCTAAAAGGCCTTGTTAGATATGATCTGGGAAAGTGTTTACATTCTAAAAAGTGTGTCTTCCGTAAAATATCATTTTTTTTAGAACACAGTGATTCCCTATGTACTATTTTGGGAATTTTAATTTGTTCCCTATAAACATTTTATTTATAAATATCATGCTTCAATATAGATCACACTATAATTACCTTTGCCTTGAGCAAGCATTCATGCGGGATTTTCAGGGATAAAAGCAATGATTGTCACAAAAACACTTGTCAAGGAGTGACCCAAATAGACCAGGATCAGTTGCCCTCTCGTGAATCACGGTTTTCTTCTCTCTAACAGGGAGATTTCAATATTTGCCTTTCTTTTCCTTCTGAGGTAAACTGATCAAAAAAGACAGAAGGGAATTTTCTGTGAATTTGTTAAATTGAAACCTGAAGCATGATTAATAAAAACTCAGAGACAGATATTGGGGTTCAACCTGAAGGTCACAAAAGCAAAACAGTCAGCCCCTGACTCTTACCTCGATCTCAGTCTGAAAATGGTGATCCTGCCTCCAGGAATCCTCAGAAAGAGACTGAGTCTGAGCAATGTCTCATCCCATTTCATAATCCTCTCTAGTTCTGGGATTACAGGCGTGCACCATCACTGCCTAGTTTCTATGGCTAGCTAGTGTGGCTACTGGGATTAAAGGTGTGTGTTATTGCTGCCTGGTCTGTAAGGCCAGCCAGTGTGATTGTTTTACTTTTCTGATCCTCAGGCAAGCTTTATTTATTAAAATACAAATGAAATGCCACTACAAAACCCTAAATGATAAGATAAAGCTAATAATTTTTCTTTCTGACTTACATTTTGTATCAAATTTATTAACTTATTTCACAAACATCTATTGAAAGCTTGCTGCATGCGAAGCCTTGTCTTCGAGATTATAAATACAATCAATCTCAGAATAATTCTACTCCTTGGCCTCATGAAGCTCATAGTGAAGAAGAATAGATTGATCTAAAAATCCTAGACCCAGGAATGCAAATGTCGTAAGCTCTCATGAAAAACTGAGGAGCTTGGAGGAATTGAGAGGAGGATGAGAGGCACTGAGTTTAAAGAAACTGCCTATGCAAGGAAGAAGAGGGGGTGAGGAACTGAGCAGAGCAGGTCACATGGCTGGAGCTGCAGGAGGCAGCAAGAGGCTGTGAGATAAGGCAGCATAGCTGGGATGGCTGAGGAACTCCTCAAGCCTTAAGAGTCTCTCCTGCATGCAGCGAGACTTTCTTCCTTCGGGAGTGTTCAGTAAAGGTTGTCTGTGATGAGAAAACGGCAGTGTATACACAAACTGAATTTAGGAGATTTGGCCAACACTCCTCAAAGGTGGCTTGCCAGCAGGGTATCCATGCAGGTGGTGAGGGCTGAGGGCTGGCGTGAGAGGACATAAGACAAGTGTTCAGAACAAATGACCTTTAGTTTTCATACTGTAAAAAAAAAATGAGATTAAAAAAAAACATCATAATTACAGATTATCAAAAAACAATTTATATATATATATATAGTGTGTGTGTGTGTGTGTGTGTGTGTGTGTGTGTGTGTATGGTGTAAGCCAGAGGACAGCTAGAGGACATAGTTTCTCTCCTTCCACCCTAAAGGCCCCAAGGATCAGGGCCTTTGCTAACTGGGCTATCTTTCCAAGCCACCACAAGATCAACTACAAAATGTTCTCAGAGACAAATATTTTAAATTATTGGCATATGTACCTTAAAAGAAATAAAAAATATTCTTGTTTTTTTTTTTTTACAGTAACTTAAACGTAAACACTTTGCTGACTACTTTGGTAAAATAGCTGACATCATGCAGATTTAATTTACTATCACTGAAGACTCATCGCTGCTGCCATGGAAACATGCTCAGGTGTAGGGGAACCAGGAACCCTCACCCTGAAATCAGGTGTTCCACTGCAGACCTGAGAAGGCGCAGCCGAGACCAGCACCTTACACTCCAGGAAATGCTTTTGGCATACCGTACATTTTCTACAATATGTGAGGGGAAATATTTTGGTAGATTCCTGTTCAAAAACTATTTTAAATACGAATAGATGTATTCCATTTAACAAAATAAATGTGTCCTTTATATTTATAACTGGAAAAGAAACACAAGTAGATCTGCCTGCATTGCAGAACAAGCTCAGAACTCATTGAACATATTTTGCAGATACCTGAATCTATAATACATCCGTAATCATGTCTGACCTTTTACTGTCTCAAAGTTCACGATGTGAAGATTGTTTCCTGAAGCTAATCAAGCACTCTCTCCTGATTGACACCATGCATGAGTGCTTAATCTTCAGGATTTTATGGCAATTGGTGTAAATATTTTAATCTAATTTATTGCACACTTTCAAAATGATTTCATATATTTTATTGAAGGTAAAAGTGAAGGCATATAATATTTCTGTTATGAAGCTTCAGTTTAAACTTGACATTTTCTGGGAGATTATTAAAGGTAAATTATGTTATCTGGTAATGTAAGACCTAATGAGGTTTTTTCTTCTTCATTAAAAATAGATGTTTTTTTCATACAATAAATTCTGAATATAATTTTCTCTCCCACAACTTCTCCCAAATCCTCCCCACTTTCCCACTCACACAGATCCACACCCTTTAGTCCTCTCTCGTATTAGAACACAAACAGGGACATAGGCAATAAAAATAATAGTAATAGTAATAGTAATAATAACAACAATTTATAAAAGCAAACCAGGATAGAACAAAATAAGAAAACAGAAGAAAGAAAACCAAAGGAAAAATTTCAGGAAACACATATAGACACAGAGATACTATGTTCGCACACACAGGAATCCCATAAAAACCACAAAATCAGGAAACATGCCATTCATGCAAAGAACATGTAAGATTAAAAAAAAATAGAAAGGGGAAGATTTGACAAAGCATTATGAGACAAAGAATCTCCAAAAATGCCATTGAATTTGCTTTGTACTGGCTACCAAGTGTTGGACATGGGGTCTGACCTCAATAGTGGTTTGTATGTGGTTGAAATAGGCCGCTTGTTCATTTCCCAGCCACCCAGACTCCCATAATAATCACACAGAAATTGTATTAATTAAATAACTGCTTGGCCTATTAGCTCTAAATTCTTATCAGCTAAATCTTACATCTTAATTTAACCCACCTCCATTAATCTGCACATCACCATGAGGTTTTGGTCTACCAGCAAAGCCACTCCTTTATGCAGCTCAGTTGTACTCTCAGGACCCGATTAGGCCCGATCATACTATGGCCATCTCCATCCATTGGATGATGGATTGCTGCTGTACACATTCAATTTTATGACCTGATGGGCCAGATAACAATCAGCTCATTATGGAAGGTTTAAGGTGCATTGCAACTTGGTAGTTCATAATCAAATGCCCAATCGCAGTACAAAAACTGTCTCTCAAAGGGAAAGCAGTTGTCGCATAGGCCCCCAGTGTAAGTCACCTAAGAGGACCTGCCAAAAGCTTTGAACAAAATCCCTGCCTGCCGCTGACATCTGATGTATTATTAGATCTGCTAGATCATGTGACCCAAGGAGCAGCTCAACTCCAATATGGTGCACCAATATGACACCTTGTAAAAGAGATAAGATGACCAAAATACTTAAAACTTGGTCAGAGAATTAGTATACCCTTGAGACCTTGTCAGCTGAAAGCAAGCTGCTTTTGGTAGTCTTTATGAACAGGAATAGAGAATGAGAAAATTGGAGAGAGCAGGAGTTGCATGCCAGGTGGCAGAAGGTATGTTAATATACTCATGCTAGGAAGCCACATGTGGTACAGCAGTTGGAATTAGAATCACTATCTTAGTGGGTTTATAATGATCAACTATCATTCTTCATGATCTATCCATCTTCTACACATGCCAAATAAAAGAATTAAAGAGAGATGTGAAAATTATCATCCCTGCATCTTTCAGACCCTTGAGGAGTGCAATATTGTTAGTTCATTATTTTTTTCTGGAAGAGGTAGAGCTGACTTCCATTTGGCCTTACATCACTCCACATGTAAAAAAAACATGTCTCTCAGTTCCAGAGTCTATCAAGTTGACAAGATTAACTATCACAAATGCCTAAGTGGTCATCAAATTGTTGGACCAAATGGAAAGAATGTGACATTTTATTTGATGACATAGACGATTTTCCAAAATATTTTTACAATTTTCAATATACCACCTAAGAAGTTGAATGGCTCCCAATCCTAAACAACTCTTAACAACACTAATTTCTCATGTCAGTCATTCTGGTGTCTATATTATAGCTTTTCATTCTGACATGTTTTTGACCAGCTTCTCTGTTGCTGTGTATAACACCATGAGCAAGGCAACTTATCTTAGAAAGAGTTTATTTTGAAGATCTTCTCCCGGTCAGTGGGTTGCCTTTTTGTCTTAGTGACAGTGTCCTTTGCTTTACAGAAGCTTCTCAGTCTCAGGAGGTCCCATTTATTCAAGGATGCCCTTTAATGTCTATGCTGCTGGGGTTATACGTAGGAAGTGTTCTCCTGTGCCCATGTGTTGTAGAGTACTTCCCACTTTCTCTTCTATTAGGTTCAGTGTGTTCGGGCTGATATTGAGGTCTTTAATCCATTTGGACTTGAGTTTTGTGCATGGTGATAGATATGGATCTATTTTCATTCTTCTACAGATTGACATCCAGTTTTGCCAGCACAATTTGTTGAAGATGCTCTCTTTTTTCCATTGCATACTTTTAGTTCCTTTATCGAAAATCAGGTGTTCATAGGTTTGTGGGTTAAAGTCAGGGTCTTCTATTCGATTCCATTGGTCGACTTCTCTGTTTTTATGCCAGTACCAAGCTGTTTTCCATACTGTAGCTCTGTAATAGAGTTTGAAGTCAGGGATGGTAATGCCTCCAGACGATCCTTTATTGTATAAGATTGTTTTGGCTATCCTGGGTTTTTTGTTTTTCCATATAAAGTTGATTATTGTCTTCTCCAGATCTGTGAAGAATTTTGATGGGATTTTGATGGGTATTGCATTGAATCTATAGATTGCTTTTGGTAGAATTGCCATTTTTACTATGTTGATCCTCCCAATCCAAGAGCAAGGGAGATCCTTTCATTTTCTGGTGTCCTCTTCAATTTCTTTCTTCAAAGACTTAAAGTTCTTGTCAAATAGATCTTTCACTTCCTTGGTCAGAGTTACTCCAAGATATTTTACGCTATTTGTGGTTATCATGAAAGGTGGTGCTTCTCTGATTTCCCTCTCTGCTTCCTTATCCTTAGTGTATAGGAAGGCAACTGATTTTTTGGAGTTGATCTTGTATCCTGCCACATTACTAAAGGTGTTTATCAGCTGTAGGAGTTCTTTGGTAGAGTTTTTGGGGTCGCTTATGTATTCTATCATATCATCTGCAAATAACGAAAGCTTAACTTCTTCCTTTCCAATACGAATCCCCTTGATCCCCTTATGTTGTCTTATTGCTATTGCTAGAACTTCAAGCACTATATTGAAGAGGTATGGAGAGAGTGGACATCTTTGTCGTGTTCCTGATTTTGGTGGGATGGCTTTGAGTTTTTCTCCTATTAATTTAATGTTAGCTGTCGGCTTGCTGTAAATAGCTTTTATTATATTTAGGTATGACCCTTGTATCCCTAATCTCTCCAAGACCTTTATCATAAAGGGGTGTTGAATTTTGTCGAATGCTTTTTCAGCGTCTAATGAAATGATCATATGGTTTTTTTCTTTCAGTTTATTTATATGGTGGATTACATTGATAGATTTGTGTATGTTGAATCAGCCCTGCATCTCTGGGATGAAGCCTACTTGATCATAATGGATAATTTTTCTAATGTGTTCTTAGATTCGGTTTGCCAGTATTTTATTGAGAATTTTTGTGTCGATGTTCATGAGTGAGATAAGCCTTTAAGCCTGTAATTCTCATTCTTGGTTGGGTCTTTGTGTGGTTTTGGTATCAGGATAACTGTAACTTTAAAACTCCCCAGGATAAAGTTAACACCACGATATATAACATAGTATGACTTAAAAAGTCCTACGGTCTTTAAAAATTCAAACACTTAACAGTTCAGGCTCCTTAAAATAGCCAATGTGACTCCTGTGAAGTAAAAAATAAGCTACAGGGCATAGTCACAACCAAAGCAAATTCCAGCTCCAACAGTGTAAATAACTCAGTGTCCAATGCCTGGGATTCATTCACAATCTTATGGGATCCAAAAGTCTTAGACCATCTCAGTTCTTTGATTCTGTCATAAACAGTACATGTAGCTTTTGTTAACAGGCTTAGGTAAATTCCACGTCACAATGTGGTTAACCCTGGTGGTCATCTCATGGCCATGGCATCTGCAACAATCAGGGGTTTCCACTGCAATTGAGCCTGAACCCTCACTAATGTCTTCTTCTGTCCTCTCTTCAGGAACTACAACCCTACCACTTGCTGCAAAACATTAGCTTCCTTCCATGGCCTTGTCAGTCCTGCAGTTCACACACTACCAAAACCAGTACCACCTGGGAGACCCTTACACATTACCAAGTTCAGCTGCCAACACGAGATGTAAATTTGGCGAGCCTGGGCTATAGTGTTGTATGCTGACCCTGAGGAAATACTTCTGAGAAAATCTCACCTCAGGGATGCTGATCTCTTATTAATAACAACTGAGTTCTCACCCCCAGATTAGCAGCATCAGTTGTCCCAGTAAATCAAAGGTTTCACTTCAGTTATGCTGGTCTCTTGCTAACCACAGCTGACTCTTCATCCCCAGCTGAAAAGAAACCACAGATAGTCAATTCAAAATATATAAGTAACTCTGATAGAATCTTTGCTTCCCTCCGAAATTGTACAAGGCAGACCTCCGTCATCTACATTTCTTTCAACACTCTCATCTTCCAAACTCCCACGGAACAGCCCTTTAAGCTCTGAGTACGCAGTGGCTTTTCTAACCCTTAATTCTATAGTCATCCCCAAGCAACATGGTCAAATCTGTCAAAGCAATAACCAATACTCCAGTACCAGTCAGAAAACAAAGGTTATTGGTTAGATAGCGATGTATTTACATAAGAAGCAACAAAGAGTCAACTGTGCTCACTAGTTTTTATCAGCTTGACACACACAAGGGTCACCTAGAAAGAGGGAACTTTAGCTGAGAAAAGGCCTCCATTAGATTGGTCTACAGGCAAGACTTTATCTTAATTAATGACTCGTGTAGGAAGGCCTAGCCCACTGTAAGTGGTGCCACCCTTAGGTTGGTTGTCTTTGGTTGTATTAGAAAGGCTCTGAGCAAACTGTGGAGACCCAGCCAGTAAGCAGCCTTCCTCCTTGACCTCCACTTCCATTCCTGTCTCTAGATTTCTGCTTGAGTTCCTGCATTGGCTTGATACCCAAGATATGTGAGCCAAATAAACCCTTTCCTTGCCAAGTTGTTTTAGTCATGATGTTTTACAACAACAGACATTTTAGCTTTCATTTCCCTGAGGCGCTTTGTCGTGGGGCACACTGTGTATTTTGTTCATGTGTGTGAGGCGGTGTATTTTGTCAGTGGGCTAGCTTTTCCTATACCGAGTTATGGAGTTCTTTATATATTCTACATAAAAGACCTTTGTCAAATGCCTTCTCCTTGTCGGCAATTAGCATTTTCAGTTCAGAAATATAATCCTTAGAGGAACAACCATTCTTGCTTTGAAATATTAAAAACATTCCTCTGAATACAAGAATCAAATAGCCTGCTAACACTATATTTAACATTGGATGAGTGACCAGAAAAATAAATATGGGTGTAAAGATTGGTAAGGAAAAATAAGAATGCCATGGTTTTCAGATGACTTAAGCTTGTACCTAGAAATTCTTTTCTAAAGCTCTAGATAAAATATTTAAAATTTTTATAATAATTTATTTCTTAGTATGTATGTCGTAATGAATGATATTGTTTAATATCAAAACACTTGGGAATTTTGTTTATCATTTTGTGACCAATTTATAACATGCTCTGCTATGATCAGAGCCTATATATAATATTATTTGTAATTGTGACTAGCTTTATGGTAATAATTATTTTCCAAAAATAATTTTAGTGATCTATAGAACTCACAGATTAAAGTTACTCCGATTTGTTGATAGTTTTGTTCACTCATTCTGAAGTTTTGTTCATCTTACCCATTTGTCTTATCCATTACTGACAAACACACATTGTAGCCTGTCTCCATGGTGTGAATGTTTTCCACTTCTCTTCTAATTTCTGCCGGTTTTCTTCATACATGTTGATGTTGCATAATTAGGTGAATATAAATTTAGACTGTTTATAGCTTCCAGAAGAAATAACCCATAGAATCTCAATAAGTCTGTGTATCTTGTGTAATGTTACTTGCTCTGGATTTTATTGACTGGTACTAAGTTATCCTCACCAGCTTTTTACTCATCTTGTGCTGGTTTGGGTAAATGAAGCAAATGTAATTCACCTTACATGTGGAAAGATTCATAAACTTACAACCTTAACTTTTCTTTTAGCACATATTTTATACAGTATAATAAGCAAACTGAAGGGTGGGTGTTTTCTTTTCATATAATAACAATCTTTGTCTTTCAATTAGGATATTTTGTTTATTTATATTTAATATAATTATCAGTGTTTGTATTTAAACTTACCACGTTATATCAAACAACTCTTTCTTTTTGTCTCATTTTGAAAATAATAACTATTTCTATATTCTAATGTCCTTCTTTATTAGATTTTCTATTTATTATTCTTTTAATAATGTCTTTGAGATTAAGATGGATTTCCATGACATTATTACATTATATATATTAGTATGCATGTTGTTTGTCTAACAATGCTACAACCTTAGACCAATACATCTTAGATTACTAGTGTCATATATTTTAATTAAATATGCTTTATAAGTTATATACTCAATACATATAAAACATATATATTAAATACAATGTAGATTCTTTCATTATTCTGTGCAGTTAATTCTCATTTTTAGATAAAACTTGCCTGTTCCTGGGCTTCAAAGAGTTCTCAACTTCTTGTTATTACTGAATTCTACTTTTCAGCTCCCCAGCACAATATGACCTTGAAGGCTTTCTGTGGTGGATCACAATCTACCTGCTTTTGACTTAGCTTGTACTCTGCATGTGGGCCAGATACAAATCACGAAAGCTCCAAGGTAAGAAGTAACACTTGGACAGCTTCTCTTCACTTCCTCTCTCCTTGGAATCTCAGGTGGCTGCCATAATAACAAGACCCATCTTTCTCTCTGTGTCTCTGTCTCTGTGTGACTCCTTGTTGGAGCCAAGCAGATTGTGTATTTACATGCCAACCAAGGTTCAGAGTCATCCTGCCTGCCTGTGTTTGCTCTCAAAATGGAGTCAAAAGCTACTTGTATATTGGAGTCTCTCAGGACAAAGCAGAGCCTGAAAAAATCACATTTTACCCAATATGGAGTAGCTAAGAACAGGGCACAGCCTGAGCTCAAAAAAATAGGATGATAAAAAAAATGTCTTTCTTATGTGCTGACACTGATCTTGTGAAGATTAAAGTTGGTACAGATACCAAATTACGTGCTATTTTATTTTATTTCATTGATATCTACTAAAGATAACAAGGAGCCCAGTTTGAGATACTCCTATACCCTGCTGGGATGCAGGCAGGTTCGGGCATGTCCTGAAAACTGATGAGCCAGGCTACCAGCAGCCTATTTACAGAGCTGAGCAGCCTGCTAAGGAAACGCTAGAATTCTAGCTCTTTCTGGACCTGTGGCGTGTGAGAGCATGGCCAGAAAACCAAAGGGTCTGTAGGAAAAAACCTGAGAATCCCCCTGAAGCATGCCAGTCATCCACAAGAAGAACCCTAGGAGGAGTTTAGTCCAGAATATTCTTTATTGTTGTTATTGAAAAACTAGGACTTTAGACACGTGATTAGCCCAATTCCTTGAAATTTCTTAAGTAAAAGTAATCTCTCTCCGAAGAGTAATTGACATATGGAAGAAAAAAGGTTAAAGAGAGTAAAGAGCTAGGAACGCAGTTCAGCCCACAATCCAGCAAATACGTCAACATGCTCAGAGAGAACACACATGCAGTTTCAACTTCTGGGTCCCCTCATTGTGCTTTCCACATCATGGATGATTATTTCAATCTTTTTCATTGTCAGGGAGTAAATTTTGAAGCCCCAATTTCATTATTTATTCCCCTATTGAGTATCAAGCCTCATCTATCATTCAGTATTTCCTATTTCCTACTAACCAAACTTTCAAATGATTGAGCTTGCCACCCAAAGCCATCCTATAATCCATAAGCTATCCTAGACTGGTTTTTTTGCTCATAAAATGATAATAATGACCTTAAATAAGGTGGAAGAATGATAGAGTAGTAAACCTTAAAACAATAAAAATGAATTCTATGATATATTAGAATTCGATAAGAGAGCACACTTGAACTCAAGTCTAGAACACATTCACTTTCATTTTAGATTTCTAGCTTCAAATATCAATAGTCTATTAACATGGAAAACCACACATCTAGTCATAAATTGTGCTCCTTTTAATTTACAGAAGGCTTTAGCAAAATCATAGTGCCATTATTGTTGTTCACTTCTCATCTTTGATGCAATTTGTTGTGAAAATGACCTTTTTCTTATTACCGCCTTGATTTTTTACCTTGAGTCTCAAAATTAAATGTGAAATTGCTTCCACCTTAGCCAAAGCCTCCTTCATCTTATTATGAGGCCATCATAAACGTCCCAGTAGTTTAAATGCCATTTGTCATTTTCTCCTGGCCGGGTTCAGATTACCACTTTTAGAAAGATTCTATTTTCTGTTTTGTTTGTTTCAATTTGCTTTAGGATTATTGCTTATTCTTGTTGTTATTGTTATTTTAGATACATAAAATCCTTAAAGAAAAATGGGTTTTTATAACATCCCAGGGTAACTACTCTATGCAATTTATGTTATGCTGCATGTTATGGAAACTAAGATTCTTTTCACCAAAAGTATCCTTTATAATGGAAGGTATTTGTTGTACTAAACAGAATTCATTATTTTAATCTTTTTAATGCATTTATGAAATTTTAATCAATATGTATTTTCCTGTTATATTAAACTTGATTGCGTACACAACACATTTATTTCAGCATCTCAAAAGGATTTTTTTTAAAAGATGCCTACAGATGCTTATAGCTGAAGTAGTAATTATCTGTAAACCCAACAGCGAGTTCCAATGCCTGCTCTCAGTTTTGTGTCAGTGGGAATTTTTGTGTCTGCCTGAAGGAGGTAAGCTCTGCAGAATGCTGGTTTGGGGGATGATTTGAGCACTGCACCAGTGAAATGAGAAGCTGAGGGACATGCAAACTGCATATTAGCGTATTATCATCATTATTAAACTTCACAGTCAATATTGAATCTATTTTGGTTTGATTTGATTCTATTTGGTTGGATTGCATTGTTTTGTTTGGAGACATGGCTTAGCTCTGTAGCCCAGGCTGACCTAAATCTCATTATGTAGCCCATAACCGTTAAAAATTCACAGTGGTCCTCCTGCTTCTGCCTATTGAAAGCTGGGGTTAAAATGTGTCACTCAAAAATAGGCACCAGAGTCATCCTTTCTCAGGATGTCCCCAGACTTTAGTTTGGTTGTAACTGAGATGTGCATTCCTCTCCTTACTATGGAAATAGGTCATTCTTGTTTTGGGAAATGATGACATGAATGTAAATGAGAAAATGTACAGACTAGGTAACTTCTCTTTAAAATTTTAAAAGATGTCTTTTTATTCGTATGAGTACTTTGTCTACATGTATGTATGTGCACACATGTATACCTGATGATAAGGATGTCAGAATAGGACATTGGATCCAGTAGAACTGGAGTTATGGATGTCTGTACACTATCCATTAGGACCCTAAATCCTCTGCAGGATCAGTAAGTGTTCTTAGCCGCTAAGCCACCACTCCAGCCCCTTTGTATAATGTGATTCAAGAGTTGGGACAAAGAGATTTCAGATGATTAGTGGTGAACACCAGAGTCTGTGGTTAGTGATGATTCCCCAAGACTTTGTGATGACAAACTCAGTAGCCCCCTTCTTTCTGCCTCCCTTCCCTTTCTCCTGTGTTCTCTGGCAACAAAGCAGAAGACCAGGAAACTGGTTCAGTTAGCAAAATACACAGGGAGTGAAAAATCCCTAGTTTTATGTAGCTGTCACAAAGTAAGAATATCACATGGGTTATTTGAATCTGATGTGGTCATAGTTTATTCTAGATATCTGCAAAAAGCTCTCTACAAAATAGGCTGCCTTCATGTGCTGCCACAGCAGGTTTGGTGAAATAGAAAGCCCATGATCTTGCTGTCTATGCTCTCCACCTTTCCTCTATCCAGGATCTTATAGAAGTCTCCTTGGTGATTTCAGAGCAATTCCACTCTCAGCTCAATCGTGCCATGAAAGTGCTTTCTTAAAAATGTACATTGGTAATAGCTGGTAAGAAAAAAGTGTTTGGTCATACAAGAGAACGGAGAGCCTGAATGAGTGAAACATTTTCTTATGAAACTGAATATTGTCTCACTACGAAACACAAACGAACTAGGGTGCACGAGTGAATTAATTAGACTTGGGATTTTTGGTTTTCAATAAAAGAGAGCAACTCTCTCTAGTTCCTTCTGCAGCCAGCTCAGTGACCTCCACTACAGCTCATTTCAACTTCTCACTAAAATATCAAATGACAAAAAAAGTCCCACATCACAAAGATAAACACCACTATCAGGCAGCCTAACACTATAATTTTAGAGGAATTGACAACAATCATAAGATTGATAGGGCTGGATTTAGAAAACCAATTCAGAAGGCAGCAAATGGCATATACTAGCTTCAATTTATGGGAAAATAAAAAGACTTTCTAAAAATAGAGGCAGGAAAATACTTGATCTTCCAAACTGTCTACTTCCTGACCCAGAAAACTAGGAATTTTGTCAATCAAAAAGCTATAAAACATTCTTCTCTATCCTTCAGTTGCCAAAGTGATGGTAAACCCACCTGTGACAGCTTCCACCTATGCAGTGTCCAAGATGAGAATACAAACCCCATAAAATGGCCAAGCAAAAGTAATGCAAAATTTGGAAGTTCCTGGAAACAGAAAATTTTGGTAATCATTGACATTTGTGCAGCATTAAATTTCTACTTTAATGAATATTAGAAAAGAAGGGTCTGGAGAAATAGCTTAGAAGTTAAGAGTACCATCTCTTCTCCCATTGAACCAGGGTTCAGTTCCTAGTACCAACCTGGCTGCTTGTAATGTCTATAACTCCAGATCTGACGTCTTCTTTTAACCTTCAAGGACACTTTGTGCACATGGTGACCAGATATACATGTAAGCAAAATGACCACACACATAAAAAAGTAAAATATAAAGAAACTACCTAAAACAGATGTAAAAGGAATTCTAATGGAGCTACTATATAGTAAACATGGTAATTTCCCAACTAGACATCATATTCTACCATGTTACTACAAGCAGCAGAAATTAGTTACATATTTTGTGTCATTAACAAAGGAGTCTCATAAATCCTCTTCCCCGAAGATTATAAACTATTGACAATGCTGTCAGTTACACTTCATGACCTGATGGTAAGACTCTAGAGTTGAGGACACTACACAGGTCACCAAACATATAGAAATCAGCTGGTACTCAACTAGAAGCTTTCCCTGTATTGACTAGCATCCATAGTGCCATTGGAGAAGAAAAGTAATCAGCAATCCTATCAAGTCACATAGGCTATGAACTACAATAGCACCAAGCCTCAAGATATAGCCATTAGTGCTGGAAATGGGTTACATCTAATCAATATTAACCAAAGATGCCCCCTTGAAACCTCCAGACAATACAGCCTTTTACCAAGGCTTTGGTTGCTCTCTACAAACTGACGGTAAAGTCCTATTTCTGAAGACAACACCTACATAACTCACTGAACATGGAGAAGTCAAACAGGTTACCCACCGAAAGCCTTCACTCCTACTGACCAGTATCCATCACACTAGGAGGTACTCTGTACACTACCAGAGAAGAAAGTTAAACACCAACCAAGCTACAAACCCTAAAATCCATGATCTTCCTTCAAGACACACTGGTGCAATAGTGGCACAAAGGTTGTAGGAGTAACCAACCACTATCTGGAATTAAAGCCTATCCCATGAGATAAACCACATGCCAGGCACTGCTCATGTGGCTAAGAACCTAAAACTAAATAATCCAGGGACCTAGTGAAAAACTAAGTATTACCATTCTGGTAAAGGTATATAGTCAAAACCTCTTAATGGCATTCTGCTATACTTATAGGTCATTGTCTTTCTTAACCATCATTAGAGAGGCTTCCTTCCTATATATTTCTGGGAACAAACACAAACACTCATAACTGGACAACATGCAGATAGTGAGAGACGTTAGAACACCCAGTCCTAAATGGGAGGTCTTCATCAAAGCCCTCCCATCAGGAATCAGGGGACTCTGCAGAAGAGGAGGCAGAAAGATGAAAGAGCCAGTGAGGATGGAGGACACCAAGGAAACACGGCCTTCAAGACACAACAGGGTTGAGACTATGGCAGCATGCACAGGGCCTACACAGGTCTAAACCAGATGGAGTCCCACTATTGACAGGGAAAATGGACACAAGCCCCCATCCCTAACCCTGAAGTTATCTCCAGTCGATAACCTCTCACAAAATAAAACTTAGTTATCTCCAATGGAGCCTCACTGGGTGTACAAACAACACCTAATGGCAGGCCCCATGCCCAGCCAGAGATTGCCAACACAAAATGAACTCAATTGCATCTTTGGAGGTTCTTTGTCTCATAATGCTTTGTCTGGATATTTTCACTGTACCCGACATGTTTTTGCTTATATTTTATGGTTTCCAATTTTATTTTTGGAGGCTTTCTGTGTCTGTGAATACATGCCTCTGTGTCTATAAATGTTTCTTTATATATAAAGTTTCTTTGACTTTTTTTTACTTTGCTTTGTACTATTTTGGTTTGTTTGTTTTTATTTTATCTTATTACGTTTTTGTTGTTCTGTTAGGTGCCTGTTTTCTAATGAAAGGGAGACAAAGGGTGTGGATTTGAGTGGGTGGGTAGAATCTGAGAGGAGTTCGGGGAGGGGAACCATAATCAGAATATATTGCATTAGAAAATCCACTTTCAATTTTAAAAAGTATAAAAATGTGGAATATACACAAAATAGAATTCTAGACATCTGTAAAGAAAAAAGAAATGATGAAACTTGGAGGTAAGTGAATGACTAAGAAAATACTTTACTAGAGAGATAACTGATAGCTGTAAAAACAAATGCTGATTGTTCTCTCTTATTTGTTTATGCCAAAAATATCCTTTCTTATTAATAATATTGATTGATTAATAAGGCAGAAGATTTTTTCAGTGTGTATAAGTGAAAAACATTTCATAACTGCATCACTTTTTAAAACAAGAAACTACCGGAAAGACTATCTCATATGAAGAAATTATTCCCTAATTCACGTTTTTCCAGGCTTCAATATGGGTTGAGACTGTTCATCTGAATTTGATACAGTTCGGTTCATTTTGCTGGAAACTTATCTTTTATCACTTACAGTCCCATGTCATCTAGTGGCATGCCTGAGTGTCTGAAAAGATTACTGTAAATTGAATTTTATGAATCAATTTTGGTTGTAAGTGCTCTAGATTACCTCAAAATTTGCTTCGTGAATTTATTTTTAATCTACTTGTGTGCAATCTGAGTAGAGCTGTGCTGGTTTTCCTAAAGAGGATGAGCCATGGCACAGAGGTGGGATGGCCAGGAGAGTCCAAACAGTGCTCGGGACTCAGACAGACACGTGGAAAACCACTTTGTTGGTGTCAGGAGTCAGAGGGAGAAACAGCTTGGTATTTTAATCAAAAAGGTGATTGGTATAGATGATTGCAGTAACTGTTAGGATTTCAAACTTAAATGTTATTTGTGGGTATGGATGTCTCTGTGCCATCTCCGGATTTGTAAAAGGCAAGTAGGGTCCCATTTTTGACAACCCCATAGAAAACTGTTTTTATAAGAGACCCACAGAAAGACAGTTATCAAAACCATCAAGGGAGCTTCTGCTTCAGCTACTACATGTCTTGTTTTCTTTACCATTCATTATATTTATTATCACGTTCATGGCATTAACATAAATATAATATCTTCATAATATGTATGACATAATATTTAATTCATATAATTAAAATTGATAGTCCCAAATAAAGGGGAAATGACTTTCTAACTAACAAAATCCAGATAAGATCCTTTCATTATAGAAAAGAAAAATGAGTGGCATTTTACATTTTTAAATTTTAAAATGTCACTCAGTTTTAATCATTTTTTTATTTGATGTTTGACTGAAATAATGCAAAAGTCCTATAAATACATGGAGTTTTCCAAATGGAAGTGTTACCAATAAAGGAACATCATTAAAACATATCTTGTGAACACAAGGCAATGAGATAATGCTGTCTTCTGATTCAGCTGAGAAATTTCCAAATTAAAATGTAGCTGATAAAATATAGGATACAATATTGAATATGGTAATGTTAGTGATTCTGGTAATTGGACATGGATACTTAGGAATGTCTTTGAACAATATTGATCAGTGGAAAATTTTTTCTTGATATACTATTCTACTTTATTGTGATTATCTGTGCTATATAAAATTATATAAAAACAATTCCATTGATTTATTTTTGACTTTTACTTACTCAATCCTATTATCCGATATCTATTTGATTTCTTAAATATTATCAATACAAGAAGGTAAATATGGACCACAGTGTAGTCCAGATGGCTTTGTTAAAAATCTTACATAATTAGAATATGAGGGGAAAAAAAAAACAGTTGGCAAAATGAAGGCTGGAAAACCCACTAGTCAAAGCTCATTAAACCTCACCACCAGAGCAAACACAGAGAGGCACTTCTTCAGAGTGTCTGGACATGAGCTGGGTCTCAGTGTAAATACTAAAACACATGATACTAAATAAAATATACAGATGCATGAAGCTGTATGCAGAACTCCATGTAACAGAGCATGTCCAAAATGCTCATGGTATGTAAATGGGAGGAGCTCCTGCTGTGCAAAAGACCCATTCTTTAACTTTAGTCCTGGATGACAGCGAATAATTTGATAATAAGCTCTCTCTTGGCTCCAGGCCGCACCCTTGATTGTGTTTCTTTTCTTAATAAATCCTCTTGCTTTGCCTGCTACCGGCCATGTGTCTCTGAGTCCTTACTCCAGAACCCAAAAAGCTGGATGCTCTCTGGAGGTAGCCACTGAACCAGAGAGCAGCCAATTCTGTAATGACCATCTATTAAAAGTGGTCTAACCTGATGTCTACCATTAACTAACTTACTTACATTCTTTTCTTTTTCTACCAACGGGACTATTGTCAATTTTAATCAAACCCTACCCACCCTCCACCTACAGACGAACATAACCATAGAGAGAAAGTGAAATGAATCTCAGAAGATAAATCCTGTGAGACCCTGTGGGGCTTCTTCATCACTGCACACCATGGCTGTGCAAAACAGCACTGTGGCACTCACTCATGTTTTAAGATATATTTTCTTACATATAAATTTCATATTTATAAATAATAATCAAGGAAGTTCAGACATTTAAATTTATTTTTCCATTTATTTTGCTTCCACAAATAGCACATATAGTCTAACATAAACTGCATTTTCTAAGCTATTACTATAGTTAAAGAATATTTTAAAACCTCTTTGTTACTTTTAACTCTTTATTTAAATTTATTTTTCCATTTATTTTGCTTCCACAAATAGCACATATAGTCTAACATAAACTGCATTTTCTAAGCTATTACTATAGTTAAAGAATATTTTAAAACCTCTTTGTTACTTTTAACTCTTTATTCAAGTAAAATATAAAATCAATTTTAATTAATGTACAAAATTTGGCAATTTGTACAGCTCCAACACACTGTGAGAGCATGAAATAATAGTCTCATTTAAAATCTGACTAAAATAGATAACTTCTGCTCTCCTTGGGTGAAAATCACAAATATTTATATGATCAATTTTTGCTTATTTTCTATGAGCAGATTTGTACACCTTAGGCAACACTGCTCAGACCTCTTTTAGTAAAAGAAACTCGAATTGAGTTCATGTGAGAAAAAGTAAAGACATTGATTGACAGAGCCAAAATGGAGCAAGAATTATGCTCTGAGGAACACCTAATATATGAAACAACCAGAAGAGACGTGAGAATAATTACAACTCTCTCGGCCTCTGTCTCTGTCTATTTCTCTATCTTTGTCTCTGTCTCTGTCTGTGTATTTCTCTGTTTCTGTCTTTCTGTTTCTGTGTCTCTGTTTCTCTGATTCTCTGTCTCTCTGTTTCTCTGTCTCTCTGTCTCTCTGTTCTCTCTCTCTCTCTCTTTCTCTCTCTCTCTCTCCCTGTAGTAGTTTGAATAAAGCTTACATACACCCATAGGGAATGGCACTGTGAAGAAGAGTGGCCTTATTGGAGAAAGTGTGTCACTGGCTTTGATGTCTCAGATGTTCAAGTCATGTCCAGTATTTCAGTCTCTTGTTGTGAGGAGGCTGCTTGTTTATTTCCCGGCTTCTCGGCAGCCAAGGCCCAAAATAACCTCACAGAAACTGTATTAATTAAATAACCACTTGCCCCATTAGCTCTAGCTTCTTATTGGATAACACATATCTTAATTTAACCCATATCCATTAATCTGTGTATTACCACGTGGCTGTGGCTTACCAGGTAACAGTCCCAGCATCTGTCTCCTGTGGGGCTGAATGGCTTCTCTCTGACTCCGCCTCCTTTCTCCCAACATTTGGTTTAGTTTTCCCAGCCTAGCTAAGTTCTGCCTTGCTATAGGTCCAAAGCAGTTTCTTTACTAATCAATGGTAAGCACATCATACAGAGGGAATCCCACATTCATCTCTTCTGGCTGCCTTTGGAACCAAATGCAGAACTCTCAGCTACCTCTCAAGCACCACATATGTCTATGTGCCGTCATGCTTCCCACTGTGATGAAAGTGGACTAAAACTCTGAAATGTTATCCAGCCCCAATTTAAATGTATTTCTTTATAAGAGTTTCTGTGGTTATGGTATCTCTTCGACAATAGAAACTCTAACTAAAACACTCTCTCACTCCCTTTTCTCTCTGTTTCCTTCTTCCCTTCCTTGCTCCCAGCTGACTATTTCGTTCAAGAACCATTTATTACCATTCAAACTGAAACAATACCCATTACAGCCATAAGAAACTCATTATCAATATGTCAGTATCTTTCTGCTTCTATGCCCCCCCCTTAAAACAATAAGCAGAAAGACACTAATATTCTAGGCAGAAGTCATCCGCTGCTGAACCACTTCTCACCAATGTAAAGGAAGGGTATGTTAGGGTATCAATAATCAAGGATTAATCAGAAGCATAGACACAGAAACACCTGTATAAGACAAACAGTGGAAATGCTTCTTCACAGCAGTAGAAAATCTCAGAATTATGACAAGAAGATATCAAAGAAGCTGCTCTTGTCTCATCATCAACTATACTAGATGAGAGGTAACAAGAAAATATTTTTCTATTCCTTAATGATTAAAGATATTAATTTTCCTTGATAAAGAGAATAGACCAAAAGAACTACATTTTGAAATGAGAAATTCTATGTGCATCAATTTGAAGACTTCTGTATTCTACTTTCAGTTAATAATCATTTTTTAATTTTATTGATTTTTATTGAGCTCTACATTTTCCCTGCTCCCTTCCCTTCCTCTCCCCTCCCCTTCATCCCTCTCCCAAGGTCCTCATGCTCCCAATTTACTCAGGAGATCTTGTCTTTTTCTATTTCCCATGTAGATTAGATCCATGTGTGTCTCTCTTAGGTTCCTCATTGCTGTCTAAGTTCTCTGGGATTGTGATTTGTAAGCTGGTTTTCTTTGTTTTATGTTTAAAAACCACTTATGAGTAAAAACATGTGATAATTGTCTTTCTGGGTCTGGGATACCTCACTCAAAATGATGTTTTTTAGCTCCATCCATTTGCCTCCAAAATTCAAGCTGTCGTTATTTTGTTCTGCTGTGTAGTACTCCATTGTGTGAATGTATCACATATTCCTTATCCATTCTTCAGCCGAGGGGCATTTAAGTTGCTTCCAGTTTCTGGCTATGATAAACAATGCTGCTATGAACATAGCTGAACCTATGTCATTGTGGCACGATTGAGCATCCTTTGAATATATACCCAGAAGTGGTATTACTGGGTCTTGAGGAAAGTTGCTTCCTAATTTTCTGAGAAATCACCACACTGACATCCAAAGCTGTACCAGCTTGCATTCCCACCAGCAATGCAGAAGTGTTCCCTTTCCCCACAACCTCTCCAGCATAAGTTGTCATCAGTGTTTTTAATCTTGGCCATTCTTACAGGTGTAAGATGGAATCTTAGAGTTTTTTTGTTTTGCATTTCTCTGATGACTAAGGATGTTGAGCATTTCCTTAAGTGTCTTTCAGCCATTTTGGATTCCTCTGTTGTTTGGGTCTGTACTCCTTTTTTTTTTTTTAATTGGATTATTTGTTCTTTTGGTGACCAATTTCTTGAGTTCTTTGTATATTTTGGAGATCAGCCCTCTGTCTTATGTGGGGTTAGTGAAGATCTTTTCCCATTCTGTAGGCTGTCATTTTGTCTTATTGATCATGTCCTTTGCTTTACAGAAGCTTTTCAGTTTCAGGAGGTCCCATTTATTAATTGTTTCTCTCAGTGTCTGTGCTGCTGGGGTTCTATTTAGGAAGTGGTTCCCTGTGCCACTTTCTCTTTTATAAGGTTCAATGTGGCTGGCTTTATATTAAGGTCTTTGATCCATTTGGACTTGAGTTTTGTGCATGGTGATAGATATGGATCTATTTTCATTCTTGTATATGTTGATATCCAGTTATGCCAGCACCACTTGTTAAATATGCTTCCTTTTTTCCATTTGATATTTTTTTGCTTCTTTATCAAATATCAGGTGTTCGAAGACTTGTGGATTGATATTGAAGATGTGTGGTCTTGGATTCGGTTCCATTGGTCCTCCTGTCTGTTCTTAGGCCAGTCCCAGGCTGTTGTCGGTACTGTAGCTCTGCAGTAGAGTTTGAAGTCAGGGATTGTGATGCCTCCAGAAGCCCCTTTTGTTTTGGCTATCTTGGATTTTTTGCTTTTTCAAATGAAGTTGAGTACCGTTCTTTCAAGGTCTTTGAAGAAATAAGAGGTGCAAGATGGAAGAGAGTCAATGCAACATGATAGAACATAGATTGTTATAAATGTGTTAATTTAAGTTACAAGAGCTAGTTAGGAACAAGCCTAAGCTAAGGGCCAAGGTTTCATAATTAGTAAGTATTATTTATGCCATTATTTGGGAGCAAACTGGTGGGACAGAGAAAGACTCATTACACTTAACCACTGATCCATGTCTTCAGCCCGCTCCCTCCTGTGTGTGTATGTGTGTGGGTACATGTATGCATGTGTATGTAGACAACAAAAGACTGCCTCAGCTGCTGTTACTCAAGATCTGTCTTCCTCTGTTTTTTAAAGACAGCATCTCTCATCTTACTGGCCTGCAGCTCTCCATACAGGCTAGCTTGGCTAGTTGATGAACTGCAGGGTGCCTCCGCAGCACCGTGGTTGCAAGCGTGTGTGATCATGTTGGCTTTTCTTACATTGGTTCTGATGGATGGGCACAGGTCCTCATGGTGAGCTATCTCCCTGGCCTTACCCATTTTATTTTTGCTTCTGTGCTGTAGTCTCTTTGATTTCTCACAGTTCTATCTATGGTTCCCCTCATTTCAGCCCAATGTTTCAAGATGTTTGCTGATATGGCTCTAGCACTTTGGAATCCTTGTCACACAGAGAAAATGAGTCATGAATGTCCAAGACTAACACTGTGAACACAACCAGTTTGCACTTAGCACCTATCCTTCCCGGAATGGTCTAAGCAAGTTGTGCCTTGCTTTAAGAAGCATCAAATTGATCCAAAACTTCTATTACTTTAGTTTTGGGCAAATCTCTGTATGTACCTTTCATGATTTATGTACTTTGATCACATATTCCTTCATCTTTCATCTGACATGAATTTTAATTTCCCTTCTCTATTCTCTTAAGGGATATGATCAAACTTTCAAAAAGCAAAGCAGAAGTTGTTCATTCTGTGTCAGCTGAAACTGTCTGACTCGTCTCAGGGTTTTCTTGGTTTGTAATACTTCCTAGTCTGTGTTGTAGTCATAAACACTGAGGTGGGCTAGAGAGAAAGCTCAAATAGATACCACATACCAAGAAATGTATTGCCAATAAATTTTCATCCTGGGCTCTTAATTGGCATGTATTTTGATACATATTCTTAATCATAAGATTTAAATTCCCTTTGGTTTTTTAAAGTTTTTTTAAAATATATGAAGATTAGTCAATGTCATCTATCTTAACATTTTTTACGTACTAAAAATAATTTATAGACATGGTTGGGGCAAAATCCCTAACAAAACAATTTAAGGAAGCGATGGTTCTGGCTCACAGTTTGAAAGAACAGTCATTCATCATGGCCAGAAGTCATGCCAGTGTAAACAACCCCAACCATGGCAGCAGGGACCATTAGGAGGCTCCTGTGACATCATAGCTAGAGAGGAGGTGCAGAGGGACAAATGTTGATATTCTCTCTCTCTCTCTCTCTCTCTCTCTCTCTCTCTCTCTCGTTCTTGCCCAAATCAACCCATGGATGGTGCTACCCATTATTCAGGATGATCCTTTCCTTTTAAGTCAGTCCTCTCTGGAAATACCCTCATTGATATACCTGGGGAGTGTTTCCTTGGTGTGTTAACCAAGTCAAGTTGGAGATTAGCCATCTGAGATGTAGTAGAAAGCACAGTTAAGTGGCACACGGACTCTCCAAACCTCAGCAGTGGATTTGCCCAGCCAAGGAATCTGCATTTAACTTTACACCATCTTTGAATATCTGTACTTGGTCAACTCCAATACTTCCAGATCAAGCCACAGTCTTTTGTACGCTGGGTTCATCATGCAGCGTTTAAGCTGAGGCAACCGCTGTGATTGATGTAACTCATAACACCAGAGCAATAGAGGCTCCATTAAATGACTGCTTGCCATCCCACTAACAGAAGGTATGGGTAAGATTCATGCCTCACATGGAGGTCCTCAGTCCTGCAGTGTGGTCCCTGAGCTGAGATGCTTTGTCTTTCTCCATATAGTACACACACTATACTTCCCATCTCATGGAAAGTGGCTATATATTTTGAATTAGGTTTTCCTCAACAAGTTCTAACACAGCTATTTCATACTGGAGGCACTGGAGAAGAACGCTGAGAAACAATAGCCGCCAGGGTGTGCTGGAACCAACTTTTCCCGACTGGCAAGAAGCAGTTGTGTGTGTCTTTTTCCAGCTGTACACTCCGTGACATCAAGCTGCTAGTTTAAAATGGACATAACTAAAGTCTACATTTTGAAAACTGACAAAACATATGAGTGTTTTTCTCCCCAGGAACTCAATTGTGAGACCTTTGCCAGCACTCTACTACTTGAAAAAGAGGAGGCAAAGGCGGAATGGGCTAGAGGAAGAAGGACAGCTGCTTGGACTTGATCTTTTTCTTAACAATTGTTATCCTGCCTATGACAGAGTCACAGGAAATTTTCTTCCACATTCCGAGTACTCCATCCCAACATTACAGACTCAGAAATGGCCACCAACCAGTCTGTGATCCTCAGTGGTGGTACATCCCCATTTATTTGCCAGACTCGTTCATCCCTCATTTGTGACCAGGGAGCCACGATGATCCTCTGGGTCACCAGATACCAGTGTCAGATAGAACCTGATGCCGAACCATTCTTGGAACAGCTAGGTGGAATTACCTAGTTCAGCAATATGTCAAATGTGAGGGAGATTTGGTGTTCTAGAATAGTCTACAGCAAGCACTGTCATTGGGCCTGAGAGGGGTACGCCACTGCGGCTGACCTTGAGCTACACCAGATATCTTCATCACAGACACTCGTTTACAGGATAGATAGGGTGCAGCAGCAAGAAAAAGAAGTAATTTTCTCATTAGAGTAACCAGGCAATTAGGGGGAGACCTTGACATATGGATAGTGTTATTAGGAGGATTCAGGGGCACAGTTATGTAGCAGTTGTAATTAGCAACTAACAAGGAATTAGATTTGTTTATGTATGCTTCAAGGGGAAGAAAGATTATGGAGAATATTTTCAAGGCACCAAGTGTGCTGGGAATTAATGAAATATTGAGTGACATCTTGAAAAAATAACATTTCTGGAACTAATACTCTGGCCTATACAACTACCAGCCATGCTGGGACCACAGTGAGCTAATGGGTTTCAGGGTGATTTTCTATCCAAACAGGCTTTGAGTACTTGAAGTAATTAACAAATTTCTAGCCAGATTCAAGATTGTAGGGAGAATTTTGATGTGAAATGCGCTCACGTGGGAACCCTTCAAACCCATCTCTGTGATTATCGAGTGATGAAGCCATCATCACAAATGCTGGCATCCGCAGACCTCCTGACTCAAGGATTCTGGGAAGCTAATATTCTCATTAATGGTCTCCTCTCAGAGATCTGTAGCAACAACTAGGGGGAGGGGAGACGCTCTTTTATACATGGTGGTAAAATACGGCATCATTGTATGAATTTTACTGACCACAGCCTCATGGAAGGATAGTTGTTCTCCAGGGTCTGTGAGAGAAATGGGAGCAACATAATCTTGAAGGAGCTACCTGAATGAAAGAAAAAGAATGCTGAGTCAGGCCACTCATAAAAGGTAGAATTGAATAAGTAACCTGTTGCATGAAATCTACCTGGACCCCAGAAGGCTGCCTGTATTTCTGATCCTTGTTTCTACAGATTAAGCCATACTCACAATCACATTGATGTTTTCTTGTTTGCAGTAAAAAACTGACTGCTCTTTGCACACTAAAACCAGCTTTAAAATGGCTCAACAAAGATCAGTTAGAGGGAAATGCAATGATCTTACAGAACTGAAAGCAACCTGGTCACGTTTTCTTTTCCATCCTCTGTCATTAATGTCCCCATTTGAGTAAAGTACTAGTTTTTGATTTTTCTCTCAGCACATTGGTTCTTTTTTTTAATTTTTTTTATTATTTATTTATTAAAGATTTCTGTCTCCTCCCCACCACCGCCTCCCATTTCCCTCCCCCTCCCCCAATAAACTCCCCCTCTCTTGTCAGCCCGAAAAGCAGTCAGGGTTCCCTGCCCTGTGGGAAGTCCAAGGACCTCCCACCTCCTTCCAGGTCTAGTAAGGTGAGCATCCAAACAGCCTAGGCTCCCACAAAGCCAGTACGTGCAGTAGGATCAAAACCCAGTGCCATTGTTCTTGACTTCTCAGCAGCCCTCATTGTCCGCTATGTTCAGCGAGTCCGGTTTTATAGCACATTGGTTCTTAAGGACAAATCATAAATATGGACATTGTGTGGACCCTCTTCACTGTATATGCCCACACACAGATGAGATCCCTCCTTCCTCTCTGCCTCTAGCCAAGAGCTGTGATGGGAGTTTTGAGCACTCCAGCTGGTAGCTACTATGCAGCCCTGAAGAATTTTGTATCAAGGTAATACAGGGATTGTAATGGGAGATTAAAGTCCCATGAGTGTATCTTAGGAGACTCTAAGATAGAAAATACTTTTAAACGTGTTTTGCTCCTATGATGTGACACATAGATAAAAGTTCCTCTCTGATGCTTTGGAGGAAAGAACTGCCATGTAGCCCTTAATCAGGCTATGGTGTCAGGATATTATTTTCCATTACTTATACTCAATATTTGAAATTCAGTCTTCATATACAACAGCAGTCCTCAACCTGTGCATTGAGATATCCTGTGTATCAAATATTTACACTCTATTCATAACAGTAGCAAAATTAGTTGTGAAGCATCAATGAAATAACTTTACAGTTGGGAGTTACCACAGCACGAGGAGCTGTATTAGAGGGTCACAGCATTGGGAAGGCTGAGAAACACTGATAGATAACATAACACATAATATTTTACCATAACACATAACATAATGGTGAGGATAGCCATGTAATGATGCTTTCTCTAAACATTTCAGATAGCCTTATTGATAACACATATTTCTCATGTTTTCACTATCATTCACCTTGTCTGTTTTTCAAGATTCAGGCAACTGCAAATATTTGAGTTTCCACTAATCTGATGGTAACAATAACCAATACACGACAGCAAAAACCCAACAAAGAACAACGTGCACTCTCATAAAGATTCCAAGACCCCTGTTTGGGAGAAGGGTCAGTGTAGCTGTACAATACTGTGTGTGTGCAGATGAATCCACTCCATGGGCCTTCTCAAAGGACAGCTCTGCTCACTAAGTCCACACTGAGTCAGACACAATGGAGGCAAACCCAGGACAAGAAATGTTCCTCTCCTCCTTCTGGGGACTGCTCAGTTTGCAACACTTTGTTTCTTCCACAGACTCTTTACTCTATCGGTTTCTGTCTTTAACTCAACTTATGTTCCTTTACCCAAGGACACTCTCTGCATTTTGAAGTCTTTTTCCAAGGAAGAAAATTGCTCAGTTGCCACTAGCTGAGAGCCACAGTGTGTCTCATACCACTGTTGGCATTTCTTTCAAGCTATAGTGAAGCTTCTAAGCAAGCCTGGAGATGAGTGTAACTGAGGATTAGTCCAGGTTTAAATTCATGGCGTTTATTTTTTAATTGCATTATTTATGTATGTATTTGTTTGTTTGTTTGTTTGTGTATTACTTGAGGGCGTGTAAGTGAAAGTTGTAGGGCAAGTAGGGGGTCTGCTCTCTCCTTCCATCATGTTGGTCCTGTACAAGGTGGACCAACCCAACTATCTACTAAAAGCTGTCACATACCAGTTTTGCTCAAATATTGTGTTCCTCCTGTGTGTTTTGTATCCTGTATATAGATTAATCTTTTGAAAAATATTAAAAAGATTGCATTGAGTGGGCTTCAACTGTTATAAAATCTAACCTCTCCCTACAGTTTACATGGCTCTCTACAACTCCTCCTTCCATGTTCCCGGTTGTATGTTATTTTCCTATTGCCCAATCCAAAGCCAGATTCTGTGTTCTAAGTATCCAAATAACACTTGCACCTAACTTTTGTTGTCAAGTCTTCACAAAGACCTTCTCCCTCTTGAGAAGTTGCATTCAGACACCATTTGTTGTTCTCTCTTCTCATCATTGACTTGTTTGATGGCCTAAATCTTCATAACCTCTCCTCTCTTCTGAGAAGCCCTGCAAGTAACTAAAAGCACTTCATTGCATGTGCTCAGAGACGACAAATACTGCCTGAATTTTGACTCTTTCTTGATTCTTCATTTTTCCCTCACCTCTGCATCACACCACTATCCATGTCACAAGATAGTCATTCTTCATAACTCCCAAGTTTGTAACAAATTATTATTCACGGAAGCCTTGTGACCTCCTGAGATCTTGGCTTCACTGGTCTTCTGTTTCAGATTGTCATGAATTCTGGCTATCTCTATGAAGGCACAAACAGCAATGCCTCTCTCTCTTCCTTTTCTGTGTCTCTGAGCCCCTGGCCCAGGACTCTCTGGCTTCTGATGCCTAAGACTCCACTTAACATCCATGCCTAAGCTTGCACAGCCCAGATGTTCAGGCAACTCAGCACACCAAAGGGAAACATAAGCCAGCACATCTTGTCTGTCTGTGTCCTTCATATGATGGTTCTAAGATGAAAAGTACACAAATTACTATCAGTGAAGCTCCACAGACTTAGCAATCGCTTACACTTAGCAGAGGGACAGCTCCCTATTTCCACCTTCTGTCGTTCTATTGCACTTGCTCTCCCTTAGCCTTGCTCCTTAAATAAAAAGCAAAACATGTTTTTCTCTCTCAGGTTAAGGCTTATTATTCTATTTCTCCCTCACTGCTGACTGTCGCTGCTCCTCTTGATTTACAGCTCCTCTCTCCTAACGATCGCCCTGATTTTAATCAATAGTCAATTCTCTCTTTTGAAAGAGTAGCCTTTCAAAATCATAAATCTGTTTACTTTGTTTGCTTTAAAACCTTCAAATAGCTTCTGATGTTTCTCAGAATAAAACCCAGAATTCCCTACTGTGGCTAGCATAGATCCAGAGGAACTGGCTTTCTTTGCCCAGCTCTTGCTGTCAACCCATATAACAAATGGGCAATGTCTGAGCAAGAATCCAATTTTATTTTATTTTTAGGCTGTTTCACTTTATATTACTTATAAAAATCCAAATGTTTTTAAACTACTTGGAAGAAAGAAAGTAATATCTTCTGCCACCTGATTTAAAGTTCTCCCCAGTACATATCGGATTACTCAACATTTACAGCTGTCTGCTTCTTCTTCCCCTTTCTGGCTTCTATTGGAGTTATCTTTGCCACTCTTCCCTCATTCCTTAATCTTTAGAATGTGCCCGTCTTGAATTAGATCTTGTTAGTGCTCAATAACTATTAGATCTTGTTAGTGCTCAATAACTATCTTTCACCATTGAACAGGCAATGTTTGCCAACCTGCTTGCAGTGAAGCAAAACCATATATTAATTCTGACTAAGTGTTTGGAGAGAGATTATGGCATTTATATCCCTTCCAAGTCAAGACAGACAAGAGGAGGGCTGGAGACAAGGCTTGGCAGTTAAGAGCACTAGCTGCTCTTTCAAAGGACTGAGGATCAATTCTCAGGACCCACATGGTTGCTTACAGTCACCTGTAATTCCTCAGGGACTCTAACACTTTCTTTCAGCTTCTGCAGGTATTGCATGTGTGTGGTGCATAGTCATAAATGCAGGCAAAACAAAATACCCATACACACAAAATAAAAGTAAAAAAAAATTAAGATAAAGAAGAGTAGATGACTTGCTAAGGGCAGCTTTGTCAAGGCTAGGGAGATGGTTCAGTAAAACTGTCTACCTCGCAGGCACGAAGACTTATTTAAGGTAACCAGCACCCATAAAAGAATCAATGTGGTCTCACACATGTTAAACTATTGTGCTGGGAAATGGGGAAGATACTCGGATTTCCCCCACCCTCTTAGCTAGCTAGTCTAGGCAATCAGTGAGCCCTGGGTTCAGTGAGGAAGTTAGTCTCAAAAGAGAAGATGGAGAGTAATAGGGGAAGATATCTAACATTGACTGACCTTGGGCCTACACACACACACACACACACACACAACTTTTTTAATAGTTATTTTATTAATGTTTTTTCACTTATTTTACATTTCAACTGCAATTTCCCCTCCCTCCTCACCTCAGGTTCCCACCCCCTACTCCCAGCTACCTCCCTCCCCATCCACACCTCCTGCATCTCCATTCAAAATGAGGCAGGCCTCACATGGACTTGAACAAAACATAGCACAACAAGCTGAGATAAGACCAAGCTCCTCCCCCTGCATAATCCAGCATGGGAAACAGGTTTCCAGCTAAGTGCCAGGTACTCACTACTAGCAGCCTTACAAACACAGACCAAGCTACACAACTATCACACACATGCAGAGGGCCTACATCGATCCCATGCAGGCTTCCTGATTGCTGGTCCAGAGTTCACGTACTCCCACAAGCTCACGTCAGTTCTCTCTAAGGCTTCCTCCATCACAACTTGACACCCCTGGCTTATACAATCCTTTCTTCCTTTCTTCAGGAAGACTCTCAGTGCTCAGCTGTGTATCTCTGCATTCGCTTCCAACATTTACTAGGTTGAGTGATGACAATTAGGGTAGTCACTAATACGATTACAGTAGATGGCCAGTTCAGGCACCCACTCCACTGTTGCCTAGGAGGGTTTTTTTTTTTTTTTTTTTTTGACACAGGGTTTCTCTGTAGCTTTGGAACCTGTCCTTGGACTTGCTTTGTAGACCATGCTGGCATCAAACTCACAGAGATTCACCTGTCTCTGCCTCCCAACTCCCGGGAGATTAAATTGCTAGGAGGCTTAGCTGAGGTCATCCTTGTGGAATCCTGGGAGTTTCCCTAGCTCCAGGTTTCTCCCTCACCCCAAAATGCCCCCTCCCCTATTAAGATGCCTCTTTTATGACTCCCTCCCTTATTCCTACCTGAAACCTGCTCCCTCAATGTTCCAGCACCCACTCTTCTCCCCCCACACCCAGTTTACCCAGGAGATCTCGTCTGTTTCTCCTTCCCAGGGAAATACATGCTACCAATGAGATACTTTTTAAGAAGAAAATGCAAGGCTTATATTAGATGACAGAGCAGCTCAGAAAATCATGTCACCTAATAGAAAATGATTACCTTGAAGAGGTGGCTGGAAGACAACAGACTTTATGAGGACAAAAAGAAATATTTTTTTCCCTTGGAAAGCAGACCTTTTGCTTAATGAACTTGAGGCTTTATGAGAGGGAGTAGGGACATTAGACTTTACTAGTATGTGTCTATTGCCACACTAGTCAAGGAATCACGTGAGAAAGAAGAAGGGAAAGGTTTGCATGAGTCACTGGATGAAACAAAGTCCATAAACCCAAGGCTTTGTGACAATGAAAAGTGAAACCTTCTGTGCAAGCCCTGAAATGTCAGACTGGGAAAAATTAGGCTTTGCACGAAAACCTTTCCATAAATATTTTCAAATTATTCACGGCAAAGATAAGAATTTAAAAAATAAAATCAAAATTTCTGATTTTGACCTGACTCATGCATTTAGGTTTCGTGTGTGTGTGTGTGTGTGTGTGTGTGTGTGTGTGTGTGCGTGCGGTATACAGTGTATGTGCTCATCTCTGTGTGTACATATACATGCAGGAGTGCATGTGTTAGAGCAAAGACTGATGTCACACTTCTTCCTCAGTCACTTTCCACCTTAGTTTTGAGACAGCATCTCTCATTGAACCTGAGGGTCACCATGTTGGCTAAACTGACTTGCCAGTAAATTCCAGGGATCTATCTACCTTCAATCCCTCTCCAGGCACTGGAGTGCAGAAGTGAGCCCCCATGTTCAGCTCTTCATTTGCTGGGAATCTCCCCAGGCCCATGTTTGAATCTTTAAGATTTAAAGCAATCTTGAGCATCTGACTTGTCTGTAAGTCAGAAAAACCAATGCAGTTTCCATGGAAGGAATATTTCCTAACAGTGGTTGAGATAGGATCACAGTGAATGATAGGGATGAAGCAACTTCAATGGGGCAAAACCAGAGCTAAGCAATGAACAAATGGCCTGTGAGCTTTTCCGGAGGGTGCACCAGGACCTAAAAAAGAAATACTCCTCACTCCAGAGCAGCTCATCCTACCATCAGGAATCTTGTCTAACAGGAGCTTTTATATGCTACGCTCACTTCCAAGAGCTAATTCTTATTAGAATGTATTATTTATTATACCAACGCTTTTGCAACCATCATAGTATTTTCAGTATTGCCTCTGGATCAAGATAAACTATCTGTGGATATAACAAACAAACTTCTTTGCAGCTTCCAAAAATCATTCATTTTGAGGTCATGGATCTATGGATAAAAGGAACATTGGTCTTTTTTTTTTTTTTTTCAGTTGTTGTGTTCTGGAAAGAATGAACTGTGACATAGTGACAAGATAATGGAAGTGTAATAGACATTATAAATGCTCACAGTATCTGGCTTACCTCTTCCCAGTAGACAAAACGTAGTATTTCTAAGCCACTTAAATTTAAGAAAGGTTATTGAATAGCTCTGCTCAGTGGTCTACAAAAAGTGAGCAAGTCTTTTCTAGCTTGACATAGAGACAAAACTGGTTTAAACACTCCATGTCCATTCTTCTGTTCCTTTTTGTCAGGTTTTTTTTCATAATAGTGAAAAAAGTAACTAATATAAAGTTGTAAACCCATTATATTTTACGCCTATCATTATATTCCCATTTCAAATACAAAGAATGAAAGCATATTGAGGAAAGACGGAATCAAAACAAGACCAAAATGTAGTAGGGCAAACACCAAATGCCATGACTCCATATCCAGTATTTGGGGTTTGCAATGAAATCATCTGAGCTCCAACAGTCTTGGATAGCCCACACTTCCAACTCTACTGTCTTATTTGACATATTTTAATACTACCAAATTTCTTAACATAAGAAATCTTTAAGTTTTCTAATGTAATTGATGATTTTACCATAATCATAGGAGACATAATACCATAATCATACGAGTATGGTAAAATGAAAAAGATCTGATATATATATTCTGATCCATGTTCTTTTCTGCTTAAGACTCGATGTATCGCCGGGCGGTGGTGGCGCACGCCTTTAATCCCAGCACTTGGGAGGCAGAGGCAGGTGGATCTCTGTGAGTTCGAGACCATCCTGGTCTAAAAAAAAAAAAAAGACTCGATGTATCTCTTCAATTTGAGAATTCACATTTTCCTTTGACTGAAATATTCTTGAGCATGAGTAATTAAAGTTTTGTATACCGTACATGCGTTTGTTCTCATTCTGGCCTCTGTATCCTTTAATAAAAATTTTATTGTTAACCAATCCATTCATGGTGTTTCAGTCAAAAAGATAAACCCTTCAGATTTACTTTCGGCTTCACAAATCCTCTCTTCATCTGGGTCTGGGTGACCACTCAATCTTTGCATTTAGAATTGATATAGGAGTAAATTTACCTGGGTCCATTTTAAATTTTTTTTGCACATTTTATAACTGTCTTGTAACTTCTTCCTTTTATCTATCCAAGCATTTTAAAGAACGGGATGGCAAATTTTTGTGATTATTTTGTTGTTTCTACTTGTAAGCTTCTGAGTTGCCCCACGTGTGGCTCTATGACTTTTCTACAGTGGTTCATTCTATAGGATGCCATCAGTATCAGTGTGAGTTCATTCTATAGGATGCCATCAGTATCAGTGTGAGTTCATTCTATAGGATGCCATCAGTATCAGTGTGAGTTCATTCTATAGGATGCCATCAGTATCAGTGTGAGTTCATTCTATAGGATGCCATCAGTATCAGTGTGAGTTCATTCTATAGGATACCATCAGTATCAGTGTGAGTTCATTCTATAGGATGCCATCAGTATCAGTGTGGGTTCATCTCTATAATTCTCCATATTAATTTGTAGGACAGTCACGCATGCCCTGAACTATGTAAGCATCTTTTATTGCAGCTACCTGATCATCATGACATGTCCTAGAGTTTTTTTACTGACCTTTAATTTCCTGACCTCACACACACATCTGCTGTCTCTCTAAAGTTTAAATTTTCCAGTGGCATTCCCCTTCACCAGACAACTGAATCTGAAGGCAAATATTTATGCTAGTTTCCAGAGCTTGTGGAGGTGACTCGGTATTGTTCATTTTGGGGTGGGAGATAATCCTGAATGATTCTGGTTTTTAGTCACAAAGCCTAGTGCTGGTTTCTTGCTTTTGGGATTCATGGACAGTCATGTTTCCTTCTGTGAGTGTCTAAAGCATCAAGCCAAGATACTAATATCTCAATATATTTTCAGTAGCCCCTTGGCAGCAGTCCCTGCTCACAGCTGGGGTATTGCACATTCTGTTTATTTTTGCCTCCCAGTGATTTATCTATTGGTTTTAAGTTTGACTATGTTTCCAAATATTCTTGGTCTTATTTGCTCCATCATTCACTTGTTTGTAAAACAGTGTGCACTCTATTTGATTTATATCTTGTGAAATTTAAAACTTAATCTTCATCACATTTTAATTGAGATTGAACCACAAATATAAAAAACAGAGAGAACAGATATCTATCACAGCCAAGAGAATGTCAAAAGGCTGTGTTTACTCATTACTTCTTCTTCATTCTCAATATACCAAAAGCCTTTGAGATTTCGTTTATAGGCTGAAAATCTAAGAACATCTGTTATTAGCTTTATTCCTGAGAATTTTTAATGCCATATTTCTCTGTGCACATGGGTAATATATAAAACAGATCTTAGTAAATGCACCTTTATTGCATTTAAATTGTATCCATTAGGAGGTTATCATAATAATCCGCTGGAAGAAGAGGAGTATGGAAATAGACAGTAACCATGCAAATCTCAGTTTTCAAGATGTCTTTAAGTTACGACTGAGAGAACTTGATGAGCAGATGCAGAGTGCTGATGAGAAAGGTACTCAGGACGGTACCTATATTTGATGGGTGGAGGTGTCATCGATTAAGAAGAGAAATAATTGATAAATATGTTGATGTGGAGGCATAACGGGATGAATAAAAATTCAGTTCCATGATACACTTGCATTAAGACTCTTCTTTCTAAACAATAGTCTTGGTAAAGGAAGTTACTTGATAGTAGGGTCCATCCCAATTGAGACAGGTAAACCACAACTAAAGGGTAGCCAGAAAGAAGAGATGAAGGGTGCTAATGCAGCCAAGAACCAAGACAAGACACTGAATGTCCTCTCCCAAAAGTGTCCCGAGGTGACCATAGACATGAGGCAGCTCTTTTCCTGCAGAGGGAGAAAAGGTATTGAGATGACATTTAGAATATTCCATTTCTACATCTGCTGCACCACGGCCATTGCAGCCCTCGATGGTGAAAGAGAACAAAATTTATCTATCATCACAACCCTTGGGCCAGGAGACAGCACTGAAATAAATGCCCAGTTGCTTGAAACATTCTGAATAGTTTTGGCAGAAGAAAGCTTTTCCTTCCCAGTAGCACTCTGGCATCTTCATGCTGGAGTCGTTGGCTTAGTCATTAGCATCTTAATTTAGCTGTGGATACTTTGTGAAGTAGACGGATTTTCCTGGCTAGTCTGGCTATGATGGAGGACTTGAAAGATGACTTGAAGCATTTCCAGCCCAACCCTGTAGATGCCCCCAATGAGACAAGACCCATTCCATTACCTGACAAATATGACTGGCAGACTCATAAGCCACATACAGTTATTGTCAGAGTAAATGAGCCGCATGCATGACAGCAAGATTGGAGCCAGGCCTCACCCTCCTCTGCCTTTGCCTGCAAACACGAATGCTCCTGCAGGCACACTGCCAGTTGTCACACACAGGAAGCCAGCACAGCCTCTGAGCATTCGAATTCATAGTTGGCTTCTTTCCAGCCTAGGGGAAACTCACGAGCAATGAACAAATCAGCTCTTCTGGGAGCAGAAAAGGCAGCGTTGGTGTGTTTACTGTTTTCTGTCATTCCTTCCCACTCATGGACAAGACAAAATAAATGCGCAAGCAAGCAAGAGGTGGAGACCCATGAACTGCAACAGCCCTTTCCACTCTGATACACGGAGTTAGCAGAGGATAGCAAAGATGAGAGTCCCCCTGCACACCTGTGTGTCTCAGCCCCACATGGGGCTAGTCACCACAAGTCTGTCCAATTGTTCCTTTGGCACCACCAACCCCACTTTCTTCCCTGCTGCCTCTTCCTCCTTTTTACGTCTTCCTTTTCCCTCCATCCATGAATCCGCTTTCAAAGTCTCTTATCAAGAGAAGCTCCAACAACATTCACGACCAACGACATGTTTAAACACTCTGTATAAAATAACAGAAGCAGGACCCAAAACAGAGAACAGCAAGCAGAAAACATAAACTATAAGTAAAGCCCTGGATTATACACCTTAGCAAAAATCTTAAACAAAGCAAGAATGCCAAATGTCAACAATTCAAATATATATTTTTAATGCTTTAATAGTTTTTATTTTGGATTGCTTAATTTTTTTTCTATATATAATGACTAAATATCAGGAAACAGTTTTGAGTTAGTATCTTGGTTTTTTTTTTATTTTTGAGATTATAATATACTTACATCATTTCTTCCTTCTCTGTCCTCCTTCCAAATTCTCCCATATATCTCTCTCCTTGCTCTTTTTGAAATTCATGGCCTCTTTTTTTGTTAGTTTTTTATATATGTATATATATGTATACATATATGCTATAAACATCAATATTTTACATTGGTACAGATATTGGTTTATTGATACAATTTATATTTGTTATATATGTATATTGCTCTTGATTAAGGTATTGTATTTGTGCAGCTCATTTAAAAATGTAATGTATAATTAAGAAAAAAGGTTAAAAGACATTCATCAATAATAGTCAAGCTTGCAATCATGTTAATTACTTTTTCTGGATGTACAGAGACATATTTCAGTTAGATAGGTATTCTTCAAATCTTTCAAAGACTACAAAATATGGCATTTAAAATGTTTAAGGACTTAGGACTTTTCATGACAATAAGACACATCTGCTCCTGGCAGCACCAATCTATATCAAGAGGATGATGAGCACCAAAAAGTCTCCTTATGGCGTTGGTTACCATCTGGGCAAGAAACTTCTCTTGCCTGGACTGCTTGATGTTATGCTGTATGAACTGGACATTCAGGACCCACAGGGAAATGACTGTTGAAACTGCCTATATACTTTAGACTATACTATAGTCATAAATGGAACCCGAAAAGATTGCTCGAAAGAAGAATACAGGATTCTTAGAGGATCTGAGGTTTAGGAGAAAAGACAGGGAAAGTGAAGCGTTTTAATCACTTATCTCACATCTGCCTCTTGTAGAGCATCCTGACAGCAGGTTTTGTTACTTGCCTTCCTGAATTATGTTCTTTCTTTGGGTCAGTCTTCCTTGCTGTCTTCTCGCTAGGAATGTGTGTTTGCTCTATTTCACTGTATGAAATATGTGACTTATTTTTATCAAGCATCCATGTTGAATCTCAGAGGAGACTTTGAACATTGGGGACTTTGGAACACTTTTGGAACTGTTAAGATTTGGGGTGCTTGTAGATATTAACAAAATGGGGTTGTGTTATGGGGTGAGTATGAGACTTTGGGATCCAGGGGTAAAGTCCCATGATTCAAAAATGGTGTGTTTGAGTCAAGTAGACAAGAACAGGACAAGTGACAGTTAATATTCATTGTTAATGTGACATAACATCAACTCATCCTGAATGTGGGTGGTACCATATCAGGGGCTGGGTCCCAGACTCAATCCAAAGAAAAAATGGAAAAGATAAAAATTAAAAATTTCAATTTAATTTAGCTGAATTTATCACAATGTTAAGTAAATTTGAACATTTTAGAAAAACAATGCAGAATAAGACAGCACTTTTGTTCTTTGAAAAAGCAAGATAGGATTTCAAAAGAAAGCAAAAAGCCTTTAAAAACAAAACATCAAATTGCACATCCTCCTTTCAGTGAAGTAGTCCAAATGAGAGAATCGAATCACTGTTACTCTCATAGAAATGGCTCGGCGACACCCAGAGCAGATGAGTCACAAGCTTGTTTTCATGCCAATTATCTCAGATCTGCCTTTTCAAGAACATTTTGGAAAGGAAAAATAATGTCCATGATAGCTTCATCTCATGTTCTGGGAAAATAGAGCAGAAAATTACCCAGCCCTAGTGCATTGGATGTAGAATGCCTAAATTATTCAAACAAACCAAAGCACCTAAGCTTGCACTGACTTTTGAATGATTCTCTTTGATATGAGATGCTTCTGTACAGTGGGGAACTTGGCTCTAATTTTCAGAATTCCATTTCTCAGAGTTTTCTACTATACAGTTGCCTGTGGTATCACACAATTGTCAAAGCCCTAGTTGATTTCTTGACTACCAGAATGGGAAGGCTTATAGCTTCTCTATTTAAGTGTATCTACCTAGACAAAAGGAGTTAGAAGCATTTGCTCATTCAATTATTCACAAGCATGCATTGATTTCTCTGTTAGGTGTCATGATGCTAATGACAAAAGATAAGGAGAAAAAGTCATAGCATCTGCATTTGAGGATATCAAAACCTAGTAAGTCTGGACAAAAGGGAAGGCAACTGTTATCTAGGTGTATGAAAAACTTATTCATCTACACACCCTAAGACAGGTTGACTGCAGATCACTAAACACCCTGAGATCGGGATGAACCCAGATATCTAAACACAGAAACATAGATCCTAGCTCAAAGTGAATGAACATCCATTAAACCTTGGTGGAAATAATACTTGAATTGAGTCTTAACAAGGGAAAATTACTTCCCCAGAGGATACATGGCAATGCCTGGGGATGCTGTCCATTATCACAACTGGAAGTGAGATGCTGGCACCTACTGAGGAAAGAAGAGGGATGCTGGGAAATGCAGGAAATGCATGAGGGGCTCCGCAAGAGAGGACTATGTGACTCAAAACATCAAGGATACCAAACTGGAGAAATCTCTTTTTCAGGATGGAAATACAAACCAGGGACTCGAGGCTGAGGTAGGGAGCTTATGGACTGAAGGCCAGCCCTGGTATGCATTGTTGAAACCCTATCTCAGAAAGGAAACAAACAAAGAGAGAGAGGGTTCATATATTTGAATAGCCCAGGGACATGTTCATTCACTAAGCAGAAATATTGAAAACTCCCTAGGTGTTCAGCGATGGTATAGGTATAAGGAACACTGAGGAACACTGGGGAAGCATCTCAAAACAGGAACCTGGAGCAGAAACCTTAGGGGGAGGCTGCTTATTAGGTTGCTCTCAGGATCATGCTTAGCTAGCTTTCTTATACAGCCAAGGTCCCACCTGCCTCAAGATGGTGCTTTCCACGGAGGGAGGGGCTCTCACACGTCAATTAACAATTGAGACAGTCTCCCAAAGACATGGTCACAGGTCAATGTGATGTGGACAATCCCTCAGTTGAGACTCCCTTAGACGGTGCTAGGTGTCAAGTGACAGTTGAGGTTAGCTAGGACAAGGAAATGTGAAATGTGTCATCAAACAATGACAGTTTTAAGGAGAAAAATAGAAGTATGGATGAGTAGTCACGTCAGAAAACCAACTGATATGTATCTTCATATATCCTTTTGGCTTGTCCATGGAGAATATATGGATGTCTATGATCAACAGAAGCTCTACTACGTGGAAGAACTTGGTGGTCTAAGCAAAAGAGGATGAAGAGGACATAAATAGCTAGAAGAGACAAAGCTATGTTTTAGATGTAAATCCAAAGGATTTAATGATGGATCTAATGGGATAATAAGGGAAATAATGTTATTAGGATGATTCGAGCTACAGGTGGGTTAACTAAAAATAAGGCATCTAATGGAATTGATTTCTACGAACAATAGTTTATTTCATGTCTACTTTAAAATAGTTTCTCAAAAACTCCTGTTGATTAACACTATTAGACATATGTTAAATTAAGTAGTAAACATTCATTAAATATCAAGATTATGTCTAATCAGGATAATTAAGTACTGAAATATTAATTACTGAGACTAAATTTAACTTTATACTTAAAACACTTTTGTGAGGAAATGGAAACAAATCTCTGGGCCTTGTTCATATGTTAGGCAAGTTCTGCACCACTAAGCTATAATCAGCCTCAGATTTTTGTTTTTATATGGTACAGAAATGTACATACATTTGAATCTGTTCATATAACTGTGTTCTTTGCCACAATGAGAAACTATGTAACACTAGAACAAATACAATAATGAATCTATTAGAAATCAATAAGGACAAGGGGAAACAACTTTGTTGGACAGTATATAAGAAACATAGAATGTGGATTTTTGAGAAAAATGCATTTAATCTAAAATTAGATGACGGTAATAGAAAAGAAAGAAGAAAACGAGCTATACAGCCTGTGTGTGTGGATGGGGAAACTGTACCCAGCCTGTATGATGGGGAAACGTAGTACCCAGCCTGTGTGATGGGGAAACATAGTACCCTGTGTGAATAGAGAAATGCAGTACACAGTCTGTATGATGGAGAAACACAGTACACAGCCTGTGTGGATAGAGAAACGTAGTACACAGCCTAGATGATGGAGAAACATAGATGGGGAAACATAGTGCACAGCTGATATGAGGGGGAAGGTTGCAAGGATTTATAGAGACTCATGTACTTCTTATGATCATGGCTGACCACTTAGTATTGGAAAACCATGTTGGGTCTTTTCAAAAAATTCAAAGACAACACAATAACATACAATATCCAGATTCTCTGTGTATTTTCCATCTGTGTGTGGCTTTATTTTTACTCTATTTCTTTCATTTTTGTTTTTTAATTTTCGGTTTTTGAGTCAGAGTTTCTCTGTGTATTTTTGTCTGTCCTGGAGCTCACTCTGTGGACCAAGCTGTCCTTGAATCCAGAAATCTGTCTGCCTCTGCCTCCTAAGAGCTGGGATTAAAATCACATGCCACTATACCAGACTAATCTATTTGTTTTCTTAAAGGACTTTTGCTATACCTTTTTATTCTCTTCCAAGTCTATGTATATTTTTAAACACACTATAAATTGTTTAGAGATGTTTTTTATCTGAATCTCTCTTAGTTGTATCTCTATCTTTTCTGACCACATAAGTCTTAAATCTGCTACATGATTTGTTTAGAATTAAAGCTGCAACTTTGGTGGCTGACTCTGCCCCATTCCTTAGCTTTTTGAGAGTTTAGCTTCAAGATGGAATTACTGGCAGGAGCAAGGTTTATTGCCACACTCTGTGGAGTTTCTAGGTCCATGCCACCACCACCAATAAGCCTGGTGTGTCAACTGCTCATAAACACCATTTAAGTGTTTGGTGACACATTCTCTTAAAAGAGCTGTGAGTTTTTTGCTGTTAACCCTGAGTCAGGAAGCCTTTCTTAAAGAAGCCATGCCTCTGCTCACCACCAGAAAACAGAACCTACAGAAGAAAAGACGGTTACCAACAAGCTGTGTATGACTCTCTTCTTCTCTGTCTAGAATCCTTTTTTATTTTAAGCTTTCTACAGCTTTATGTGGAAATTTGTGCACCATTTATAGAAAGAAGTTTCTGTCATGCCTGATGCCACAGCCATTGAGTCCCAAAAAACACAGAAACTTAATATTAATTATAAACTAGCTGGCCTATTAACTCAGGCTTATTACTAACTTGCTCTTACAATTTAAATTAATCAATAATTCTTTAATCCTTGTCTGTGTTTAGCCACATAGCTTGGTACCTTTCATCTTGCTTCCTCTGAGTCTGGCTAATGACTCTGCCTTTCTTATTACTAGAATTCTCCCATTATGGTTGCCTCACCTATACTTCCTACCTGGCTACTAGTCAATCAGCATTTTATTAAACCAATATGAGTGGTAAATCTTTACAGTGTACAAGAACTTCATCCCACAGCAGAAACCCACCCTTTTCCATGAGTAATAGGGATCTCCAATGCTGACACTGCAGAAGAGGTGTCACTGAGCTCTCCCGGTCTTTGATTATTTAGTTAAATATTGAATATTCTCATTTTCAAAAAAAGATAGGATTTTTCCTACAATTATGTGACCTCCTACATTTACTTTTGAAGTCTGTTTTTGCTTTATTTACTTGTGTTTCAGCTGTGCCAGACAGTGAATTGAAGTCTTTATTTTACTCCATGTTCTGATTTCATGAAGTACTGAAATCTTCAGGCAACATCTGATATTTTTCCTTCTAAAATCCCAACTGTAAATAGATTTGTTTGTTTGTTTGTTTTTTGGTTTGTTTTGTGGTGGTCATGATAGTGGTACTAGGAATTTAATCCAGAACCACACACATGCCAGACAAACATGCCACCACTGAAGTCCTGATCATCTGTTTATATTGATATTATTATTATTTGATTTGAGACAATGGCTAAGTTACTTAGGCAGACACTGAGCTCACTTCTTAGTCCAGACAGACCTTGAATGTGTGATCCTCTTGCCTCAGATCTTCTAAATGGTATCATTTACACTTAAAACTGACTCAGATTTCCCAAAGGGCCCCTGAAAACTCACAAAATAATTTTTACCATGTAAACACAGGATTCAAAAGATAATTGGATTTTGCTGAGAAGCTGAAGTTCATGAGAAGTGTTGTTAAACAGGAAAGATTCTCAAACTTTCCTTTGTTATATTTGTGGGGTAAAAAGTCACTATAAACAATCGGAAACTGCATCATATATACGGAAAATGTCAGCCCCCTCTCTGGCCATCGTGTGGTCCGAGGCAAAGCCTGACATTAGGCTAAAGAAGTGCTTTGAGTTTTCATCCTTATCGGGCGTTTTGCTTATTTGTTCATTTTTATGTTGTTGTATACCAAATATATAACTAAATACCCTGTTCAATCCATTCTTTTTGTTTTGATATTTCATTATATATTTAACTTTATGTTGATTTTGGTATGCACCAACATAGTTTTGTCTTGTCATAATTCTTTTAAAGCGCTGGTAACCAACATCCTCCAGAGTACTGCAGACAGACACCCATGGACAATCCTGCTGTGTTCTGGGAAGCAAACTCCTTGTAGTGTTGCTTAGAAAGCTCTGAGACTATAGTACTGGGCTGTCAGTGTGTCCAGACTTCTAGAAACTTGAAGGAGAAGCAGATAAATTCATAAGATAGCCAGTATCGAACAAGACAACAACTGATTTCTTAAGATTGACTGAAATAAGAAAAACTAGCACAGGTTTTGTTTGGCTTGTTGGTGCCTTGGTTTGCTGTTTGCCTTGTTGGAGATTGAACATAGGTCCAGTCCTTGTTAAACAATCTCCCTACCAATGAGCATTCTACTCTAGCCCTCTACATACTGTTTGATCTGAGACAGATAACGCATGAACTGGTTAGACTGGTCTTCAACTCACTCTGAGGCCCGAGAATGCCTTGAATTTACAGTCCCTCAGGCTTAGACTCCCTAAGAAACTAAAATAACAGGCCTTTACCACAAGAATTGGCGTATGGCTATGGTTTTATCTGGAATACTGTTGATGTTGATAAGTACTGTTTTCTTTTTTTTTTTTTTCTTTTTTTTTTTTACTTATTTATTTATTTTTATTCTTTTTTAATTAAAATTTCCACCTCCTCCCCATTTCCCATTTCCCTCCCCTCCTCCCAAATATTGCCCTCCCCCCACTTCCCTCCCCCTATCCCCACTCCTCTTCTCCTCCCCCCACTCCATTCCCCCTCCCTCTCGATACTGAAGAGCAGTCCAAATTCCCTGCCCTGCGGGAAGACCAAGGTCCTTCTATCTACGTCCAGAAAGGTGAGCGTCCAAACAGGCTAAGCTCCCACAAAGCCATTTCATGTATTAGGATCGAAACCTAGTGCCATTGTCCTTGGCTTCTCATCAGTCTTCATTGACCACCATGCTCAGAGAGTCCGGAATCAACCCATGCTTATTCAGTCCCAGACCAGCTGGCCTTGGTGGGCTCCCAATAAATCAGTTCCACTGTCACAGTGGGTGGGTGCATCCCTCGTGGTCCTGATTTTTTGCTCATGTTCTCCCTCCTTCTGTTCCTCATTTGGACCTTAAGAGCTCAGACCGTTGCTCCAAATTGAGACTCTGTCTCTACCTCGATCCATCGCCAGATGAAGGTTCTAAGGTGATATGCAAGATATTCATCAGTATAGGATAGGGTCATTTCAGGTTCCCTCTCCTTAGTTGCCCAAGGTACCAGCTGGGGACATATTCCTGGACACCTGCGAACCCCTCAAGAGTCAAGTCTCTTGCCAACCCTAAGATGGCTCCCTTAGATAGGATATATACTTCGCTGCTCCCGTATCCATCCTTCCTATATCCCAACCATCCCAATCCTCCGAGCTCCTCCCATCCTCCCCTTCTCATATTTCTCATCCCATTTCCCCTTTGCCCCATGCCACCTCACCCGCAAGTTCCCAGTTTTTGCCCTGGAATCTTGTCTACTTCCCCCTCTCCATGCGGATGACTATATGATTTTCTTTGGGTTCACTTTCTTATTTAGCTTCTATAGGATCACACATTATATGCTTAATGTCTTTTATTTTATGGCTAGAAACCGATTATGAGTGAGTACATCCCATGTTCCTCTTTTTGAGTCTGGGATACCTCACTCAGGATAGTGTTTTCTATTTCCATCCATTTGCATGCAAAATTCGAGAAGTCATTGTTTTTTACTGCTGAGTAGTACTCTAATATGTATATATTCCACACTTTCTTCATCCATTCCTCCATTGAAGGGCATCTAGGTTGTTTCCAGGTTTTGGCTATTACAAACAATGCTGCTATGAACATAGTTGAACAGATACTTTTGTCATTTGATGTGGCATCTCTTGGGTATATTCCCAATAGTGGTATTACTGGATCTTGGGGTAGGTTGATCCCAAATTTCCTGAGAAATCGCCACACTGATTTCCAAAGTGGTTGCACAAGTTTGCATTCCCACCAGCAATGAATGAGTGTGCCTCTTTCTCCACAACCTCTCCAGCAAAGGCTATCATTGGTGTTCTTGATTTTAGCCATTCTGACAGGTGTAAGATGGTATCTCAAAGTTGTTTTAATTTGCATTTCCCTTATCGCTAAGGAGGTTGAGCATGACCTTAGGTGTCTTTTGGCCATTTGAATTTCTTCTGTTGAGAATTCTCTGTTCAGATCAGTGCCCCATTTTTTTATTGGGTTCATTAGCATTTTAAAGTTTAGTTTCTTGAGTTCTTTATATATTTTGGTGATCAGACCTTTGTCTGTTGCAGGGTTGGTGAAGATCTTCTCCCAGTCAGTGGGTTGCCTTTTTGTCTTAGTGACAGTGTCCTTTGCTTTACAGAAGCTACTCAGTTTCAGGAGGTCCCATTTATTCAATGTTGCCCTTAATGTCTGTGCTGCTGGGGATAAACGTAGGAAGTGATCTCCTGTACCCATATGTTGTAGAGTACTTCCAACTTTTTCTTCTATCAGGTTCAGTGTGTTCAGACTAATATTGAGGTCTTTAATCCATTTGGACTTGAGTTTTGTGCATGGTGATAGATATGGATCTATTTTCATTCTTCTACACGTTGACAACCAGTTCTGCCAGCACCATTTGTTGAAGATGCTCTCTTTTTTCCATTGAATACTTTTAGCTCCTTTATCAAAAATTAGGTGTTCATAAGTTTGTGGGTTAAAATCAGGGTCTTCTACTCGGTTCCATTGGTCGACTTCTCTGTTTTTATGCCAATACCAAACTGTTTTCAATACTGAGGCTCTGTAATAGAGTTTGAGGTCAGGGATGGTAATGCCTCCAGACGATCCTTTATTATATAAGATTGTTTTGGCTATCCTGGGTTTTTTGTTTCTCCATATAAAGTTGATTATTGTCCTCTCAAGATCTGTGAAGAATTTTGATGGGATTTTGATGGGGATTGCATTGAATCTATAAATTGCCCTTGGTAGAATTGCCATTTTTACTATGTTGATCCTCCCTATCCAAGAGCAAGGGAGATCCTTCCATTTTCTGGTATACTCCTCAATTTCTTTCTTCATTGACTTAAAGTTCTTGTCAAATAGATCCTTTACTTCCTTGGTTAGGGTTACCCCAAGATATTTTATGCTATTTGTGGCTATCGTGAAGGGTGATGCTTCTCTGATTTCCATCTCTGCTTCCTTATCCTTTGTGTATAGGAGGGCAACTGATTTTTTGGAATTGATCTTGTATCCTGCAACGCTACTAAAGGTGTTTATCAGCTGAAGGAGTTCTTTGCTGGAGTTTTTGGGGTCGCTTATGTACACTATCATATCGTCTGCAAATAATGAAAGTTTAACTTCTTCCTTTCCGATTTGAATCCCTTTGATCCCCTTATGTTGTCTTATTGCTATTGCTAGAATTTCAAGCACTATATTAAAGAGGTATGGAGAGAGTGGACAACCTTGTCGTGTTCCTGATTTTAGTGGAATAGCTTTGAGTTTCTCTCCATTTAATTTGATGTTAGCTGACAGCTTGCTATAAATAGCTTTTATTATAGTTAGGAACGACCCTTGTATTCCTAATCTCTCTAAGACCTTTATCATAAAGGGATGTTGAATTTTGTCAAATGCTTTTTCAGCATCTAATGAAATGATCATATGGTTTTTTTCTTTCAGTTTATTTATATGATGGATTACATTGATAGATTTTCGTATGTTGAACCAGCCCTGCATCTCTGGGATGAAGCCTACTTGATCATAATGGATAATTTTTCTGATGTGTTCTTGGATTCGGTTTGCCAGTATTTTATTGAGGATTTTTGCGTCGATGTTCATGAGTGAGATTGGCCTGTAGTTCTCTTTCTTGGTTGTGTCTTTGTGTGGTTTTGGTATCAGAGTAACTTCAGCTTCATAAAAGGAATTTGGCAATGACTTCTCTGTTTCAATATTGTGAAATACATTAAGGAGTATAGGTATTAGGTCTTCTTGGAAGTTCTGGTAGAATTCTGCATTGAAGCCATCTGGACCTGGGCTTTTTTTGGTGGGGAGGTTTTTTATAACAACTTCTAATTCTTCGCGACTAACAGGTCTATTTAGATTGTTCACCTGGTCCTGGTTTAACTTTGGTATATGGTACTTATCTAAAAAAGTGTCCATTTCTATAACATTTTCCAATTTTGTGGCATACAGATTTTTGTAGTAAGATCTAATGATTCTCTGAATTTCCTCTGAGTCTGTGGTTATGTCTCCCTTTTCGTTTCTGATTTTGTTAATTTGCGTATTCTCTCTCCGCCGTTTGATTAGTTTGGATAGGGGTTTATCAATCTTATTGATTTTCTCCATGAACCAGCTTTTTGTTTCATTGATTCTTTGGATTGTTTTCTGTGTCTCTATTTTGTTGATTTCAGCCCTCAATTTGATTATTTCCAGTCTTCTACTTCTCCTAGGTGAGTCTGCTTCTTTTTTTTCTAAAGCTTTCAGGTGGGCTATTAAGTCTCCAATGTGTGCTTTCTCCGTTTTCTTTAAGTGGGCACTTAATGCTATGAATTTTCCTCTTAGCACTGCTTTCATAGTGTCCCATAGGTTTGAGTATGTTGAGTCTTCGTTTTCATTGAATTCAAGAAAGACTTTAATTTCTTTCTTTATTTCTTCCTTGATCCAGGTGAGGTTCAGTAGTTGACTGTCCAGTTTCCATGAGTTCATAGGCTTTCTAGGGATAGCATTGTTGTTGAATTCTAACTTTAATCCATGGTGATCTGATAAGACACAGGTGGTTACCGATATTTTTTTGTAACTGTGTAAGTTTGCTTTGTTACCGAGTATGTGGTCTATTTTCGAGAAGGTTCCATGAGCTGCAGAGAAGAAGGTATATTCTTTCCTATTTGGGTGGAATGTTCTATAGATGTCTGTTAAGTCCATTTGATTCATTACCTCCCTTAATCCTCTTATTTCTCTGTTAGGTTTCTGTTTGATTGACCTGTCCATTGGTGAGAGAGGAGTGTTGAAATCTCCTACTATTAGTGTGTGTGGTTTGATGACTGCCTTGAGTTTTAGTAACGTTTCTTTTACATAAGTGGGTGCTTTTATATTAGGGGCATATATATTCAGGATTGAGATTTCATCCTGGTGAATTGTTCCTGTTATGAGTAAAAAATGTCCATCTCCATCTCTTTTGATTGATTTTAGTTTGAAGTCAACTTTCTTAGAAATTAGTATGGCCACACCTGCTTGTTTCTTAGGTCCGTTTGCTTGATAAACCTTTTCCCAGCCCTTTACTCTGAGTAGATGTCTGTCTTTGTGGTTGAGGTGTGTTTCTTGTAAGCAGCAGAATGTTGGATCCTGTTTTCGTATCCAATCTCTTAGCCTGTGCCTCTTTATAGGTGAGTTGAGTCCATTGATATTAAGTGATATTAATGACCAGTGGTTGATAACTCCGGTCATTTTTCCTTTCTTTCTTTCTTTCCTTTGGTAGTAGAGTTTGTGTGTTTCCCTTCTTCAAGTTGTGCTGGTGAAGGGTCTTTAGATGTCTGAGTTATTGTGGGCATTGTTGGACTCCTTGGTTTGTGATTTTCCTTCAATTACTTTCTGAAGGGCTGGATTTGTGGCTACGTATTGTTTAAATTTGTTTTTATCCTGGAAAACTTTGTTTTCTCCATTTATAGTGAATGAAAGCTTGGCTGGGTATAGTAGTCTGGGCTTGCATCCATGGTCTCGTAGTTTCTGCAGTATATCTATCCAGGACCTTCTGGCTTTCATGGTTTCCATAGAGAAATCAGGTGTAAGTCTGATAGGTTTACCTTTATAGGTAACTTGACCTTTTTCCTTTGCAGCTCTTAATATTCTTTCTTTATTCTGTATGTTTTGTGTTTTGATTATTATATGACGAGGAGATGTTTTTTTTTGATCCATTCGATTTGGTGTTCTGTATGCTTCTTGGACCTTCAAAGGAATATCTTTTTTAAGGTTGGGAAAGTTTTCTTCTATAATTTTATTAAATATATTTTCTGGACCATTGAGCTGTACTTCTTCTCCTTCTTCTATCCCTATTATTCTTAGGTTTGGTCTTTTTATTGTGTCCCAGATTTCCTGAATGTTTTGTGATGAGAATTTGTTGGTTATGCTGTTTTCTTTGATGAGAGTGTTTATTTTCTCTATGGTATCTTCAGTGTCTGAGATTCTTTCTTCTATCTCTTGTAATCTGTTGGTGGTACTTGTCTCTGTAGTTCCTGTTCGTTTATTCAAATTTTCCATCTCCATCCTTCCCTCGGTTTGTGTTTTCTTTATTACTTCCACTTCGTTCTTCAAGTCTTGAACCGTTTCCCTTACCTGTTTGATTACTTTTTCTTGTTTCTCTTGGTTTTCTTGGGTATCTTTGAGATATTTATTCATTTCCTCTACCTTTTTGTTTGTAATCTCTAATTGGTTGTGGCAGTTTTTCACCTCCTGTTTAAGGTCCTCTATTATTTTCATAAAATTCACTTTTGAGTCGAATTCTTCTAATTCTTCTGTATTAGGGTTTAGACTTCTCATTTCGGGATTCCTGGATCCTGGTGATGTCACGTTGCCTTTCAAGTTGTTGGGGGAATTCTTGCATTGGCGCCTGCCCATCTTTTCCTTCAAATGGAGCCAGGAGAGGCCTGATGTCTTGGACCAGTCTTTGCTGTGACTAACTCTCTAGGTGTATCTCCTCAGTGTAGGGGCAGGAACCGTTCCCTTCCAGGTGAACTCCTCAACACCAAAACATGGATGCGTGGTATTCCAATGACCCGCGTAAAGAAGGCCGAATGCAAGGGGTCGGGCGGGGTCCAGTAGAACACAGGCGACACTGCAGTACAAGCTGGAGGTGCCTGCGCTCCCTTTCGGGGGTTGCTGAGGCCTGCCCGCTGCTCTGGTTGGGTAGCCTTAGTGTAGGGGCGTTTGTGCTCTCTACCGGGACCGTCCGCCCCAGGATAGTACACACTCACCCGTCCCGATGAAACTTCTTGGCACCTACACAGGAACTCCTGGATGCCCCAATGAGCCAGGGACTAATGGAAGTAGGGCGCAGGCAGAGCAGGTCCAGCAGATCACAGCAGAGACTGCAGCCCCAGCAGCAGGGGCCCGCTTTCCCTGGCGGGGACCTTGAGGCCTGCCCTCTAGTCAGGGACTCACTGCTCTGGGTTGGTAGCCTTAGTGAAATGGCAGGAAACTGTTCCACAGCTAAGGACCTTGCAGACAAGGCAGGTTTGGGGGTGGGGGTGGGGGCGGGTGTGTAGGAGAGCAAGCCCTGCAGCAGGAGCTGGGGGAGGGGTGTTTGTGCTCTCTACCTGGACAGTCCGCCCCAGGATAGCACACACTCACCCGTCCCGATGAAACTTCTCGGCACCTACACAGGAACTCCTGGATGCCCCAATGAGCCAGGGACTAAGGGAAGTAGGGCGCAGGCAGAGCAGGTCCAGCAGATCACAGCAGAGACTCAGTACTGTTTTCTTGATACAAGTAATTTTATTTTCTCTTAAGCTATCTATGTTTATTAAAATTAGGTAGATTATAATTCTTAATCATAAATGAAACATTTATCTTTTGCTTTTTGCTAATCTCTCAGTGACAGAAACTTTAAAATACTCTTGTTTTCATGGCAATGTAATTATTTGCATAGGTTCAATAAGAATCTGTCCTTCTTGTGACAGAATAATTAGAAATATTGACTCTTCCCAGAACATCACAGTTGAGGATGATAAGCACAAATCAGACGTGAGCAGGCAGTTTCTAGGAACTTGAGTCAACTTTCTGGGACCAATGCTTACTAGGCTCTCTTGTACAAAACAACAACATCACTTTTTGGCAGCCCCAAGAACTTTAAGATAGGTCCAGAGCTGGCAGACGAGAGGAATTCATCCAAACATTCTGGCTCTGGGGTGAAAGCTGATGGTAAGGTCTCAGCTCTATTCCCAATTTCAAGGGTTTTTTAAAGACGACTCTTAAACCCTTCTGCAAGTTCCCATGATGACACATGCCAATAACCTCAGCACTGAGGGCAAGTTCAAGGTCAGCCTGGGCTTCATAGGGAGACCTTACCTTGAAGAAAAGAAAAGAAAAACAATTTGAAAGATATTTATTAGTCTCCCTTTTTCTAATAAACAAAGCTTTTACTAGTTTACTTTGTGATATGAATAATCTTACCTTGATTATCATTGATCATAAGTAGGGTGACTATACACAGTCATTGTTTAAAAAGGAAACACAATCTCTTTGGATTAACTTTTAAGGAAAGGATCACAGTGTGCCTCCATTCTCTACCAGAAAGCCTCTAATAGTAAGACCTTCGAGATAGTTAGAATGCATTCTTTATAGCCAGAATCAGAGACACCATGAAGATTCCATTGTTTGGACCAGCTATTGGAGTCCTGCTGTCTTCACTCCTGATTTTACAAGCTGCTGATTATAAGGGAAAAGGTCCATCCCAAGTGACCTTCACCTTCTAATACCTGACTAGCTACAGAGCAGCGGGGCATGGATTGGTGCAGGATGCTTGGTTAGCATGCAGAAGGCTCTGGAGCACTTAATTCTCTCCTCTCTCTCTCTCTCTCTCTCTCTCTCTCTCTCTCTCTCTCTCTCTCTCTTTCCTCTTGTCAATAGATGTACGGCATAAACACCCCAAAGAGATCTGCCTCCTGCGTACACCATCTGGTAATCAGAAAGCAGCCCAGAGCACAGTGCCTCTGAAGAGATCCACAGACTACAAGTGTGCGGGCTGAGCAGAAGAGCTCAGTGAAATGCAGACCGTGCATTTTCGCAGCCGTTCCCAATATTAAAACTCCCTTAAGGCCCAGTTCCACTTCAGGTACCCAGGCTATCATCTCTACCCAAAGTCTCATCTGGAGGCCTTTTCCCTAAGCCACTGTCTGCCCTCTTTCTCGTCTAAGTCGTGTATTGTTGTGTGCTAATAACCTACAACCTACATTCATAAAACATTTCCAGTAGATGCAATCTTCGGGGGGAAGTATCATTTTCTAAAATTAACACTCTCCCTTTATTAATACTTGTTCTCTCGTACTGGGAAATGAGAACAGTGAGTGCCCTTTTCATTGGTTTCATTCATCTGTTAAGTATCTAGGGGCCTGCTCTTGAATCAATACTTGCAATCTCTCAGAATTAAATTGCCCTCTGTTAGAGAGTCAGAGGAAATGTCTTCCAATGATGAAACGCTCTGTGTTTATCTCCGTTTTCTTCCTTGCTCTATTGTTTGGAAATGAATACATGTTTTTGACGAATTTAAATATTACCTGTGAGTGTTTATTTAGCATCTTCCTCAGGGTGTGGTAGGTCAGGAGTTGAGATCAGAGTGTGTCCCCTATTTACAAAGCCAGTACTGCTTCTGGAGGTTTTTTTTTCTTAGTTGACTTATTCAGCTTGTGTGGGAAACTCTATTTAAATAACAACTCTGGCAGCACTGGATTGAGGGAATAATTTGCCTTCTCCAAACTCAGATTTTACTTACCTGGATAAAGGTATCCCAGCAGCCGTCACTCTCCTCGTGCCCCACCCCCACCTCACAAGATGACTGCTTGGTTTCCACCACCAAAGAAAACTTGGGAGACAGTGCTGCGCTTATGGATTTGACACTTTGTACTGTTTGGGCAGAGAAAAATGGAGAATTTGTGAAGCTTAACTTCACGCATCCAGTTAGAGCCATTTGCCTGGGCCACCACGCTGTTAGACCGAGACCAGCTGACTGGTTGCCCAGCACTCACCTTCTTCCTTTGTCGTTTGTCCCTTTTTGCCTTTGTAGTGAATCAAGACATTTGAATATTTATCTAATTTCTCACTACATCGTAGTTTTATTGGATCAACTCGAGCCGGGTTAGTTAACTATGAATGTACACCTGAGGGACTTTTCTCAGAACCTCCCTAAGAAAACGACATCAGTCATATTAACAGAGAGAGCCAGGGAAAGATTCCACACAGAGACAGCACCAGACCGTTGAGGACAACGATAATCAAGAATGACGGAGGTCAGCAGTCAAGTTTGAATTCTATCACAGTGATATAAGCACTCTGACCAAAGGCAACTCAAGGACAGAAAGCGTGTGTTTAGTTTCCACTTCCAGTCTATCTTTGAGGGAAGTCATGTTAGGAACTCAAAGCAAGAATTTGGAGCAGAAACCAGAAAGACTCCTTGCTGGTTCACTAGAAGGCTCGTTCTTAGCTACTTTTCTCATACAGCCCCCTCCAATTCCACTGTGAAACTTTCTACCCACAATTCAAATGGTCATAGAGAATTCCCTGAGGATAGCAACATTTCAGTAAGTGATGTCTAAGTTCCCCAGTGGGGGGTCTTTGTTATTTCTACTTTATCTAAATGACAAAAAACGGACACTGATTTTTACCTTACAAGTTGTGACTGCAAGAAATAATGCTGGGCACTGGTTAACATTAGAAGCCTGTACAAGGGACTTTCCTCCTAGATCTGGGTACCCTTAGGTTCACAGGCATGCATATAACCTCATTCCGTTATAAAGTTTGCGGGTCATCACAATGGAATCAGGGTTCTTTACTAAGGCTCTACTCTGAATTCAGCCATGTAATTTCTAAAGCACACATTAGCAATTAAATATATGGTTCAAGAATGCCAGAAATCCTCAAGACCCTTTTAGAAGCTCTGTTGTTTCAAAACTAATTTGCTAAGAAGTTCATATACTGGCGTATGTGTTCATGATGCAAATCCATCAAGGCTGAGTGCTAGCAAGCACCAGTCAAGACAATGGCACCAAGTTAAACATGGACCAGCGGCGATGGTCCTTTGGGAGGACTGGGAAGCCAATGATGGGATCAAGCACAGATCCCTGAGTTACCAGCCTGTCCTTCCATTCTCTGTAGACACGGACTTGCAGAGGTGAAAAGAAAAGAAGAAACAGATTCCCCTAAAGATGTGCTTAATGACGGAGCAAAGTTAATTTTAAGAAATTTTATTTTAAGTGTGTAGATTTTTTATCAAGACTTGAGTGAATGCGTTGTAAGATTTGATACAGGAATGAAAGTGCCCAGCTAGGGCCTGCTGACAACAGGCCCCTTGGCAAGGACTGGTGTGTCTGAGCTGCAGGCTGAACAGCCTCCTTTTCTGCGGGACACCGGTTTGATTTGGAAGAAGGTAGCCGACAAATTGTTTCCAGCCAGGGATATTTGACAGATAATTGTCCTGAGGATGGACACACTAAAGCTGTCACTTCCAGAAAACAACCAGCAAAATCTGTAGCCGCTGAAAACATTTGAGCGTTCAAGAAAAGGAATTAGAATTTCGAAAACTTCCATCTATCACCATGGGTTTGATGGCTTTCCAATATATAAAGACTTCTCTGATCTGAAGGGTAGTGGTGGGGGGGACGATTTTTAAGTGTCCTGTAATTAAATGTCAACTCTTAGAAGGCCTGATAACTCACTAGATTATGTGTGAGTGAAAAACTCATACAGAGTGAAATGAATCTTAATGGTACAAAGTGTAAAATGTTCACTAATAGGGCTTAAGATTCTAGTTTACAGGCCTGGAGAGATGGCTCAGTGGTTGAGGGTGTGCTGCTCTTATAGAGGATCTGAATTTGGTTCCTAACCCCCATGTCAGGCGGTTGACAATCGCCTGTAACTCCAACTCTTTGGGATCTAATGCTTTCTTCTAGACTCTGCAGGCACCTGCATTCACACATGAATATACAGACATGTGTGTATACACATGTTTTAAAACAAATCTTTTAAGAACATATTTTTAAATGATTCTAGATTACAGCTAATCTTTTATAAACCGTATTGATATCAACTCACATGATTTCCACTTTTCCAGCAATATATGGATATGTGACTGAATCCCCCTTGTGTGTGTCAAACAAACCAGCTCATGGCATTAGTTTAAGTGTTGACGTAAAAAATAACCCAAATGTCTTCAGATTAAAAGAAGTTGAAATGTTGCCAGTCTTTAAAGTGTCTTTGAAAAAAAGTCATTTTATTTTAAAAATAAACTTTATGTTAACATAATATACATATTCTTATTTTAATAATTCATAAATATGAAAATACCTGTTTTAATTTCTAATATAGAAATACCTATAGCTATAACCAATGTGTTTGTGTATGACATATATGTTTGTGTGTGTGTGTCTTAGTCACTGTTCTATGGCTGTGAAGAGACACCATGACCAGACAACTCATAAAAGAAAGTATTTACTTGGGGACTTGCTACACTTTCAGACTCGTAGCCCATTATTTTTATGGGGGAAATCATGGCAGCATGCATGGTGCTGGTAGCTGGTAGGTACATCATGGTCCACTGACAGAAAGAAAGAAACTCTGGGCTTGGCATAAGATGTTGAAACGTCAAAGCCCACCCCCAGTGGCACATTTCCTCCAACAAGAACACACCTTCTAAATCCTTCCTGAACAGTTCCATCAACTGGGTATCAAGCATTCATATTTATCATCCCATGGGGGCCAGTCTCATTCAAATCACCATACATATATATATATATATATATATATATATATATATATATATATATATATATATATGAAGGTGAAAATTTACCTTAGTAGTTCAGAAACTGATAGCATTGGCCATAGTTTAAATCCCCAGCACCACATAGATAAATAGATGATAGATATATAGATAATTAGATAGATAGATAGATAGATAGATAGATAGATAGATAGATAGATAATTTGTCTTAGGTCCTAAATAAATTTTGAGTGAAAAAGTTTCTAAAACAAACAAAATGGTTTGAAATCTGATATTTTAGATTTCCCAACATATTTTATCTTCACTAAGTCTTGAAACATATACTAATGAACTTCCTAATCTTCAGAGAGGATCCTTACCTTACAGAAGGTTTAGGAAGCTAAAATAATGCCTTACTTTGGTAAACAAAACAGGAAAAAAGAAGAAATGTTAATTGAAAAATTAATGAGCAAGGAGCTGAAGTCTCCAAGACACCTTTTTGTGTGGTCAGTTCTTTGCAATTTTTACAAGCTCTTAAGTTCAACTGGGGAATCCAATTATCAATCCATCATGCTAGCCTGAGCAAAGGAGCCAGCACATCTGCCTGAGACGTTCTTTTCTACATTGGTGGAAGACTGGAGTGTCTAAATGCTGGTTAACTGCCGCGGACCGCGCCCCCGTATCTGCGCTCTGTGCGCTGGCACCCAGTTCGGCAGCTTCGGGCAAGGGGGCTGGAGGTTAAAATACACAAACACACACAGACAGAGAGACTGCGACACGGGTCATTCTTGAATTCCCCAAGAATGCCCCCTTTATTGTGTTCTAGGGCAGATTATATAGAGATAGCCACTCCGCAGCCAAACCCACCAGAAACCACTCTCCTGCCATCAGGAACTCCTGAAGGTCTCGTGCTCAGAACAGCTGTAGGCACTCAGATCAGGGGCCTACAGAAATTCAGGATCTGGGGTCTCACTGCTCCCAACAGTTAACCAGATTAGTCACTCTTAGATTTCTGATTACCATACTATTTTGACATTCCCCCAATAAATACCTAGACAGAGAAGAGATGCTGTCAGAGGGCGTGTTGAGTGCCTGCCTTTAGCACGGTACTGCATGTATGACAGGTCATTGGATCCTGTGGCAGAACCTGTAAGGTAAGGGGTCTCCTTATGTTTAAGGTGGAACCAAGGATTAGGGAGGCATAAAGAGGTCTGTAACCTGCACCAGAGAGGAAGAAGAAAGAGAACAAAGTGGATCCTCATTTCAGAGACTAAGTCTGATGAGACCAATCCCTGAGACTGAGAGGTCCAACTGCTCAGCTATCAGCACGGGGATAATTCGACCCTATTTCCAAGCTAAAATAAAGTCCAGCAGCCAGGTAGGGCTGCTTTGTGGGCACCTGCATAGGTCACAAAGATCTGGGATAGAAGTTTTCATGTGTGGGAAGTAATGAGGCATGGAGACAAGGATTCAGGCAAGACCTGAGAATGAGAGCCGTTATCTAAAAATGAAGATATTGCCTTTAAGGAAGATTAACATTCTAGTGTGCTTACCTCTCCACTCTCACTCAATATGAATTTTTAATATGTGAAATTTGCATAATTCCTAAGTCTAGATTTTTGTCTTTTCACAATATCTAGCTAAATATTGTAAGAGAAACTAAAATGCCATTCAATTAGATTGCACATTCTTTAAATTTTTACCTTAGTGAAAAGTCACATGCTTTTTCTAATTTGATATCTGTTAGAATATTTCTATATTTGTTTAGTATCACATTTTGGCACTAAAAATCATTGGAAGATACTAAACACAAGAATTAATGGATGGCTTTTCTTATTAAAGGAACTGTTGTATTTTTTCCCTCTATTTCTGAGCAAAAATATAGATCTTCACATGATTTCAGGACATTTTGTCCTGCTTATAGAAACTAACTTCCTCAGGTTGCTCCTCATGCTATTACCTTATATCACACGGTTCCACAGGAAAACTGGGGGTGCCGAGGTCTCTGGCAGCCTTCTCGCCTTGGGCCACAAAACTCCAGAGTACAATTATTAGGAAGACAAAACAGAAAATATGTTGGATTGATGTTAATATCCCGTTGTACTACACTTGCAGACTATGTTTGATATGAGATATTTTATGAACTACTAGATGGAATTAGCTTGCTTGTAGGGAAAGGAGCGAGTTAAGAGAAGATTGGTGAAGCTGAAATTGGGATGGTAGAATTGAGGCAGCGCTGTCTGCAACTTTTCCACCAAAGATGACCCTGGAAGTCCCTGCTTTGTTCTATATTGCCCAGCTTTGGTAATCTAATAGAATTTGTGCACACACACACAAGCATGCCCCATCTCATCCTTTTTACTTCTTCAGCACTAAAGCTACTTACTGGGTTTCTTCTCAGTTGTTCCTGCCCCGCTGCCATAAGGGAACACTTACTCAAGAAGCATCTCCTTGTTGGAGGAAACCTCATCTCTCGTGGAGAGGTCCAGTCCCTCAGATTGAGAGACTTCTGTTAGCAGAGCACTTTGAGATGAAGCCTAATTTTGGCTAGCCCAACTTTGGGAAGCACATGTTCCTCCAAGCCTTCTGCTCTACAGAATCCTGCAGCTTCCCAATCAAGCACTGCCTGTGCTTTCCAGATACCTGTGATGGGCCAAACTTGCATCTTTCTGAAGCATTTTGTGCTTGGCACAAAACCAGGTCATATTCTCAAAAAATTAAGAGGGGAAAGGTCTTTTAATTTTTTTAGAAAATTTTTTAAAAATAAATATTAAAAATTAAAAAGTGTGTTTGCTTTTATTGATCTTTCCCCCTCCTCACTTCACCTTACTCCCTCCTCTCTCCTCCTTCTCTTTCTTCCTTGTGTGTGACTGCAGGTATGCTATGCTGTGGAGGTCAGAAGACAACTTTCCTGAGTCCAGTCTCACCTTCATCTTGCTGAGGCTGAGGTGGGTCTCTGTTGATAGAGGTTTTCCTTACCACACGAAGCCTACATTCATTATAAACTGGTTGGCCTATTAGCTCAGGCTCCTTATTAACTCTTGTTAACATCTTACATTAACCCATAATTCTTGACTGTTAACCATGTGGTTTGGTACCTTTTATCAGTAAGGCTTTCTCATCTTGCATCCTCTGTGTCTGGGTGATGACTGCAGAATGACCCTTTCCTCTTCCCAGAATTTACACATGTGTAAAGCTGTCATGCAACTCATTATTTTGCACAATTAATCTACATCACTAATAATATCGAGACCAGAAGGTCCATCTTCCACTTCTCCTGAATGTCTTAGTCCCAGGAGAGAAGCATGAAACAGCCAAGTAGCATTGACTCTGACCCCAACAGAATAATTAAATACATAACCTTTATACCTAAAATATGTTCTCTTGGACAATGTCTCTTCACTCAGCTACTGGTTTTGATACATTTAGTATTTCAAAATAATCTATTTAATATCTTAGCAATTTTATATCCAAACCTTGCTCCCCAGAGTGAGTGCTCACATAAGACATGCAAAGTTAAGGCTGCAGATCATCTTTCCAGGAATTTCATGACTTAACAATGTGGCAGACCCAGGGAAATGGACATTATAGCAAGAGCAGAATAAATAACGTACAGACAGTAAACCAAGATGCCCATTGTGCTTAGTTTTTAGAAGCTGATAAATGATCGGAGAGACAGGAAAGAGACAGAAAAGATTTTTTATGTAAATTGCTTGAGACCCAGTGAACAGCCAAATCCTGTTCAGGACAGTCATGTAAATTCTTTCTTCGGGCATTGGATAAGAACATTAAAGGTCCCTCCAGTATTTTTTTTATGGCTCCCCAGGCCTAATTGCAAAGAAAGTGCCAATCTCCGTCATTACATTCTGCTCAAAATACCTTCCACAAGGCAGCATCCATCCCTGCATAAAATGGAGACATTATTTCAGGGGACATACACCCAGATCATCTCTTTTTGTTCTGTGTTCTCTATTATCCTCTATTCTAAGTCCCCAGCACTTTTTCATTTTTCCCGTTGCATTGGCTCAACCTGAATTTCAAAATATTCTTTAAAAAAATTTTAAAGCCCATTCCATTTTTCATATATGCAAATGAAGCTCACCCTGGCTTTTTAGAATTCCAGCATCACTCCCTTTCAGCCACTAATGTCTTATCATGAGGCTATAGCTGGACTCAGCGTTATCGTCTCGGTTCCTTTGGTATTCAGCACACAGATTATTTCCATTTAATGACAAGTTTTAGTCCTGCATTTTAATGGAACATATTCTAACTTTTAATTGCTTTGAAAAATGAGAGGTTTTTTTTTTAAGGAATTCACACATATTTGGCACAATCATAAATATTTTAAAGAGAAAAAAATCTCAGACTGGCAAAGCATAAAGGACTTGTCAGTTAAAGGAAATGGGAGCGTGCAGTTCCAGGATTAAATCTGCATTATTTCACATCTGATTGGGGCAATTAGTATGTTAAACTCCAGGTGATATCAAAGGCAAAGGATATGTTAAACTTGTCTCTTAAATTATTAATTGACTAAAATGATTTAATTATGAATTCTCTATTTTCTCTTACTACAGAAACATACTTCCTGTATGTCACACTGTTTTCCTTTGGTCACTGAACGCTGAAGACTTTCCCTCGTTGATACTGAAGAACAATAGACTCTTCACATGGGTTCATCCCGTCATGGCCAGAATCCCTGAAGCTCTTGCAGCGTAGCCCCAGCACTCACCAGTTGTCACATGCCACTCTGAGCCATAGAAGAAGACAAGTGAAAAGGACGTCTCCATGTGACAAGTAAAAGATGAGGGCTCGCCCAGCAGGTGTCCTCATCCCATCTTCCTTTCACTTCAAATCTGTTTCTGCTTGCAAAGGTTTGGTGATAAGACCAATAAAGGTGGGGTGGGCGGGGTGATTGGAGGGAAATAAACAAAAGCCTTACATTGAAAGGGTCACTTTCTCTCCCCTGAGTGGGTGACATTGAGCTTGGGAATTTTTTTGCTGCAAATGATGAACCCAGGTCACTTCCAAGAATCTCCCATGGAAGACAGAGGCACTTCTCTGTAGGGGAGCAGACAAAATATCAGATTTAATAAATCCCGCCTTCAAGTTACTTAAGTTTGTAATTTTCATCTATCTTTATAATTTTTCATCTACTGTTTAATTTTTCATCTAATGTTTAATAAAAAGACTTTGCACACATGAAAGAGTTCTGGTTGTCATAACAAATGCTGACACCTGTTCTCTGCGAGTATTAATATCTTTTTTTAAAGTTTTTTAAATAAGTAAAAGATCACAGATGTGACTCAAGTTTCTACTGAAAATGACTCAGAAGCAACTATTTATACAATGTCTGAGGATATTGTCTCCATGTTTTTCATATTTAACTCCTTATGTTTTCATGAGTGTATTGTGTTGAGTTTATCAAGCTCCCATGAATGGTATCATAGACATCATATTACAACTTGATTTTATTCTCAGTATGACGCTTCTGGATGCTACCTGTATTGTTCCATAGTGATCTCAATAACTTTTTATCAATCATTTTTGACTACTTGACAGTCTACCTGTGACAGTCTGTCCTTTCGCCTAATTGATAACTATTTCACTTACTAGTTGTTCACCTGTGCTAGTTGTGATTATGATACATTGACCCACTTCAGACTCCCCCTTGCTTTATCCCTATTAATAGCAGCTATATTTCAGTTCCATATTTCCCTATTTAACTCCAAGATCCATTGTTATTATTATTTATACTTCTGCTTCACCCTTTTAATGTAAATATTTTCTTTTTCCCTCATATCCTGCTTATGTCTCTCCCCTGGTCATCTCTGATTTTATTTCACACATTCAAGTCTTTTCTCAGTAGCCTTGTGGTGATTGGCTCCAGGATTCCCATGGAGGGAGAAACTTGTGGATACCCAAGACCCTTAAATGAGACAGCTCACTTGCATATATCTCATGCTCACCCCTGTGGGTACCAGGGTTGACTATGTCTATTTCAGTCGTCTCTAGATAGCTCACCAGTGGAAATATTCTTAAGCTATTGTGCCTCCACTTATGCCCTGAATGGACTTTCTCGGAGTGGTTTTTCCTCAAGAACTTGATACTTGTGACAGAAAGGTCAGTTTCCATGGGAATTTCTCTTTCTCTTTTTTTTCACTCCCATAAGAAACAATCCTGTGGATAAGTTCCATTTTTACCTTTTGAGTCTTTAACACCTTTGGTTGTTCTGAGCTCCTGGTGACTGGACATGAAGCTTCTTCCATCTCTTAGCTTTGACAATGACACTAAGTCACTGCTTCCTGTTCAGTCTCTCCCCACATTTCTGTGTTTGGGTGGTAGAAGGCTGTTTTCTCCCCTTCCACTTCACCATAACTGTTCCCGTGCCTTAGAATTGAGCTCTCAAAGCCCTGCAGCCAATCCCATGCCTACAAAATATTCCTGTCATTATAAAGTGAAGGGAAGAAACTATTGTGACAACTGCAATGTTTTCAAATTTTATTTGCCCATTTAATCCGGTTCAATACATTTTCATCCTTTAGACAATTTATCTCCCCCTGAAACCTGAAATCCTTTCCCACATCTCATTCTTTTGATGAGATGTATTGAAAGATAAAATTATGGCCTCTAGAAAATGTGTAAGGTTTGGTTCATCAATCTAACTTACATGAGCATTTTATTTGAAAGCAACTACAGAAGTATTACTTTCTAACTTTATATTGTTATTCTTTTCTTAGGATTGTGTTCTTTCATGAAATCCAAAATAATCTTTGTAAATACCTTTCAGAAAAGTAAATCTTGTGGGAATTTTCAAGGAAAGAATTGAAGTGAAATATGGAACAAATAAGAGATTTGAAAGCTATAAATACGTGTGTGTGTGTTTCTATGTATGCATGTGCGTATGTGTGTGTATATGTATACCACAACAGAGGAATAATAGAAAAAGCACATTGTAAACCCAGGTTGGTATTACTTCTTGAAAACTCCATTAAAACTGGGGAAATGAAATTACACAGTGTGTTTGCCAGGGTTTTCCTGACATCAAGTGACATTTGGGAAACTGTCTCAGTACATTCCAGGAACTGGCAATATCAGGCTATAACCAGTCTGGACTGTATTGATATCAAAAGCAATTAAATTAAATTTTTAAATCTTGCTTAAACAGAAGCATTTACAATATTTTAAGATAAATTGATATCTATTGTACTTTTTCTTTCCAGGGCTAAAGAAAAGTTGCAATCTTTGGGTACTCCTAGAAAAATTAACAACATCAAAACGGGTAACAAAATTCATCTAAAGACATTAACAGGTATTACATTTTTGCCATTTATTCTTTTACATAGTGTTAGCTAATTATACTTGATTTTCTGCCCAGTGCTTCAAGATAACAGTCTTACAGCCTCCGTTAATGAGAAGCATCTGAGAGATACTACGCAAAGGGCGGAGTACTGAAAGATACCTCCACCTAAGCTATGTCAAGCTCTTGCCTCAGAAGCACCAGGACCTCACTTATTCCAAGAACCCATATATATTGCCATCTGTAATAGTATTTGCTTGTACTCCTAATGCTGGGGAGGCACAGAGAGGAGGATCCTTGGGCCTCCATGACCAGACACTCCAGTCAAATTACCCAAAGAGAGATCCCAAAGAAAGTGGATTACGTTCCTGAAGATGACACTTGAGGTTACCCTCTGGCCTACACACACACACACAGAGAGAGAGAGAGAGAGAGAGAGACAGAGAGAGAGAGACAGAGAGAGAGAGAGAGACAGAGAGAGAGAGAGACAGAGAGACAGAGAGAGAGACAGAGAGAGACAGAGAGAGAGAGACAGAGAGAGAGAGAGAGAGAGAGAGATTCTGTCCTTCTACTGAAAGTCTATGTGACCAAGTTGTTGCTCTCACCAATATTAGACAAGGCTTTCTTCCTTCTTTCCTTTTAATTTCAAAGTAACTTACATGAGACAACTTTTTAAATGTATTTTCTATAACTACAGAACCATAGCAACAGCTGTGACCTGACACTGTGATACATAATGGTACACTTCCATGGTTTTGTTGTTGTTGTTGTTTGTGACATGTAGGTTTCTGTGATTATTACCACGGCCGATAACATGAATCACATGATCACAGTCTCTCAAGTCACTCCACACTTCATATGTGTGCTGCTTTTTCCTTGACACTGTGTCTTCTTTGACTCCCTGGGATCCTGAAGTGTTGGCCACATGAACTTTGCTTGGAGTGTCAGTCTATGATCATGGCTCTCCTGGGCCCTTTCCATTTCAAACCACAGTCCTGCAGCTCTCAGTCATGCTATTGGTAACATAGTAAAAATGCTTTCTTCTGCACATTGTCTGAGCTTTCTGAAAGTCATAATTTGTTGGATATTGGTTTTCTGGGACACAATTATCACAATCTTTATCTCCAATCATGCATCATTTTGTCAGTTGGGTTTTCTGTCTTAATGATTCCCTGAATGCTGTTTTCCAAAGCCTCTACTGAAGTTTTCAGTTTGGGAAAATCATTTTCAATTTTCTAAAGCACTTACTTTTTCATCAATGGACCACTTTTGTCGCATTTTATTGATGGTTCAAACAAGAAATATATTGTGTTATCTAATAATAGGTGTATCTCTCTGTTTTTAAAGGTTTGTTTTCCTGATGTCCCCAGTTTCTACTGCATGTTGACATTCTTTTTTTTTTTTTTAAATTCTCAGTCTTTCATTTGGAAAGCCTTTCCTAGACAGCTGATAAGTTAGCAGTGTTTTTGCATGAGTTCTGCCTTAAAGGTCTGCTCTCTGTGTGTATAGCAGGATGGTGCCTCGTTTTAAAATTATGTAGGGGCTGATCTGCTTTGTCTTAGAAGGACCCCAAATGTCTTCTGAGATTCTTTGCCTGTTTGGGATTCCCAACTGAGCTCACAGAACTTCTGCAGTCAGGGTCACCCAGTATGTTTGTGTCACATCCCTGTGGCTTCTCTCTTGCTTCATTCTACCCTAGCTTCATGAGATGCCTTTTGTCTCCTGCGTCTCAGCCCTATCCTCAGGGGCCTGTCTACCTTTGCCCCATATCCGCTCTGATTCTTCCTAAGGATGACAAAGAGGGTGCTTTCTCTCACTTGGCTGCTCTCCCAAGGTTTTGCCTCATGAAGTCATTTCATTAAGTTTCTGGAAAGATCTTTTCTAGCACTGTAAAGGGTTTGTTTCTCAGAATGGTGTTCATGGGATTACAAAAAAACGATTAGTCCTCATGCTAGGAAACCCTTCCAGAGAACACGGTTTCTGGTCTCATAAGACGAGTGTCATTCTCCCCGGAGACAGCACTGTCTCCGTTTGAGGAGTACATTTTGAAGTTTCTAAGAAACTAACTTTAGAGGAGGAGTACATAAATCCATACAACCATGGCCATCTGATATTTACAAAGGTGAAAAATACACACACTGGAGAAAAGATAGCACACTCAACAAATGGTGATGGAAAACTCAAATATGTAGAAGGATGAAACTAGACCTTTATCTCTCAACGCAACTCCAAGTGAGTCAAAGACACCAATCAACACAACCCAAACAATAATGATGTTTTTTTCTTTTTCTTTTTTTTTCTTTGTTTTTTGTTTGTTTGTTTGTTGTTTTTCAAAACACGGTTTCTCTGTGTAAATTTGGAGCTTGTCCTGGAACTTGCTATGTAGACCAGGCTGACCTCATACTCACAGACAGAGATCCCCCTGCTTCTGCTTCCCAAGTGCTGGAATTAAATGCATGTGTCACCACTGTCCAGCTAATGAAGAATTTTTTTTACATTTTTAATAGTATTTTGTTAATTCCTTGAAAATTTTATGCAATGTATTTTGACCATATTTACTCCCCTCCATAAGTTCCTTCAGGATTCACCCCTACCTCCTTACTCACTCAACTTCATACCTTTTTTTTTTCTTCTAAGACCAGCGATTCCAATTTCTACTGCCCAAATACTTTGTGGAGTTGTGTCAACCCCTGAAGTGTGACCTACCTGTGAGGAGTCACATCCCTGAAGAAAACTGACCCTTCCTCTCCCAGCAGTTAGCAATTACCAATATCTCCTCAGCTAAGGGTGGGACTTCATTCCCACCCCTCTGCTGGGCTGCTGTCTGGCTTGAGCTTGTATGGGTCTTGTGTATTCTGTCACAACTGCTGCGAGTTCATACATGTATCTACCCTGTTGTCTCTAGAAACCACTGCTTCCTTGTCATTATCTACCAGCTCTGGCTCATAAAGCATTCCCATGCCCTCTGCTATAAACACCCTTGAGTCTTGAGGGGAGGTGTGTGATATAGATATCCCATTTAGAGCTGAATGCTTCATGGTCTCTTAATCACTGTGCCCTGATCAGTTGTGGATTTCACTCTCTATGGCAAGAAGAAGGTTTCCTAATAAGGACTGAGTGATATACTAAACTATGGGCATAACTAGAGTCTATAACTTATGTATCCACAGGTTGTTGGCCCCAGTAATGATGCCAGTGATGACTTCCATCTTGAGGAGTCTTGAATCCAGTGAAAAATGAGTTGGTTGTTACAATAACCATCATGTCACTATTGCACTGTGGGTTTATCTTGCCAGGCCGCTTATTGTTGTAGCTCTTAGGATTCATAGCTGGGTAAGACTGATAATTACATTTCTCCTCTGATAGCATACATAGAATATTCCAGTACTATGAAAGCTAGCTAATAATAGTGAAGAGGGTTCCAAATGAGTTGAGTGCCAGCTTTCTTTGTATATGTTCTGTGACTCAAATGTGTGATGTCTTTAGCAAAATAGCCTTACTGTCAAGTTCTGGTCATAGCCTGTAATGTTTGGATTCTGTGCAGCTCATATAAACTTTCAGAGACTGTGGCAGTATCCATAGGGCCTGCATAGGTCTGCACCAGGTCTTCTATGAACATATTATGGCTTCCAGTTTAGTGGTCTTGTGGGATTCCTTAATGTGCAGAACTAGTGGGTGTCTGATTTTTGGGCCTTCTCTTGGGCTCTTTCCATTCTGTTTTGTTCAATTCAAACATGTTAACCTTTTTAAATCTTATTATGTTTTTATTATATTATTTTATCATATTATATTATGCTATTAGCCCTTAGAAGCTTTTTTTTTCTTTTTTCTTTTCTTCTTTTTTTTTCCTGTTTGTTTTCTAATGAGAGACAGAAAGGGAGTCCACATAGGAGAGGAGATGGGGAGAAGCTAGGAGGAACAGAAAGAGGAGAAGCCATAATCAGGGTGTATTATGTGAGGGAAAAAATCTAATTTTAATAAAAGGAGGAAAAGAGTAATGGTCTTAGGCTATCTATACAAAACGATGTTTTAATTGCCTTTCTTTGGTTTGTGTGTCAGATGGGTGGGAGGCTGCATCCTTGGCTCATGTAATGGCCAGAAAACAATTAGCAGGAGTCAGCTCTCTCCTTCCACCCATGGAGATTGAATTCGGGCAAACAACTTTACCTGCTAAGCCAACCCAGGCTGTATGTGAGGTTTGAATTCAGAAGTCTGGAAATACAGACTCATTATGTAAATAATCCTGTAATCTTAAATGCAAGCTTTATAAGATTTTTACTACTCTGTGGTTTTAGCTATTTTACAGCAATTTAAGCATGGCTGTACAGTTTGGGGTATGGCAGATTATAAATTGAATGTGGCAAAAAGCAACTAAGTGATTAAGTTTTACTCATACGATTGCAATGATGAAGTCAGTAAATAATAAACAGTTTAATTATATTTTTGACACACATGACATGTCACTTATGCATCGTAATAATTATTTAGTTCAGAAGCTTTATTCTACTTTTTGCTGAAATTGGCTGAAATGATCATTTGGACTTAATATGTTTTTATTAAGGAATGAGCATCCTTGTTCCTATAATTGGGAGTAGTTTATTTGCAGTTATTACATTTCAATAAAGACATGGGAGGAAATGGTCCTAGTGAAGGGAAGAGGTTCACATAGAATATCAAATGCAAGCTGACTACTGCCCCGAAGAAGAAGAGCAAGAAGAGAGAATCATTTTTAAAGGGAAAACTCCTGCTGTGCAATTCTGTCTTCTGAGCAAAATGACCATTACCGTTATTGATGGAGGAAGGTCATTGGTTAATTAATAAAGAAACTGCCTAGGCCCATTTGATAGGCCAACCCTTAGGTGGGTGGAGTAGACAGAACAGAATGCTGGGAGAAAGAAGCCGAGTGAGGAGTCACCATGATTCTCCCACTCCAGACAGACACAGGTTAAGATCTTTCCTGGTAAGCCAGCTCGTGGGGCTACACAAAATATTAGAAATGGGTTAGATCAATATGTAAGAGCTAGCCAATAAGAGACTGGAACTAATGGGCCAGGCAGTGATTAAAAGAATACAGTTTCCGTGTAATTATTTCGGGGCATAAGCTAGCCATGCGGGCGGCTGGGTGCCGGGGACGCAGCCCTGCCGCTCCTATTACAACACGTTATAATCAGAGTAGCTGTGGTTACCCACAAGAAACACTCAGGGTCTGACGGTTGGCTTTCCTAATACGAAGTGATGGGGAGGGGCATTAGAACCTCACCTGAGATGCCAACCACTCCTTTCTGGGCCTCCCTTCCAACTGTATGCAGTTCTCAGTAGCTGCTAGAATATGTTAAGGATGAAGTGGTCCTCAGCTATGGGGAAGTTGACAGCCACGCTGGGAAAGACACGTGGGTGATGCCACTGTTCTGAAGTCACTCATGCTCCAGTAGGTTGCCATACAGCCATGCTTCTGTAGGCAAGCCCAATAAATTCACTGGTTCATCGAGATAGACTTAGGTAGAACCATTCCTTTGGTCTTCCTCTCATCGCTGCCTTATCTGGGGTTAACAAATGTTTATTCATGATTCCCCAGGGAAAGTTCACACAATAGCACTGTAAAAAAATAAAAAGGAAGGAGTAGGAGGAGAAGCAAATTTTGAAGAATGAGTTACTAATGAACGTTTAATAGGCAATGAGTTAAGACGACCTTTTGATTTGTGGAAACAAAGACATTTCTCGGCAAATTACTAAAGAAATCCTGATAAAATGGCAGTGATGGACTAATTCGAGTGTTTCTAGAAAGTAGATATCTCCTCACATCAAAGATCATTTTAAATAAAAAGTTAAATAATTCTGTTTAGTGCGCCTGATACTGAACGTATCAATGGATGTTGTTTCCGGTTCGCTGCAGCTGTGGGGCAGTACAGGCAGATCAAGTCAGTAATTCTAGCTCTACTGGCTCCTCCATGAATTACTTCCTCTTGTTTCTCTTTAGTAAGATAAGAATTGAGTCAAAGTGACCAGTAAGATTTCCTCCAGCTTTAGAACTTCAGCTTCTGGGTTCAATAAAGAATCAAACAGAATAACAGAACCTTGTCTACATACAATGCTACTGATATTGGCATTTATTATAGTTATTAATTTTCGCATTGTCTCTTCCAAAACATAGAAGTCCTATTATTTTTTCACTTATAGTAACAGAAAATTATAAGAATACAAGTTTTAAGGTTCAAATCTGGGATACTTTTGAGGTTCTTGATCAAGCTGACTTTAGCATCACTATGGATTAGTTAGAAGGCAGGGTGACATACAGGCTCACAGGGGAGCTGAGCTGCTTACCCCAGCTCTGCTGGTGTACATATGCCAGAAGATCAGTAATGAAAGCTTGGAAATTCTCATTGATATGTTAGCTTTTCCTGTGAAACAAGAACAACTTGAAATTTTACATTTGTTTGCTTAATCATTGCCTGAGCAGGCTCTGCTTCAGGATGCTGATGGACCTGAGGTCTGCTCTATAGGTATTTCATTCTTCTTGAACCTACAGCCAGCTGCAATATGTCCTCAGAGAGCAGTAGTATCAGGAGAAGCACACAGGCCTTCTAAGGCATCTCCTTAGGGCTGGTATACTGGCATGAGATCAATGGGTTAAGGGAAGGTATTCCATACCTTCTAATGAGATGTTTTACAGAACTGTGTGATAAAGGGCACAGACATATAATGATGCTATAAGAAAAGCTGAAGAAAATGGGAACCATTAGCCAGCCTGAAACCCTGCTTCACATCATTCTGTACAAAGCAAGCTCTTAGAATCTTTGTAGTGGTGATATGCATGTGCGTATATATGTTTGCGCGTGATATATGTATATGTATGTATGCATGTATGTATACATACATATCACATTTGGAAAAGAGATATGCCCCTGAGATCATAGAAATCCTGACTTGATCCCTGCCAGTCCTTCCACGTCATAACAGTGAGAGCGAGTGTTTACTCCAGTAGAACTGACTGGAGGCTGGGTGTCGTATAAACTGTGATTAGCTCCTGGGATCCTAAAGAAAACGATTCAGTTCAAATAATAGTGAATCCTGGAAGGAGTCATTTAGTGGCACACCTAGCAGAGTTTAACATTCATGCGAAAACGAGATTGCTTTTAAATTCCGAGTGCTTGCAAACTGCCACGCCGTATACTCCTGAACAGAGATCACGCTCACTGGTGGGTATTTGGCGCCCTTACCTATCAACTCTTGTGCTCAGAACAAATCAGCCAAGCCCCCATGCAGTGAGGAAACAGCTTCTCATTTCATGTACACGTGTAAGAGGATCCCAATATAAAAAAGTGGAGCAGAGAAAGGAGGCGCTTCGGCTTTTTTAAAACAGGAGTTCAGATGGTCCAATTCACTGTGCCGTTTAAATTCTTCCACTAAAAGGGGAATTGGGCCAATGTCACCTTCTGTTCCTTAGAAAGAATGACTAAAAACTTAAAATCTGAAAATTGTCCTTTTGTTTCTGAATAATGGGGTACCTGGCTTGGTCTGAAGTGTTGATGTTGAAGATGACAGTCCCATTTTCCATCTCCATCAGACCTGCTAATAGATACAAAGACCATTCTTCCGCCTACTTTCGGCAATTCAAGCCCATTTGTCCCATATCAGCCCTGTTTGTTGCTAGGAAGAAAGATTCTGCTAAGCAAGCACTGCTGGCGAGTCATGCCACCGTGTGAAGGGTCTGACATTTGTTTTCTGCAAATAGCTCTCACCGCCCAGCCTCCCCCTGGCCTAACTTTTGCGGCGGTGTCCCCTCTCCTCCTCCCAGCAGTTCCTTCCAAGCCCTGAGTCTGCCACTCTCCCTGGAGCTCAGCCCTAATCATCTCACTCTGATAGGACAGCTGTAGTTCAATGGATTTCTCCCTCCTGTCCCTCTACGGCTGCCATTTCAGTAACTCTGAACTGTCCGGATGAGAAAGGCCACAGAAACCTGGGACAGCTACTTCTCCTTCTCGTAATTGCATCAGTTTGTACGGTGCTCTTGGGATGTAGCTCCTACCTGGCAAAGCCCAAAATCGAATAGCCTGCTTTTGGGTAGCGTGGTTGAGATTCCCTAAAACACCTCACACTTCTAACTGCACCTTCAACATTCTCTCTTCTTTCCTTCCAACATGTAATGTCTTCCCAGCTCTTGAGTCTTACTTCCATACAAGCCTGTATCCTTGTTCCTAGTTTCTATTCTGTGCATGTGTTGTATGCATGTGTGTATTCATATGTGTGTGCACAGGTCTTTGTACACATGGAAGCAGTAAGTTAGCTTTATGTCTTCCTTGTGTGCCTTCCAGTTTTGTGTTGCTGCTTTGTTTCATTGCTTTAATTCGGCGTCTTTCACTGAAACCAGAGCGCACTAACTGGGCAAGACCGGCTGACCAGCGAAGCCCTAGGAATCACCTGTGTCTGGCCCTAAGCAGTGAGATGATATATGCTGCTTTTATATACAGGTGCGGCGGATCCGAACTCAGGTCCTGAACTTTCCCAACAAGCACTTTGCCCACGGAGTCATCTCCCCAGCCCATCGCTCCTTTCTGATTTCTCTTTCTCTGTTAGAATCCTACATGGCACAGGCAGTTTTATGATTCTTTATGCTGAGAACATACAGACCAAACTCATCATCTTTCAATGCCTTCCAAGTGGCTGCTCATCCTGACTTCCTCTTCTCCAGAGTGGCAGTATAAGTCTCTCAGTCTCCGTGAGTCAGGATCTTGTAAGCTGTTTAACCAATCTTTGCCCTTGACTCCGCAATCAAAATGAGATCTGCCTTGCCGGTCTCACTGACAATACCTACAGTACATTTTTGTGCCCTTCATGACCCTGCGATCCGCTGAAATGAACACTGAATGAGCCTCTTTGCCTCTTCCTTTCCTTGTTTTATCCCAATACTTCCACAGCCCCAACTGATCTAGGCTCCTAAGAGGCACCTTCATCTCCAAGACCCTGTTCATTTCTCCTACTAAATCTTTGATGTATTCTGTGGTTCTTGCCAACAGACTGCTTCCTCTTCCCCTCTATGTCCTGAGCATTTGTCTCCTAAGCTTCAGTGTTTATGCTCTACAGCCTTACCTATGTGAACAGTCTGCCTGCCTTGCGTTGGCCTTCAGTGTCCATGGGACAGATACAGGGTTACATGTGGGAACCCTCTGCCTGCCTTGACTTGGCCTCCAGTGTCCATGTTCTGTAGCCTTACCTGTGGGAACACTCTGCCTGCCTTGGCCATAAATTCCTCCTTCTTCAAAGACAAGTACAATCTCCTTCTCAGCGCTGACCCAGGGCTTGCCACCTGCGTCATACCTCTCTGTCGCTCAGTTAGCATTTGACAAGAATGACTGGATTTATTTTTCTTGCCTGTCTGATTGAGCGGTGGCTTTGTAGCGTGGAACACATGGTAAGGCCAGCAAACACCATGAGAAAAGGATCGACAAAACAGAGAGTCTGTAAAACAGAACAATTCTGCAGAAAGGGATCCATGCATACCATGATTCATATGTCCATTCACTGAGAGCATATGTGCCTAATCCTCTTTTAGATCAAAACACAAAGACTATTCCATAGGAAGACCATGTTACGGACATCATGCAGAAGTTGTGCTCTGTGCCTCTGTATAACTTCCAGGAGCCCTAGGCACTTCATGTGCCTGTTCCATCATAAACCTGTTTAAATCAAGCCAGGCCTCGTGACTCATGCCTGTAATCTCAACACAGATCCTAAGAGATCAACCTAACCTACATCATGACTTCTAGGCCAACTTTGGCTACAGAGTATGACTTCGTTCAAAAAAGTGGGATTATATTTTATAACTATGTCTGTATAAATACCAGTGGTCAATATTGTTTACTAAAATATTTCTTAGCCTTATGAACTCACTTTTTATGTTTTGATTTTAAAAGATGTTAAAACATTTTCATGGAACCTGAATAGTATAATGAACTCTAAACACAGGCTATACCTCATAGGGAAGATAACAAAGAACGCTTAACACAGAAAGAAAATGTTCCAAATGATTGCAGATGTCAAAACATCACATATAAAATAGTTCAACATGAATCTCCTAAGAAAGGCTATTCTCTTATGTAGGCACAATACTATCTTATCTTACAATATTAGTTCCTGGAACTATAATATAGTGATTATTTAGTCTTACCTCCTATTCATTGTGTTGTGCCTTGATACGTCCATTTTGAATCAAAGTTATATTACGAAGTTGAAAAACTCATGTAATTTTCCAGATAACTTTTGACTCTTCTACAAATAATCCCCACACTTTTTTCTTGTTGTGTGTATGTCTCTCAAGATATCCCAGTCTCACTCAAATTCAGGACCTTCCTTCCTTGGCCTCCTGAATACTGGGATTACAGCTGTGCTCTGCTACTCTCTGCTTTGGGCTCTCATTTGATCATTTACAGTGTTTCTATGGATACACATCTGGCGATGCTTATTGAGACACAAATTTCCCTGTATCATATTCTTTCAGTGTCCTCCCTTGATTTTTTTTCCTCCAGAACATCCTTAGCCCAAGCTCATGTTCAGAGAGCTTGTTATTGATCCAGAGACCTGATCAGGAAAATGTCACTTGTATAGAAAAGTACAGAGGACATGTAGGATTTGATAGTGCCACACTTTCAGGAATCTACTGAGGATCCTGGATCCCCACTAGATTAGAGGAGACTGCTGTGCAGACCACTTATTAAGAAGAATGTTATTCAACTGAAATTTCCTGATTTTACCCTAATTAGACTCAGGTCACACAAATTTTGGGGGGTAGGAATATAATATAAATGAAATCATATCCTCAGGACACCACAGCAAGAGATATGTGGTGTCAATTTGTCCCAATGACCATCCGCAAGTTCCACAAGGTCACAAAGCCTTGAAAACTAATTTTCTCATGCATCTTTAGAAGAAAAGGCTGAAACATCCCCTTTCTCCCTTTAATGTGCTTTGTTAAAAAGTGAGAATAAAGGGAATGAGATCCCACGTTGATATAGACACTTACATACGACACTCCCCAGCAGTTTCATTTGAAACTGCCAAAGAAGAAAAAAGGGGAAGAGGAAAGGGGAAAGAGGAAAAGGAAACTGGCTGAAGATACACAGGTCTCTGTTATTCCTTACAAGTGTGTGTTAACTTATAATTAAATGTATGGTAAGTTATAGTATGATCATTTATGAAAACTAACCACCCTAACACAATTACACATAAAAGTTGTTTGATGAAATTTATGGTAGTTCTTCAATAATTTAGTCAAACTTTCTTTTCATAGAATATTTATATTTACAGTGAACATGTTGAGTTCTTGGGGTTTCTACATACACACACATACATGTGCATGCAGCTCCTATCATTAGCATTTTCTTGATTATATATAATAGTTGGTCTGTTCTTATTACTTCATCATAAATTAATAGAAGAAATCTATAATAAAGTTGCTTTCAAAACGGGTGGGAAATGGATACAGTTTATTAGAGAGAGATGTGAAAATCCTTGCCCAGGGCCCTTGAATGTTCATTTCAAATCTGTAAGCACTAGTCTGGCTGCTAAAGGCACAGCTCATATCTTTAACAGTAAATTAACAAAGTTTCCATCATCACAAGAATCAAGGTCACAGTCAACTACATTATAAAGATGGACGGACAAATAAAAATATTTCATGTGACACTACAGACCATAAAAGAAAACATATCCAGGCAATTATTGACAGAATGAAACAGACATTAATGTCATCAGAGTAGAGGTCTGTCAGCTGTTCTGAAGAGCTGACACTGGATCGCCAAGGGTGGCACAGTAGAGAATCAGTAGTGTGTTACTACTTAGTCATTCAGACATAACCAACTTTCATTCTTCCAAGACCTATGCTGTTTATTCTTGATTCCCAGATTCAATCAAAAGAGCAGTAAGTCCTTAACCAAATGTCTTTAGCTTTCAACCAAAAGCCTGAGACATTTGGTTAGAAGTGGGGGAGGGGGGACTGAGTACTTAAACCTGCTCTTGCATTCTCTGTGCTCTGATGTTTAGGCGTCTATAGATCTAACAGGAAAAGATCTTGCCATCTTAATGAGCACCGCAATTAGGAGATGAACCACCTGGAACTCAGCCCCCTCTAAGTAGCCGTGAGGTCAACGTTTTCCTGATTTGAGGTCAATGAAGTCTGGTGTTTGTGTCTCCCTGGGAAAATTCTTCTATGAAAGAACATTTGACTCACTCCGGCTACTGAATCCTCCCAGGGAGCTCAATCTTCAGATCAGAGCAGGCCACTCTTTTCCAATTAGCCGTCTTTCAGACCTGATCATTGTCCTTGTCTTCATTCATGTCAAATGGCATTCCCTGTAGAGAGAAGCAGCTGTTTATCCTAGGCTAACTCAGATAAACCTTATTGAAGTAACTGCTTCCCTTGTGCAAATCTATCCATCACCTTTGCCTTGCCAGGCAGTCCAGTGGCCTGTACAACTCTGGGTCCTGGAAGGCTGAGACTCTTATCGCTTCCAACAAACACTGCACCATAAAGAGCTGCATGTTCTGAGCCACTTGCTTCTTAGAAAGTTACTTTTATTTTGGTAAACATTAACTGACAAAATTTTAAATCGTAAAGAAGTGGGTGTGTGGTGTAAGTCTAAAGATTTTCTTGAACACTACAGGGCATGAGGCTGGTTTGGGGTTCTAAACTGACACTATATTCTCTGAGATAATCTTCCAGTGCATGGTATGGAAAGCAATACAAGATTTGAGCTATGATGAGCTTCTGTCTGCTTCAGCGTGACACCAACATGGAAGCTATCTATCTGCTTTGGCTTCTAAATTCAGTCTCAAACTAGACTGGCACAGGGAGTAAAATGGGCCCGAGAGGTTTATAAGAAGACTCTGGAAGGGCCTTCATGGTCTCTGCTTATGCACAACCTTCAGTAGGTGTGGTAAAGTGCTGAGACCAAGAGAAGCCAATGAGACATGCAAGACCTTTATTATTGATGAAATAACTGAGAACAATTCACTTCTCATATGCGTGTGTGCACTCTACATATACATATGAATATATAGACATGGATGCTTAGCATAATAAATCCTAAGGAAGACTGGTAGGTCCAACAGGCAGAGCCAATCACTTTGGCAAAGTAAAATCAACCTTATTTGAAAAGTCAGCAGAGGGTCCATAAGCCCAGGATGGCACATATACCATATCCTACTCCCAAAGTGGACAGAGAACTGAAATAAGGGACAATGAGAGGCCCAGACACCAGAAAATTTCAAAGAAGCAAACACATTCCTTGTTAAGGCATAAAGACCTGAGTGTGCAAGAGCTTATACACTGACTCCCAAGAGAGAGAGAATCTTCTCCAGCAAGTGCGCAGGACACATCTTAACTGCTGTACCTGGGAGGTTTGCCATAGAACTGTGGTCACCAGTCAGCACCAACAGGGAATTTAAGACTCAGAAGGAGCTGTCCATTCCCTCCCACAAGAAGAGAGATGTCTACACATCTCCATGCGTGTCACCTCCCCAGAGGATCTTACATGATGACACTCAAAGGACTGCTGCATCATGGCTCAGAATTCACCGTTCACTCCTAGTGGCCCTAGCCTGTTACCAGGCTTGTGACTTCCCATGGAAGTGAACTGCAGCCATGTCTGAAATTCATCAGGGCAGAACTAGAAGGATCAGCTCCCAGCAGCACTTCTGGCATAGACTGCTACACAGAAAGAAGAAGTTCATCACAAGATGGACAGAGGTATAGAACACTGTTGTACGAGCAGGGCCAATGCTTCAGTGACTCAGTGAATAAGAAGAACTTCCAAAGCAGAGCTCCTCGGTGCTGTATGAGACTCACTCAGAAGACATCTGAGATGTCGTCTGTGTCCTGATCCTGAGAAGATGGAGAGCTTGCCATAAAGGTAAATAAAAATAATAAAATAAACATTTTTAAAGGTTGATTAATGCAAGAAAATAAATGCTACACTAAAACCACAGGAAGTAAAAATTTTATTTAAAAATAGTGTTAAAAATTAAAATACAAAAGCAACCAGATCAGTAAACCTCAAAAAGAATGCTAACATTTTAGTTCTGATGTGTCTTAGTCACTGTTCGACTACTGTGAAGAGATACCATAACCAAGACAACTTATAAAAGAAAGCATGTAATTGCAATTTGACGCTTGCTTACAGCGTTAGAGTTAAGTCCATAACCATCATGTCAGGGAGCATGGCAACAGGCAAACAAGCATAGCACAAGAGCAGTAGCCGAGAGATTACGTCTGATCCACTAGGAGGAGGCAGAGAGCTGGAGACTGGACCCTTTGTGGGCTTTTAAAACATCAAACTTTCAATGACACCTCCTCCAATACTACCACACCTCCTCATCCTTCCTAAACAGTTCCTCCAACTGGGAACCAAACATTCAAACACATGAGCCTATGGGGGCCATTCTCATTCAAACCACCACATATTGCTCACACACCCTCCTCAGAAGCCACCCAGCTCAACTAGAAGATGCCTCGTGCAGAGATGTTTACACTGGTGTGGGAGGGGTACCTTTCTAGCTCATATATATATATATATATATATATATATATATATATATATATATGAGGGTAGGAGACTCTTCAGTCTTCCAGCAGCAGTGACCGAGGTTCACACAGACTAAGTCACAAAAGGTTGTGCAAAGTTTGAAGAGAGTGCAAAACAATAAACTAATGTGTACCCCACATTTGCAGTCAGAACCTGCTTTCTGACCAAAAGACATTTTCAGAAATAATTTGGAATGAGTTATTTTCCCACAGCCCCACAAATCCCCAAGCCATGTTTAGCTTATTACAAAAAAAAAAAGGAACTGTACCTAATTTCTAAGATGTTGAATGCTTCAGAAGAGAGTCAGATGCTGCTATCAAGTACTATTTAGGCCTTTCTTTTTTATTCTCTTTGAGTGGGTAGAATTAGGGAAGTCAGGGGATAGAAAGATGAGATTAGTACTACGATAAAGTATATGCAGTTTTATTCTTTCTACATTATAAAGCAGCAGTTGGGACATTTTTTTAAGATGTCAGGCTACACCTGCTTTCCCTTGTGATAATAAATTGGTCATAATTCAATAACATGACTTGCCCCTGGAAGTAACGGCTCATAATTTTGAAATATTAAGGTTTTGTCGAGCTCCTGATGATTGTTAAGCAAGATAGCCTGGGATTTCTGGGGCAAACAGTGTAGAGGAGGAAGCTATTTTAACTACACAGGATGCTTGAATGCTATTAATATCCTGTGCCACCTCCCTTCATCCAGATAGTTGGTAAAGATTTTCATTTGTATTAAACATCTAAAGCAGAATCAAGGTTCCTCTGGCAACATAGCAAGTCTGCCGGACAAGTGGGATCCTACATGACCAATTCCAAAGCATTGTCACAGGGTCAAAATCCCACCATTAAAATGCTGAACCAGTCAAATAAAATGCCCTGGTCTTCAGGGTGGCACACACACACACATACACACACACACACACACACACACACACACAAAGGCTACTACTTCTTGGGGCATGATCCTTATTCTAATTCATGTATTTTATGTGTTTGGGTGCTCTGACTACATGTATGTACATGTACCACATGTATACCTACCTGATGTTCAAAGAGGCCAGAACAGGGCATTAGATCCACTGGAACTGGAATTACAGACAGTTGTGAGCCACTCTGTAGGTGCCGGAAATGGAGCCCAGGTCCTCTGGAAAAGCAGCTCCAAAATGCAAAGCCATCTCTCCAGCCCACCCCACCCCCAGGGCACAATTTGAGGGCTTGCCACATGTTTTACCATTTGATGTCATACTTCATGACTATCTGACCACTTTACTAAAACATGCACAGTCCAAGCCTAACTCTGTATTTCTCAGCTGACTTTGTGAAGTTGTTACCTATAATGAGGGCCCCTAGCTCACATCACTGTAAACATCATGACCAAACCCAACTTGGAGAAGAGAAGACATTTCATCTTACACCTTACAGTTCATCATCTAGGGAAGCTAAGGCAGGAGGCTGGAGCAGAAGCTTCAGGGGAGTCCATGAGGAGCAGTCAGACTGCTTATTACCAGCTTACTCTTTTTCTCATACAGCCCAGACCCACCTGCCTGGGACTGGCACTTCCCACATGGACCTGGTTCTCCCCCATCAATTAGCAACTAAGAAAATGCCCCCAACAAACCTGGCATACAGGTGCATGCCTTTAATTCCAGCACTCTGCAGATAGAGGCAAGTGGATCTCTAAGAATTTGAAGTCAGCTTGTTCCAATCATGAGTTCCAGGGCAGACAGGACTGCATAGGGAAACCTTGCCTCAAACACTAAAATCCAGAAATTATACCCCACAGACTTATCCATAGTCCAGTCTAATGGACATAATATCCCTATTGAGGTTCTGTCTTCCCAGATTTGCATCAAGTTGGTCAAAACCAACTAGCAGCAGTGGGTGTTTGGCTTGTTGTAACTTCCTGGGCATTTATGGGTATTTTCATTTACTAGAAGAAATGAAGGTTTGTATTCTCGTTCAGTCGGTTGGTTTGAGTTTGACGTCTTTCTGTTGGGCTTTCCAAATACAGAGGCCTGTCACTTCAAGCTTGTCATCATGGGGAGGGAGGAGCAAGTGTCTGCCTTGGAACAGTGTGTGCTAACTCTAAAACTGGCTTTCAGAAGCAGGAGGATGTGACAATAACCAGTGAGCTGCACTTTGTGTGCATTGTATAGTTTTATTGTTCTTCATCATCTAAGCTTAAAGCTTTGTATTCCTTAGGGGAACAAGCTTGCATGCTACAAGTCACCGCATGCACAGACAGTACAATGAACTGCACTGGCTCTTTCACAGCCATTGAGGTCTATTATAGGAGCTCAGCCCCTATTGCCCTCCGGAGGACACTTTGTATTTTGGCTGAAGTATTACTGGCAGAGTGTAATGTAATATGGATCCTTTGCATTTATTTATTTATGTGTTTATTTCGGGGTTCATTTATTTATTTATTACTAGAACTCAACCCCAGTCTT